>NC_042616.1:211878142-212182845 GCF_901001135.1 Rhinatrema bivittatum
TACTTCATCTAGACCAATCAGAAGTGCCTACAAAGACATGCTGTATGCCCCCCTAAGTGAAAACATCCTTAAGAAAGCGCGCCATATCGACAGCAGGACCCCATCAATAGAATGCGTTGCCTCCTGACCTCTGGCAAGAGCCTTGCCCATCTACATTCAAAAAAAAACAAAAAACTTAAAAGATGGCTATTCAGCCAAGCCTTCCCGGACACTTAATATTTCCTCACTTTCAGCTTGACACTTTCAAGCTGGTATTCCATTCAGACACTACAGTCTACCTCAACGATTCTGTTGTTTTTTTCAGTTATCAACTCATCTGTTTTTGTTAATCTGTTATGACCCTGTTCCACGGTTAATTGTCCCCCTGTTCTTTGTATCGCCCCTGAGCGACTGTTGCAGTTGCATTGTAAACAGATGTGATATGTATCTTTTACAGGAATGTCGGTATAGAAAAGTTAAAAATAAATAAATAAATTGCATATCTTAAATAAGGAATAAGCCATAACACTGGAGTTAGTATTTACCATTAGATCGGGCAGATAAGATTGATGTGAATGGGGGGAGGGGCGGGGAGGGAAGGGTGAAGGGTTTGAATATAGGGGTAATCCGGGAAGGCTTTTTTTAAAAAGCCAAGCTTTTTTTTTTTTTTTTAATTTTTGTGTGCTTGTTTCCAGTCGAAGGTCTGATGACATGGAGTTCCAAAGTGTGGGACCTGCTATAGAGAAAGCATGCATTTTAGTGGAAGTTAGACGATAGGTCTTGCGAGTTGGGATGTGGCGGGTGCCTTTGTGGATTGCTCTGGTGAGGCGTTCAGAGGCATATAGGTGAATGTGGTTGCTAGTCCAGTTAATGTTGTTGTTGTGTGAGGATTTGTGTGTAAACCTTGTAAAGCTGGTATCTAAAGAAACACAAAGATTTTGCAACCCTCTGAAACAGGTGATTCAAGGCCGATCCGGTGTGAACCACAGTGCATTTGTGTTCCTCAGACAATGCTGACTCTGTGCTTAGCTTGAGCTGCCTTGAGCCTGTGTGTCATAGCTGGAATGTCAGCCCTGATTTCTTATAGCTTTACTCAGTTAAAATGATCCCTGTTCTCAATTGAATCCCAGCTAAACCCCAACCTTTTCAGACTGCTAATAAATTTTAACACCTGGGCCCTTCCCCTCATGGCATCTTAATTTTTACCCAAATGTTGTTTGTTGTATTTGTTTCCCCAGTGTCTCATATTTAGACTGTAAGGTCCACAGAGTGTTTCTGTACAGCGTGGCATTCATCTAGTAGCACTATATAAACGATGTATTTGTAGTAGAGGGGGTGGGGGGGCCTTAGCTGAAATATATAAAATAGCATAACTACATTTATTAAATGACACAGTCACAGTCCTTAAATGTCATGAATAAAAACTACAACATGGTAAGTCCATAGTCCCAAAGAACTGACATGCACTTTGCTGTTACTTCTTCCTCAGGAAAGTGTGGCTGAGCTAAAGTCTCACTATTTAAGGTAGCAATACTGTATATAGTATATCCACTAACCTACATTAAAATAAGCACTCAGAGAAAAGGGAACATAAGAAAAGCCATTCTAGGTCAGATCTGTTTGTTTTAATATACTATTCAGACCACTAGAGGTCACAGCAACACTAAAATTAAAAAAATAAATAAAATCAGGTGCTGTTCTCCTGGTGGCCATTAGAGTTCAAGAGAGCTCTGTCTATTGGGCTGATGTAATAAGGCGCATTAACGTTAGCGGAGGTTCTTATTCCTGTTTTAGTGTGCATTTTTCAGCAGTAAGTTAGCTCTGGTATTTAACAGGGGTTTTAACTCCTAAAAAAAAATGTGTGTAAAACCAGGAGTAAAAACCAGTGCTAAAATTAGCTTGGATTCATGCAAATCAAATGTAAAAGGCATTAGCTATTCCCCAGCAATGCAGGGAGGTGAGTTAATGGGCAGACAGCTTAAATTGCATTTTCTTAATGCTAGAAATATAACTCCTAGCTCAGATCATGAGTAAAACTTAACTCACATTTCTAGTGGCCATATTACACTATGGCTGTGCCCATTGTGATAATGTCTAGTTGCTTCTATAGAATAACTTATGAACTAGAAATGTGAGTTTACTCTACCTTAGACCTAGAAGTTTATTTTCCAGCGTAAGATCTCCGAGCAAGCACCTAAAGCTGAACAGTTCAACTGCACTGTGCATCCCTATTCCCTCCCGCATCCTCTTTAAATCCCTGACCATTATACATAAAGCCTTATATTCCCATCACTCCAACTGGCTGGCAGATCCCCTCCAATTTGCCTGCTCAAATTGACCGACAAGGACCACTAACAAAGGGTCCCTCCATGTGCCATCCCTAAAGAAAGCACACCTCACAGCTACAAGGGATCGGGCACGCTCCATTGCTGGACCTATGCACTGGAACTCACTCCCAACCCACCTCAGACTTGAACCTTGCATCACCAAATTCAGAGCCCAGCTCAAAACCTGGCTATTCAAACAAGCCTTTCCCCAACACCCTTGATGAATATTGAATTGTGATGGATCATGACCTGAATTTGACTATGACCTTGTTCTTATGACATTATAGTTCACTTGTTTGTTCCTATGCTTCGCTGCTCTCCTATTGGTTTTTTGTAGCCCCTACCCTTCCCCTCTTACTTGTAATTTCCGTTGCTTTTGTTCCATGTAAACCAAGGTGATGTTTCGACTAACATCGGTATAGAAGACTTTTTAAATAAATAAATAAATATATGCCCATCCCAGGGAGCTTACACCTTGTTCAAAGAGCTATAAGTGCCCACGCCAGAGAGCAAATTCTTGCATCCAAGGCCATTTTGGCAAGGAATGGCATAAGCTCTCTGGGGTGGACACCTACAGCTAGCTTAACCAAGCATAAACTGTCTGGTGTGAGGGAGGAGGTACCTGAAGCAGAACAGAATACCAAAGTCAGATGCACAGCACCAAAATGCACACTGTTTAATTGAAGGTGCCCACCCCAGAGAGCTTATGCTTTCATTTTTCTTGCTGCAACATGCCAAACTGGCATTGCACATGAGATTGGTGCTGTGCATCCCAACTTGTGGGCACATTCTCTCATTCAAGGCCATTTTGACGAGGAATGGCAACTAAAATAAAATAGTCTCTGGGGAAGGTATCTACAGCTAGATGAACAAGGCATAGGCTGTCTGAATGGGCACCTACAGCTGAACAGTACATGTTTTAACATTGTGTGCATACTGTCCTGCTGTTCAGGAAAACAAAACCTGTGACTGATGCCTGTCTCAGAGAGCTTACATTGCAAAAAAAAACCTCCTGGGTCTGAGGTGGAGTAAACTCACATTTCTGGTGGACAATGTCTACTGTTCTGCCCAGTGTGGTGCTCCACCTCAGGATTTAAATTTCCAATGTACATTTTCTGGGGCTGGAACCTACAGCTGAACAATGTGTAAGTTCTTTGGGGCATGTACCCTCAGCTGAACAGTACATTTTTTTATTTATTTGTAGCTTTTATATACAGACATTCGATTAGACACATCACATCGGTTTACAATTAACATAAGGTCTAGCAATAGTGCTTTACAAATGAACAATTAAACTAGTTAGCAAATAACAGTAGCAAAAAACAAAACAGGTAAAAACTATGGAACGAACGAAGGAATTGAAGATACATGCTATATAGGACAAAGCTTAAGGAGAACAAAAACACAATTAAATAACATAATATAAAATACAAGTGCAATAAATTGCATAGTTGGGAAGCATATGTTTCCAACTTCTGGTAAAAAAAAAAAAAACAAAATGAAATAGTTGTATAGGCAAAATACATCATGGAACAGTGTGGGATGATAATATAAGCTAAAAGAGCAAATGAAATAGTGATAAAGAAAGCCACAAGAAGAGCATAAGATGTAAGCTAAAAGGAAAGAAGAGGAATAAGGTATTGCTAGAGAATGGAAAGCTGCAGGGCGGTAGAAAATGGGAAAGACTACTGCAGTTATGAGGTTGAAGGCGCATTAGGTAAATGCTTATGAAAAGAGCCATGTTTTAAGTTTTTGTTTAAACTTTTTTGGGCATGATTCCTGACGGAGGTCAGGGGACATATTGTTCCAGTTTGTCGACCCGGCTAAAGACATGGCACGTGCTCTGGTTGAGTTGAGAAGGGTGGCTTTATGAGAAGGTGTGTGTAGAGTGGCAGCGTGTTGCGTTCTGGGCGGTCTGGAGTGTGTTCGCAAGTGTAAAGTATTATTGAGCCAGTGCATATTTTCAGTGTGTAGGGTTTTATGTATTAAAGACAGTGTTTTGTATTTTATCCGTTGAGCAATGGGGAGCCAATGTAAATCTTTAAGGATGGGTGTAATATGAGCTGATCTATGGGTGTTGGTAAGTATACGTGCTGCTGCATTCTGCAGCATTTGTAAAGGGAGGATGGTAGCTTTGGGAAGGCCAATAAGGAGGGAGTTACAGTAATCTACTTTTGAAAGGATGAGAGCTTGAAGGACGGTATGGAAGTCACATTGATAAAGTTATGGTTTTAGTTTTTTTTAGCGTATGTAATTTAAAATAACCGTCTCTTATTGTGTTTATTAATATGTACTTTAAGATTTAGCTGGTTGTCAATAGTGATTCCAAGATTTTTTACATTTTGTGTAAGGGCGATTGCAGGGTATTGTGAGGTGAGCGAGGTGTCAATAATATTGCTTCTATGGGGTGAGATCAGCATGATTTCCATTTTATCAGGGTTGATGGCAAGATTAATGCTTGTAAGGAGCGTACTAATAGCCGTGAGGGCCGTTTCCCAGGTTTTAAGGGCATTATTTAGGGAGTCAGTAATGGGGATGATGATTTGCACATCATCAGCGTATATGAAATAAATGAGGCCGAGCTCAGAGAGAAGGTGACAGAGGGGGAGAATGTATATATTAAAGAGGGTAGATGAAAGGGCGGATCCTTGCGGGATTCCGTGGTTTAGATTATATGGTTGGGATTCCTTGCTTCCAAAGTTGACTTTATATTGCCTACCTTGAAGGTAAGACTCAAACAAATGGAGGGGGATATCTGATATGCCTATTTCCTTGAGACGGTTGATAAGTGTGTTATGGTTTATGGTGTCGAAAGCAGTAGATATGTCGAGCATGGCAAGTAAATAAGCTTGCCCTTTGAGCCCAGTGAGGAGGGAATTTGTGAGCGAGATATAAGGGTTTCAGTACTGAAATGTTTGTGAAACCAAATTGTGAGGGTGAAAGAAGTTTGTTTTCCTAGGTATTCAGTGAGTTGTATATTGACAATTTTTTCTAGGATTTTTGCTAGAAAAGGAAGGTTGGAAATGGGGCGGTAATTGGTCAAGTTGGAGGCGTCAGCTTTGGGTTTTTTTAGTATGGGTTTAATGATAGCTTGTTTGAGAGAGATGGGGACTTCACCTAGTGCCAGGGAGCAATTAATAATATTGGCAATAGGTGGTGCTACTATTTCAGGGATGGTCAGGAGCAGTTTAGTTGGTATGGTGTCACTGGGGTGTGAGGCAGGTTTCATTTTCTTTATAATTGTTTCAATTTCTAAGGTGGCGGTGGGCTCGAAGGTGTTGAAAGAGGCATGAGGATTCCGTGGAATAGTTTTAGTAGAGTGGTTGTTGTTTGTGAAATGTCTCATAAGTTTGGTAATTTTTTCATGAAAGAATTTGGCTAATTCATCACTCTTGGTTTTGGCATCTTTATCAGAGATGGATGGAGGGGTGATTTTGGTCATTTCAGATACATAAGCAAAGAGAGCATTTGAATTGAATTGCAAGTCATGGATTCTTTTTGCATGGAATTCTTTTTTGGTATTGAGGGTTTGTTCATGGTATTTATGTAAGGTAGATCTATATTTAGGTGTGCGGGTGAGGGATCATTACGCCAGATTTTTTCTAGCTTTCTAAGGGCATGTTTCATCATTTTTTTAATTCGGGCGTATACCAAGGTTTTTTGTGGGTGTTGGAATGGTTGATTTTTTTTCTGTGTGTGTAAAGGGCAGATATTGGCAATTTTATTGGTAAGGGAATTCCATGATGTGATGGCAGCATCAGTGTCGGATAGGTCAAGTTTCGGTAGTTCATTTTTGAGTGCATCAGCAAGGACGTCTTTGGAGCATGTTTTGCGAAACTGCAGAGTATTACATTCAGGGAATTTAAGCGGTGGAGTATGTTGCAGGGCAAGGATGGTATGTATAAGATGGTGATCAGACCAGGAAACAGGAGTGTAAGTGTGTACACCTGGGGAGATTGAATTGTTAATGAATATCAGGTCTAGGGTGTGACCTGCTTGGTGTGTGGGGTCAGCTAGTAATTTGATTGTAGCCCATTGCTTTGAGGGCTGATAAAAAGGTTTCGCAGGAAAGTCAGGGTGCACAAGACCAAAGTGCATACCATTCAGCTGAAAGTACATTCCCCAGAGAGCTTATGTTTTTCTTTTCAGTTGTAGATGAAAACCATAGAGAGCTTATGCTAGAAATGTAACTCCTCCTCCTGGTTTGAGGTGGAGGAAACACATTTCTGGTGACCAAATTTATTCTGTTGCTGTGCCTAGTATAGTGGAAATGGCTAGACACTACCCCAGGGGCATAGCAATAGAATCTCATGGTCATCAGAAATGTGAGTTACATTTTACTCTACCTCAAGCCAAGGATTTAATAAAACACAGGTGTAAGGCGGTAAGTGCTTGAAGCTGGAAGGAGTGTGACCAAAATGGTCTTGCATGCGAGATTGGCAATAGTCATCCCTACTTGGGCACAATCTCACATGCAAGGCCATTTGTGCAAGACATGCAAAGTGAAATCAAAGGGTAAGCTCTTTGGAATGGGCAGCTTGTAGTGGTTGGAGGGTTAGGGTTATTTGTCTTGTAGTCTGGATCACACAGACATCTAGCAAACTAGAAGACAAATAACCACCTATCCCATCCTCCCATTACAAAGGGGTGGAATAGGTGATTATTTGTCTTCTAGTTCATTAGATATATTGCCATGCAGGGAGAAAGTGCCAGAATACATTTCCTTCTTGCTGTTGATACTGGGATTATGTGTAAATCTAGCAATAATCTCATCAACCAGGTTCCTGATGGCATGTCTGGGTGGACCAGTCACAACAAATGGAATGCCGTAGCACAGTAACTGAGCCAAACAGAGACAGCTGATGTGACAGTGACTATATGGCTGGGACAGAGCTCTGACTTGACCTCTGAAATAGTTACTTGCTTCTCCCATAGACATGTGCATTTGTTTATAACAAATTAGGCAATTTCAACGAAATTGCCTAATTCGTTGTGTTATGGGGGGACCTGAACCACGAAACGGATTTTCCCCGAGCTTCGGGGAAAATTCGTTTTTCGGGTTAGTGCGGGGGAGGGGCACATTTATTTAAAAAAAAACCCCACCCCCAACCCTTCAATTTTAATTTCTTACACACACACACCCCCCCCCCCCCCACCATCCCAATCCCTCTCCAAGACTTACTAAAAGTCCCTGGTGGTCCAGCGGGGTCCCGCGAGCGATCTCTCCCTCCATGCTGTTGGGCTGTCGCGCCTGCTATGACTCAAAATGGCGCCGATAGCCTTGCCCTTGTCACAGGGGCTACTGGTGCCATTGGTCAGCCCCTGTCACATGGTAAACGAGTTCAAAAACGGATGCCAGCAAAATTGAGCGTCCGTTTCCCAACCCGCAGGCAGATGAATTTATTTATTTTTAAGATGGGTTTTTTTTTTTTTTTTTTTTTTTTTTTTGGGGCCTCCAACTTAATATCGCCGGTATTAAATTACTAATGCTGAAATTGCGAGTAACAGCGGGATATTAAGTCGGAGGGTGTACAGAAAAGCAGTTTCTTTTTTCTGCTTTTCTGTACACTTTCTCGGTGCTGAAATTGGCTGCACATTTTCTGGATCGCGCGGGACTAACTAATAGGCTCTTCAACATGCATTTGCAACTTGCAGGCGCTATTAGTTTCGGGGGGGTTCGCCGTGCATTTTCCACGTGCTATTACCCCTTACTGTATAAGGGGTAAAAATAGCATGTTGAAAACGCGCGCCAAACAGGGGCTAACAGTGTGCTTGGCCTGAGCGTGCTTTACTGTATTGGCCCGAATGTTGTGGAGACCAGAGATAAAATCTGGCTCCTAGCAAGTGAAAGCATTTTTGATCAGGAGAGAGAACAGGAAATTCCGGTTATGGGCATGGGTTGATCGGTTGCATACGGAAAGAGATTCTAGCTGATTCCCTCATTTTAACATTCTACCTGACACATTCAGCTTTTAAAGACAGTGAATGGCGGTGCGTAGCAAAGTGCTTCTGGAAGAGGTATTTTCTGCACTCTTTGCTGATTTAACCCTAGGCTTTGAGCTCAAAACCGTAACGCATTGTCAGAGAAAAGCTGTGTGCGGAAGTGGTGGAGCAGACCAGCCTGGAAAAAAGCAAAAAATCTGTAGCGGGTCATATTGGAGGAAATGCTTTCAGCATATTTCAAACTCAGTATCCGCAGCCCTAGATAAGAGGCTTATAAAACTCCAGGCTGGAATAGATGAAATTAAAGGGAACATTGAGGCCCAAATCTGGTGGATAGATGCAGTTGAGCAGACAATATCCAACTATGAGGATCAAATGGCTAAGATGGACACCAGGTTTGGGCTTTACAGATGCAGAAATGTCATCTAGTGGAGCAGACAGAAGAGCAAGAAAAACGTGGCTGTAGAAATAAGCTCCAGATAACTGGATTTCTGGAGACAGTAAAGGAGTCAGAGCTCATCGATATTTTTGAAGTGTGGTTGCCACCTGAGTTAGGCCTTGGCGGCCATGATTTCCCATTAGTGTGCGAATGTGCCCACAGATTTGGCCCACTGAAAGACCTAAATGCTAGACCGTGTCTGGTTATTGGGCATATTATCAATTGGATACATAAGGTTCAATTGCTGAAGGCATATCAGGGAAAAAAGGCCCTTTGGAAGATAATGGTCACAGGTTACTGTTATTTAATGATTTCTCACAGCATGTGGTATCACTGCGCAAGAGTATGGTGCAAGTGTGCTTGGCGCTCCACCAAAAAGGCATACAGTTTGCTTTACTATACCCAGCAAAATTAAGAGCTTTTCACAGAAAAAATAGCAGTGCTGGCATTTTTACAGCAGCTTAATTTGGCCAGATGAAGCAGAGAGTTAGAGACCGCCGGTATTAAGTTACTAATGCTGAAAATGCGAGTAACAGCGGGATGAGAAACGTTGTTCCAGTTTTGTATTACTGTTCGGTTAATTCTGAGGAACATAAGGTTCTTGGTTCAATTCTCTTGTGCCTCTCAATATACTTTTTTTTTTTTTTTCTTATCTATGAGACTGATTTTGGCAATGATGAGATAGGATGGGAATATTGACAGGCTTGACTGGCTCTCTTGAAATATTTCTGTCTCACGATGCTATTTTAAGAAGACTACATTGGACGTGAGTCTTTAAGCTGATGGGCTGCTTATTATTTGTTTTGTGGATTACGCCACTTTGAGGTATTACTTAGCACGCTACTCTTCAGCATGGCATTTATAGACATGGTATCTACCTGGAATTACATGATTCTGTGTTTGTCAGTTACAACTGTCCTAAAAGTTGAATTATTAATATTTCAAAGTGTTTGTATTGGAATTGTTCTTTTGTTGCACAAAGGAGGAGGAAAAGTAAAACAATTGTACCATTTTTCTTATGGAGGGAATCAGCATGGGCATACCTCTGAGTGGTTCGGGGTGTGGTCCCTTGGAGAGCATATGGGGCTGTGGGAGGTAATGGGATAGGGGAAGGGAATTGGAAAGTATGCTGTGGGTGAGTGGATCTTGATGAGATTGAGAGTTGTACATGTGGTTTTCAGTTTAGCTACCAGTACTCATCTTTGCAAAATTGGGTCTGGATGGCTTCTGCTGGAGTGCCTAGGCTGGACGGTGCTACGGTGCTCAGGTGTTCTATCTCATCATTCTCTCTGCTCCATTGTATCAGAGCTATCTTATGTTTCTGGGATCCAGATGGTTATGGCTAACGTGAATATTTATTTGTTAAATGTAGACGGGATCCATTCCCCAATCAAGCGGAAAAAACTGCTGGATATGTTTAAAAGGCTCAATGCACACGTGGTCATGCTTCAGGAAACATCTGAACAAGGAAGAACTCATTAAATTAAAAAAAGATCGGGTGGAGCAGTGTTGCTTTTCATTGAATACACGCAGACAAAGAGGGGTAGCGATTCTTATCCATAAACAAACATTTTCAATTGGAACATCAAATTGCAGATGAAGAAGGCAGATGTCATGCTTTTTGGTATTTTGTTGGGACAAAAATTGGGTTTCTGTAGTATCTATGCCCCTAACAATTATTCTTATGGTTTCTTTGAAGAGTTGTATTGCTGAGGTTTTCTAACATCAAACTGATTGTGTGTGGGGGGGAGGGGGATTTCAATAAGGTTGCAGACCCCAGGATAGTCACTAAACCTCCAAAAGAGTACAAATTGACTCAAGAAAAAGTGTAAATTTTATGAATGCAGAACTGGGGTTAGTGGAGATCTGGCAGACCTTACATCATGAGGAGCATGATTATATGTTCTATTCATAGAACACAGAAACCTAGAAACTTAGAAATGATGGCAGAAGAAGACCAATAGGCCCATCCAGTCTGCCCAGCAAGCTTTCACACACATTTTCTCATACTTACGTTACTCCGACCGCTGAGGTCAGGGCCCTTATTGTTAACTTTTTTATTCTAATTTCCTTCCACCCCCGCCATTGATGCAGAGAGCATTGTTGGAGCTGATTCAAAGTGAAATATAAGGCTTAATGTTTGAGGGTAGTAAACGTCGTATCAAGCAAGTTACCCCGATGTTTGTATACTTATACTGCTCATATCAATGCCTTGTTAGATGTTGTCTGGATGTAAATCCTATTTCTTCATTCCCTCCCTGCCGTTTGTTTTGAGTCCATCTGCATGCACTAAGGAAAAGGAGATTATCAGGTAAATAATCTCTACATTCTATCCCTTCTGCGATGTCACTCACAAAGATATTGAACGGGACTGGTCCCAACTCCAAACCCTGCGGCACTCCGCTCATCACTGCTCTCTCTTTAGAGTAAATTCCATTTACCATCATACATTGTCTTCTGTCCTTCAACCAGTTTGCTATCCAGGCCTCTACCTTGGCACTCACATCCAAGCTTCTCGTTTTATTCACAAGCCTCCTGTGCAGGACCGTATCAAAAGCTTTGCTAAAATCCAAGTAGATGACATCGAGTGCTCTTCTTCGATCCAATTCCTTAGTCATCCAATCAAAAAAGTTGAATAGATTTGTCTGACAGAACCTTCCCTTGGTGAAACCATGCTGCCTCTAGTCCATCAATTCTGCTGCTTGTAGATAGTTTACTATTCTTTCCTTCAGCAGCGACTCCAATACTTTTCTCACTACTGAGGTGAGGCTAACCGGCCTGTAGTTTCCAGCCTCCTCTCTGCTCCCACTCTTGTGAAGCGGGACCACCATCACTCTTCTCAAATCATTCTGTACCACTCCCGTTTCCAGGGAACTATTGAACAGGTCACACAGTGTAACTGCCAGCACATCTCTGAGCTCCCTCAGTATCCTGGGATGAACCTTATCAGGCCCCATGGCTTTGTCCACCTTCAGTTTTCCTAGCTCTTCCCATACATTCTCTTCCGTAAATGGAGTTGCTGGGTCTCCCTGGTGTGCGTTGGTCCAGCAGAGGGCTGACTCAGCCTCGTTCCAGTTCCTGTTGTTCCTGCTCCGCCCGTGCCTGTACGCGCTCACCTCCCTTGGGGTGTCTTGGGGCTCCTCCCTGAGTCGCCCTGTGGCCCAAGGGCTCACTTTCTCCCAGGAGCAGGCGATCCTGCCTCCGTGTCCCTCCTCAGGACCTGTAGGGCGCGTTTGCAACACTATTTCACTATCTGAAATCTCTAGAATCGCTGAGATATTTAAGTTATCAGAAGCCACAGGAAGACTGCATATATTGTCCCTCGTCAGGTTTGTTCTTAAAGGGTGGTAAATAATAAATCCTCACAGTTGGTGGAATTGCTTGTTCAGCTATCTTTAATATTTCAGTCATATTTCCTCCACATATCTTTTGCAGAAAAAAAAAACATTTTTTAAACAAGCATTTGGATGAGTATTCTGAACAGAAATATTTACTGAATTTGTCTCAGAATTTTGGATTGTTTTTCCCATTGTCTAGTGATCTTATTGTTTTATTATACATGTCATTTTGTTAATTGCTTAGATCTCTGTAAGCCCATTTCACAAGAAAATCAAAATTCTAGGCAAGAGCTAGATCAAGTTCAAGCAGGGAATGTAATAAAAGCTTATTTCAAAAAAATGATACTAATCACAGTTCATTTTATTGTACTGTATTTAACAATTGATGAGTGTGCTACAACAGAATGACTGGCATCTCCCATACCACTCTGCCATGCTGCTATACCCCTCATGCTACACCTTGTGGGTCTTTGTACCACTCAAACTTGCTTCAGTGCCCAGACTTTTATACCATGGATTTCTTTCTGCCACTGTGCCTTGCTGTTGTACTCCAGATCTTACACCTTGGGAATTCCTGCCATTCTGGGGAGCTGCTTTCTGCCTCTCATGTTGCTTTAGTCTCTTGATGCCACTCTTCGTGCTGCTTGGTCCCTTTATCAGTGCCTTGGGGTTTTTCCTGCTACCTTTTCTGCTTTGTTCCCCCTGCCTGGTGCCTTAGGATGCTGATGCCACTTTGAGTGCCAGTTTTCCACTCATGCTGCCAGCAAAGGTTCATGACACTGTTGTTGGTGCCCTATTTTGGAGCCTTGGAGTGTTCTTCCCACATTAACTTTCTTCTTGGTTTGCTATATTCGGGTGTTTTGTCCCTAGAAAAAAATGTGAAAATAGACCAAAGATACAGGTTACTACCACAAAGCATCTGCTCTAAAGTTGTTCTTTTTCTTCTACCCTTCCATAGTCCCAGACTGGTTCTTACACCCTGTTTGTTAATCATACTGGGGTGAATTGTCCACAAAAATCCTTAGTCTGAAGGAAAAAAATACAGGCAGAACAGAAAACATAGAGGAGAGAAACCATGTGCTTGCTCTGAATGTAATAAGTTTCATTCAGGCAGTCCATTTCATAAGAAAATCAAAATTGCACCCAGTAGCTAGATCAAGTTCAAGTAGGGAATATAATACTTATTTCAAGAAAAAGGTACTCATCACAGTTCATTTTCTTGTACTGAATCTAACAATTGGCAAGTGTGCTTCAACAGAATGACTGGCATCTTCCATGCCACTCTGCCTTGATGCTATGCCTTGGGGGTCTTTATGCCACTCAGCCTTGCTGCCAATACCCCTTACACCTTGAGGTGTCCTTGCTACTCTGGCAGGCTGCTTTCCACCTCTCATGTTATTTGGTGTCTTGATGCCGTTGTTTGGGCTGCTTGGTCTCTCTATCCTTTCCTTGAGGTTTTTCCTTCCACCTTTTCTGCTTCGTTGCCCCTTCATAGTGGCTTAGGATGCCGATACCACATTTGGTGCAACTTGGTCTCTGGTGCTGCCAAGACAGGTTCATGCCACTGTTGATGGTGCCTTCTTATAGAGCCTTGGGATGTTCTTCACGCTATCTTTCATCTTTGCTCCTCTGACGGTGCCTTGGATAACGCCTGCCAACGCTGGTACTACTTTACCCATTTGGTGCCATTAGGGGTGAGCAGTGACATTCACAGTAGGGGATTCAGTAAATGCATCCTATGGTATAATCATCTTCTCTTCTCAACCAACCCCTGGCATAATCGCCTTCCCTTCCCTCTTCCACTCGCACCATGGTATAATCACCCTGCCTTCCCTCTCCTTATGCCCATTTCCTTATCACTTTCCTTCCACTATCTCCTACCCCACCTCCATGGCATAATAATCTTCACTCCCCTACCCCCTGTCATAATTCCCTTCGCTTCCCCTCTTCCCTTCATCCCCCCCTGGGAAAGGAGGTAAGAGAGAGGATGGAAGTCTGTCAGGCCCCAAACTCTGGAACACGCTGCCAGCAGAAATAAGATTACACGCAGATATCAAAAAATTCAAAGCCAATCTTAAAACATGGCTTTTTAGCTGTGCTTATGCAGTTTGTAATTAAGGTCTTTTATTGTTTTTAAGAAACTGACTATTTTTCTATTTCTTTTATTTAATTTAATGTACTTAATCTTACCTTGCACCTATTTTATTTCATTTTATATTCCTTTTGTTAATTATTCTAACTATTTTACTTCTAGAACTGTGTCGTTTATTATTGTGTTTTACTGACTATTTTATGTATTTTATTTCCTGTTGTAAACTGTCGTGATAGTTTTTCTGATACGATGGTATATAAAATTTAATAAACTAAACTAGAAACTAGGGGGAGCCAGGTGAAATACTGGTGTGCATGTATGTACAGTATGGGGTAGATTTTATAATTTTGCGCGAGCGCGTACTTTTGTTCGCGCACCAGGCGCGAACAAAGGTACGCTGGATTTTATAAGATATGCGCGTAGCCACGCGTATCTTATAAAATGCGGGGTCGGCACGCGCAAGGGGGTGCACATTTGGGCAACCTGCACGCGCCGAGCCCGGCACGCGCTGCCTGTTCCCTCCGAGGCCGCTCCGAAATCGGAGCGGCCTCGGAGGGAACTTTCTTTCCCCCCCCCCCCGCACCTTCCCCTACCTAACCCACCCCCCAGCCCTATCTAACCCCCCCCTATCTTTTGTTGGCAGATTTACGCCTGCTGAAAGCAGACGTAAATCTGCGCAAGCCAGCGGCCTGCTGGCGCGCCATCACCTGACCCGGGGGCTTGTCCGGAGGCCTTGACCATGCCCCCGGGACGGTGCCACGCCCCCTGGACACGCCCCCTCCCCGCCCCTTTTACAAAGCCACGGGACTTACGTGCATCCCGGGGCTGTGCGCGCGCCGGGGCCTATGCAAAATAGGCGCGCCGGCGCGCGTAAATCTGGCCGGATTTACGCGCGCAGGGCATTTAAAATCCGGCCCTATGTGTTTATTTTGGGTGGGGGAGCCAGAGAATGGAGGCTATATTTGCTGTGAATTTTGAAGTTTTGTGACCCTAGGAGTACACAAGACATCTAAAACTCTTGAAAGGGGTACAATAGCCATGAGGCAGTGCATGTGTGGGAACTCCCATGCATGCTTAGTAGAGCAAAAGATCTATGAGCTAAGACAGAAGGGTCCATTTAGCACCATCAAATGACATCACCCACCTGTCATAGCTAATACATTCTACTGTCTATGGAGAGCCCCATTTATGGTAAATAAACTTTCTTTACTGCTATACAAGGAGCAGGAGCTCCCTGTCTAATCAGTTTTACTTCAGTATAGCTTAAAAGCAAAATATATCTTTTTCTTTTGAAAGTACTTTTTCTAGATTTGTTGACTGAAGGGAGAACAATGAGATTGTAAGTCACCAGCACACTATTAGCTCAAGACCAAAATAATTATAGTACATAGTATGAATATTTAAACAGATGTAAATAACCAAATGATCTGTTCAATTACAATGAACAGAAAAATGCATTGATTTAATTAAGAATAATTTTTATTAAGTGATTTAATATTTTTGTAGAACTAAAGGTTTCATGTTTGCATAGCAAAATGAAATAGGACTATGAATCACTTTTTAATAAATTCATCATTTTTCTGAAGGGCTTCATCAATCAAATTGACTTTTTTTTTTTTTGCCAGTGTTATGTCCTGCTCTTACCTACCGTCAGTTTCTTCTGATTTTTGTTCATATGCATTAAAAAGATGACTGAAAAGTTGTGTGGTACAGAACAACTGAGAACCTAGACAGGATACCATCTACCAAAACTGTTTTATTAGTTTTCTGGCTTGGAGTTCAATTGTATTCAGTATTATCCTACCCTGATGCTGGTTTCTCTTCCGTTGAAATGTGCTTTAGCACAGACTAGACTGTTGCTTGTTTTCACGCTGCCAATTTCATTCAGGAGTAAGGAAAATGTTAACCTTGTGTTAAACTTTCTGTATTAGAGAAATGTAGTTTGGCATTGGAATCTTTATGCCAGCACTTAGGGCAAGCAATGTACTTGTTTCTGCAAACCTAATTCCCGTATCTTTATTTTTTTTTTTTCACTACGATTATTACTGTGTGTAAATCAGTACTGATTTTTTTTTAACTTGTCCATGGGGAGCATTTAAACTTAAGTCTGTTGGGCTGAATTACTGCTTTAAAACTTCTCAAGTAGGGGCAAGCTCATTGGCAGGGCTGCATAGTGCCATGCAAGAGAGAACCAGATTCAATTTCCAGTCAGCAGGGGCTGGGGATGCTGTGGTAGAGGATCTGTAAGCCATCAAGAGAACTCAGATCTTCAAACAAGAGCCTTTTAGATATTCCGTCCGTAAGACTAGCTAGACTGAATGTAACCCGACAGAGAGCATTTTCAGTTGCAGGACTTAGACATTGGAATGCCCTACCAAATTCACTATGCCAAATTTCCAATAGTAAGGATTTTAAGAAGTAATTAAAAACATATCTTTTTAAAGAAGCATTTAAAAATACAGAATAAGAAGCAAGGTATCTCTTTTCTTCTATTCTTCACTAGTTGATATAACTATTTTATTTCTATCTTTTCTGTTTTAGTGAAGTAGATTTATTAATTTCTATAGACATAAAATGATTTTATATTGATATGTTACCAATTGTATTTTTGTTCTAACTTTATTTTATTATTCTTAACATTCAATCTTATTTTATTTACATTTTATTTTGTTAAATTAGAATTGTTTGTAAACCGTTTTGATCAAATTTTATTTGCTATGATAGTATATAAGAAGTTTTAAATAAATAAATAGTGATTACTGACAGCCCCAGCCATCTCTCAGCAGGTATCTTTAATACCTACTTTATCTGGGATCACATGAATTTCTGTCCATAAAGATTCTGCAGTGCATTTTGTTTCCTGCAGAGCTTTTATCCTGTGTGACTCAATGCTCTCTTTAACATATAGTGCCACTCCTCCATCAATTTGATCCATCCTATCTTTGCAATATATTTTGGATCATGATATAGCACTATCCAATTGGTTATCCTCTTCCCATAAGGTTTCTGAGATGACAGTTACATCTGCCTCTTCATGCAGTGCTGTACACTTTAACTCTCCCATGTAGCTTTGTTTTTTTTAGACTTCTAGCATTTGTATACAGACATTTCAAATCATGTTTTTTTTATCTATTAACAAATTGATAGGGTTAATTTGGAATCTTTCTGCTCTGTCTGCTCTTTACTTAAAGATACCTGGGCTACTTTAGCTTTTATTGCATCCTTTCTGTCAGTGTGTCCTAACTTCCCTGTTGTGTTAGTATCATTCAAAGATACATCATTCCGAACCATGTACCTCTGAGTGCCGCTTGCTTTCTTCCATCATATAAAAGCTGCTCTGTTTTAATGGTTAGTGCCAGCAGCTGGTTAAGGTGGCCCCCCCCCCCCCTATCTTGTCAGCAACAGGTAAATAATCATAAACTGTTTATGGCACTTGCTGCAAAAAACTGGGTAATTCTTTTCTCGCTGCTGGGCAAACACTGGCAAAAAAAAATACTATCTTGTACTAGCTCGGAGAATCAGTTTATTTTCACACAAAGCAAATTAACCTTAAAACTAGCAAACAATTCTAACACTGAAAAAAATACTAACTTTACAAATAACAGACAATATAAACAGCCAGTAATTGTTTAACTTTCCAATAATTTTTTTTTTTAATTTTAGTCTTAAGACTTAAGCACTTCTCCCGAGCAAGTCCAAATTTACAACCAGCAAATGAAGGTTACACTGTCAGCGCTCCCTCTGAAATCTGAGGATACAATAGGGTCTGGGTATCACATGTGCGTTACCATTCCCAAGTACCTTTAAGTCTCCAGGTGGTTTGATTATTCAACTGATTTGGGGGATATGTAGTTTAGATTGATAAGATTTTGTAGTAGATCCCTTGATTTTTGTCATAGCTGTTAAGTGGGTTCCAAACAAAAGAAAGTTTCATGGCAAGCCTTAGATCATAAGTTGAAATCATTTGGGACAGCCTGTTTGTTTACTTGCTCTGTGGCAGATTGTAAATTGAAAGGAGCATCTATCAAAATAAATAAGACACTTCAACAGGACAGAGGTCTCTCAGGCATTCAAAAGGCAAGTTCTAAACTCTAAAGGAATGTATTGCAGTGGGAAGGAGCAGTCCTATTTTTAAAGATCCATCCTGCTTGCTTAATCAGTGGAAAACTGTGCAGTTCATGGTTGCTATATCTTTCCTATGGGCTTGAGAAAATATCATGACTGTAAGTATGATTTAACAGCTGTTTGGTTTGTTTTTACATGAACATCATAGTTTTTAGAGGGGGTGGTCAGATGATACAAAGCTTCCAGGGCCCAGTTCCTGTCTTTCAGTGTAAAAGAGAAGTAACTGGGCAGCCCGGACACCCATGGCTCTGCCTCTAACCACCGAGCCCAGCCCAGCCGGACTCCTCCAATTAAAACACAAAGAAAAGTGACACAGCTTGGATGAAATGGCTGCAGCTGTTTATTAGAGAACCTGACAAGGGGAGTCCTGCCAACAATGCATACTATTGCTGCTGGGCAGGTGCCAGTAAATTGGACTCTTTCCGCCCAAGCGGAACCACGGGGATCTTGCTCCCTGCGAGCCCCTGGACAGGTGTCTTGACCGCCAACACTGGAGAGGGTCTCAGCTACTCCTGGGGGAATTATGTGCTACGGCGGAGCGCAGAATTCCCCCCCCCCCCCCCCCCCGTGCAGAATTGCCAAATTCTGCGCAGAAAGAGAGACCCTGGCATGCTGTGAATGGAGCGTGTGCTGCGGGACATGCTCTGCTCGCAGCAAAGGACGGAAGGCCCCTGTGTGCCGCGAATGGCATGTGCTCCGTTCTCAGCGAAGATGGAAGGCCCCAGAGAGAGAGAGAGAGTGTGTGTGTGTGTATGAGAGGGGGAGGGGAGGGTGTGAGAGAGAGAGAGCTTGGGAGGTAAGAGTGCAGGGGGGGGGCTACTCGAGTGTGGGTTTCAGAGAGAGGGAGCCTATAGGAGGGGAGGGGGTGTGGGGGGGGGAGAGCATGGGAGGTAAGAGAGCGGGGGGAATCTTGAGTGTGGGTTTCAGAGAGGGAGCTAATATGAGATTGTGAAGGAGTGTGTGTGAGAGACTGGGAGCTCGTGTGTATGAAAAAGGGGATGTGTGTGTGCGCGCGTGCAAGGGAGTGAGGGAGCTTGAATGAGGGTGTGTGTATGTGTATTAGAGAGAGGAAGCATGTGTGTGAGAGGGGGGGGGGGGGGCAGTACTGAGAACGGGGTCAAACTCTGGGACTGGCAATAGAGTGGAAGGGGTTGAGCCTAGAGGTGGAAGGGAGAGTTACTGGCAGGTGGAGGAGTTGGGGCCTGAGAGGGCAAAGTGGCCAGGGGAGTAGGGAGAGTGAGTGGAAGGGTACACTCTTACAGTGAATTTCTAGGGAAATTCAGCTCAAAATATTTAAATTTTTGCATCTTTAAGTAATAACTTTTTTCTGTATTAATTTAAAATGTAATTACTTAGACTGTTATGTAAATTGTGTTATTTTGACCAATAAAAAGTTTGCAGAATTTTAATTTTTTTTGCGCAGAATTCCCCCAGGAGTAGCCGCCACACAGCAAGTACCACCAGAGCCCCTCCCGTGTATCCAGCCATCGATCCTACAAGGCCCCAAATGCTGGGCCCAACATTGATCATTTGTGGCCAAACTGAGTAGTGGTCCCTAGGCCCTCTCGTCCATACTGGCACCTCCCAGCTTCCTTCTAATGCTTCTTGAATTACAATAGGCTTTCCTAAACTCGATTATCGCTGCCACAGGGCGTCCTGTCATGTGAGGGCAAGGAAGTAACCTTCCACCCGCACATGACAGGCCCCCCCCCCCCCCCCCCCCGACACACAAAAAAGCTACAGGTCATGCATCAAACCAGTGAATAACTTCTGAATAGCTTGCAGAAACATTATTTCCCATGTTTCACACACGTACTCCGTCTGGAGCATACGATTCTGTGCAAAGTATGTCCACCCATTCGTGTCTCAAATAACCACCCCAGTGTTGGATGGTTTTGACTACCTACTGTTTGAACCTGGCATAATACCAACCTCACCATTCAGTGCCCATTATCACCGGAGGGGTCCTGGGCAGGCCATCACATGGCAGGACCTGCCAGAGCCCCTCACAGACATATCCAGCCATTGATCCATCAAGGCCCAATCCTCGGGCCTGACATTAGCACCCATGGCTCTAGCGCTGAGAGGTGACCCCAAGGCCGCATGCCCCTTGATATGGGTCTCTCTACCTGCAAGCCCCGCTATGCCTGCTTTCACCAGAGGAATTCTGGAGAGTCCGCCACGCAGCAGGACCCTTCAGAGCCCCTCACAGATGTGTCCAGCCATTGGTCCATTGAGGCCCAATCCCTGTGCTTGACATTAGCACCCATGGCTCTAGTGCTGAGAGGTGGCCCCATCACCGCATGCCCCTCAAGCAAGGTCTCGCTCCCCACGAGCCCCCCCTATGACCAACTTCACTAGAGGGGTCCTGGGCAGACTGCCCCCTGACCTTGTCAGATTGATGACCAGACTGTATGCATCTCGATCCGTCCTGGACTGTCTCAGTCCTAGGCACGACATGCCATTCACGACAATGTCCTCCAACATCAAGCCTCACAGCAATGATGCATTCCGCAAAGGCTCCAAGGACTATGAATGTGAAAGCAACCTGGAAGAGCATACTCTTGCATTCACCCGCTGCCGCCGCCAAAGGCATGGGTCATTGGTCTCCGTGTTTTGAGCTGAGAGGATGCGCCAAGGCGGTAACAAGAGGTCATGGGTCAGCAGCTTCCATGTTTCATGCCGCGGCAAGGGCTTCTTGGCAAGGCCCTGCAACACTCCCTTGACCGTGAAATACTGCTCAGTGTGACACATACCAAGTTCTTGGATGGTCCCTTCCGGTTAGTGTGTACCATGCATCTAATAGAGATCCTCTGAAGCCCGGTGCCCGGACCAACTTTTCGCAATGAAGAAGACCCACCTTGTTGTAGCCACAAATGCAGTCGCTCCATGTAAATGGAGCGGGTGATCTTCATAGCATCTTGCATGCCGACCAGTTCGGAAGGACCATGGCCACCTAGCTACCTCTCCAACAATCAGCTCCACTTGTGCCAAAGAATCACTGCCACGTGGGTACTTCTCCAACAATCAGCTCCATTTGTACAGCAAGAGAAAGAATCCGCCTTCTCACCACACATTCCACAAACATGCCTCGTTTGCACCACAATGTTCATGGGCAAGCTGCACAACATGACTCCCACCGCAACTCCAATACCAGGGGGCTCCTGGAAGTCTGCTACTTCACTGACCAGATCACCACTGCATTGCCATGCCACAACACCCCCTGTTGACAACCAAGCGCATCACCTCAGATGCGCATGGCGACTACAATAGGAAGACAGTTGTGATGTTTCTGGTTGGGCAACCCGCTATCCCTTGGTCTGACCAGCGGGGTACGCACCACGCTTCTTTGATATAACACCAAAACCACTGCCTCCTGACCCATCAGTGTACACTTGGATATCAGCAATGCTGACCGGTCTAGGGTAGGGACTTAGATCTTAAAGCCAGGCCTTCCCTAATTGGCCTGCTACCAGTCTAGATTAGGGACTTAGACCAAAAATCCAGGTCTTTCCTAATTGACCTGCTGTCGGACTCACTCTTCCCGACTGCATTGTATGCCAGAGTTGGTGCCATTGCATGCCTCCTTGACCCCAGGCATTTGATAATCTAGCCCAGATTTCCTGCTCATGGCCCTTTCCTGAGCATGTGTGATGAATGAGTGGCTGACTGTCCATGCAGAATGACATCGGATGACAGCTGTAAGTTAAAGGAGAACTTAAATCTTAGCATGTGTCTGACATGGCGCCTGCGCAGGGTAACCATCGTCGTGCCTAATGTATGATGCATAAGCTCCCAACCTCCACTGACCCATTTGCTGCATAACAGCTTGTGGGATACCGGCGGCGGCATCACTGGAAGTGGCTCCGACGCAGAATGAGTGAGCGCCAAAACATTTGTTCTGAAGCTCTGCTTCCATGAGGGTTTTCTTGAAGACTGCTGAAAACTGGTAACAGCTTAATGGGATTTATTGTGATGAAGCAAAACAGACCGTCCTCTTTTTAGGCATAGGGTCATGGCTGCGACCAGACATGTCACCAAGCCTCTAACCACTGTCAATGTGATGACTTGACCACAGGTCCTCTGATCAGTCTTGGACTGGACCGCTAATCTTAGGTATAAGGTGCCAGTCAAGATGTGATGCATTCCGAAATGACGCTGTAAACTTGCTAATGCGCAGTGCTCCGAACAATGCCAGCTTGAATGCCACCTGGAAGAACATGGTCTAAAATTTGACTATTGTTAGCGAAGAATGCCAGTGAAAATTTCATCCAGAAGAGTATAGTCTAGAACTTGTCTATTGCTACAGAGGGCAAAACACTCTGAAGCTGTAACAGTGGGTCATGGGTTAGTGGTCTCTGTGTGTAGTGCCAAGGCAGGTGACTCCATGGCCCCACCTAGCATTACCCCCCCCCCCCTTTTTTTTTTTTAATTCAGCAAAGTTTTTTTTTATTTATTTAAAAATGTTTGTATACCGCTTTTACAATTCAAAGAATTAAAACGGTTCACAATAAAACATACATAAAATTCAGGGCATCAGATAATACACAACATAACAAATAAAATATAATAAAAAGCCCATCTAAAAAAACAAAACAAAAAAGGAAAACAAAACAAAAAAAGACAAAACAAAAAACCTGAACTTAGTGTATGGGAAATTAAGAAGTAGTCAGTGAACTAAAGGCTTGCTGAAATAAATAAGTTTTTAACATTTTTTTGAATTGTTGTGCAGAAGAGTTAAGCCGAAGAGCGTCAGGGAGTGAATTCCAAAGAATAGGGCCAGCTACTGAAAATGCCCTTTTCCTAGTTATTTCCAGTCTGGCCAGCTTAACAGAGGGTATATCTAGAAGGTTCTTGGAGAGTGATCTGAGTTGTCTGGTTGGTTTGTAAATACGAAGGTTAGAACAGAGCCAGGTTGAAATTGTATTATAGATAAGTGCGTGAATGATAGTCAGTACTTTGTAATGGATTCTGTATTTAACTGGTAACCAGTGAAAAGAGAAAAGAACTGCTCTGGGTGGCCTTTTTCCAGCTTCAAGGAAACTAGAGCTGCTAGATGTGAACGAACCATGTTCCTGGACAAACCCTGCTGTTTGGCGTGCACTATGTAGTTAGTCAAGAGGTCCTCTGAAACCTGGTGCCCAAACCAGTGGTTCGCAATGAGAAACACCTTCACTTTGTTGTAGTTGAAAATGTAGGCATTCCATGTGCAATCCGATTCCGAAAGACCATAGCTATTCTGGGACCTCTCTGCCGTTAAGCTCCGCTTGTGGCGTCAGCTTCTTGAACAGGGACCGTTCTTTCCTTGGTATGTCGTGGCACCAGCTCAGGAATCTCTGCTGATGGGCTTCGGTGTAAAACATCAGCCCAGCTGTGGTCCTCTTCCTGCCCCCTGCCACACAATCACTATCTCGTTTGCCAGATGCCATCTGGCCTGGTGCTTCCTAAGGGTGGTCAGATAATATTTTTAAATCTAAGAACCAGACAAAACTTCCAGGAGCTGGTCGCTGTGCTTCAGTGTAAAACAGGATGGTTGGGCCAGTTGATGGTAGTACCAGCCTTGTACCATGACCTCTTTTCTCAAGCCCCTCTCAACCTCTCTCTTTCATTCCCCCCCCCCCCCCCCCCCTAGAATGTCCCTTACCTTGTAACTATCCCTTCCTCTTGCTTTCATGCTGAGTCCTAGTTCAACTTATTCCTGCAAGGTGCTGCTGGCTACAGCACTCCTTCCCATTTAGAAAGAACAGGGGAGCAGTAGATACGAGCTATGAAATCCTTGGTGTCACTGGCTACTAGGTTACTGCATTTGTTTTTCTTTCAATGTGTCTCTTTTATCTCATAGCTTTCTTTGGTTAACAGCATTTAGTTAGTCAAATTTGGGAAAACAATCTGCCTGAAGCAGTTGTGGGAATCTGTTGAGTTACAGTTGTTTCTAGCTTTAAAATTGGATTTGATAGCAGTTTCAGCATCAATGCATCCATGGGGAAACAAATGAGAGAAATAACAATTTCAGTATTCTGACCCCACCCACCTTTTATTTTCCTTAAGCTTCTCAAATCATGTCAATAAAATTGAAATAGATGTATTAAGAACTTGTTTGCATGTTAAGCCTTTTCATAATTAGCAGTAACCACATTTAATCACAGGGTGTCAGCAAAAGCTAGGCTTACTCTGGAGTGAATGCATGTGCATCAGTCTGTAAAATATCAATAACCTTGCCAGCATGAATTCATACTTTTAGTTAATAGAGGGATAGTGAATACATTGGTCAGATACCCCACAGTACTTTCAGATTTTTAGGATCCATATGCATTTTGCTGTTATCAAGTGCAAAGTTGGGATTTTTTTCCCCTCTACCCTAAACTTATGCAACAAAGTTGTGATTAAACTGTGCAATTAGAATCACAGCTATAATAGATGGGAAATGATCTATGAAATGCCATTTCTTTTGTCCAAGCACATCCTTTGCTTACTTCAATAAATACAAACGTTTTCCAGCTGTCCTCTCTCATTTGTACGAGTCTGCACCCCAGTGTAGTGAAGAGAGGATTTTTTCCTCCACAGGATTACACCTGACAGCTGAATGATTGCTGCTGTAACCTGTTTAGCTATTGGAGTATGGGTTTTGAGGTGGTTTAGCCCTTTTAAAACTGTGAATAATCTTTCAAGGACATAAATCCCAAAAGCCCTCCACATTCACAACTGTGATCCCAGATCAAGTTAAAAAAAAAAGGTATGTGCCACCATAAACTCTTGTCTGTAAAAATGGCATGTGCATTGAAGTATTAAAAATAAAATTTCTTTATTAGGCTGGGCTTTTTTTTTCCAGGCATTAGAGTCAAAAGAAGCAGCATTGCACAGAAGTTCCAAAACAGGTGCATCCCTTCCCCTCAAGAGGAAGTGTTGATTCAAACTCCCTTAGTTTAAAAATTTCCACCCCAAAACGTTACCCACCCTTCTTTCTATATGCAATTCCCTGTATCACATTGCCTATGCTAAGGAATGATGTTACTAGTTTAAAATGACTATTTTCAGTGTTAAATAAGACTATATTGATGTTATAATGTAAAACAGGAAGCCCCTTCTTCTTGAATACAGTTACAATGTAACTGTATTCAAGACAAACTCTTCTGAATCCTCCCAAGTACCCCTCACCCATGGCGTCCCTCAAGGTTCTTCACTATCCTCGACCCTCTTCAACATCTACCTCCTCCCACTATGCAAATACCTCTCTGATGCCAACCTCACCTACTTCGTTTATGCAGACGACATTCAAATTCTCCTCCCCATCACCAAATCCATTGAACTCACCATGGAAAGATGGAACAAACTCAGTTCAAATTTATCTCAACTGCTATCACAACTATCTCTCTGCCTCAACCAAGCCAAAACAGAAATCATTCACATCCAGGACGACCGTCCCGCTTCCCCCCTCGAGAGCACCCCCTCAAACAACACAGGAAGCGCAAACAACACTGGGATGCCAAACTTATCAAGAACCTCACTCACACCATCCACAAAAAACCTAGGAGTAACCATCGACAGCCAACTCAACTTTAAACGACACATCTCCAATATAATCAAAGATGGATTTTTCAAACTTCAAACACTTAAAAAACTCAAACCTCTCCTCCAACCGCATGATTTCCGAACAGTACTACAATCAATTATTTTCTCAAAACTCGACTACTGCAACTCCCTCCTCCTTGGACTTCCTGAAATCCACATCAAGCCCCTCCAAGTTCTACAAAACGCCGCCGCCAGAATTATCACCAATCACAGAAAATCCTCCCACATCACACCCACTCTCAAAGACCTCCACTGGCTGCCCATCACACAAAGAATCCAGTATAAAACCCTCACCCTTCTTCACAAAAAAATAAACAACAACAGAATGGTCTGGCTAAACAACAACATCCAACCATATTTCACACAAAGAAATCTCAGATCCACCAACTCAGGTCTCCTCTCCATCCCAACTCTTAAAAATGCTCACCTCAATACAACACGCAAACGAGCCATTACAATAGCTGGCCCTACCCTCTGGAACTCCCTCCCCCCACAGCTCAGAAACGAACCCTCACCGCAAGTCTTTAAAAAACAGCTCAAAACATGGCTGTTCTTGAAAGCATTCCCTCCTGAACCCCAACATCCTATAATAAACGCTCTTGAAAGCCTTACCGCATAACTTCTACTCTGCATGAACGCATAACCCCTCCCCCCTTCTCTATCCTCCCTTTTCCCTGTCCCCCACCCTTCTCGTAACCTCCCTCTTCCCTGTCCCCCACCCTACTCATAACCAAGTCATATTGTACATATTGTATATAGGCTATATGCCATTTCTATATACCCACATCTAATATTTAATTTTAATTTTATTCATATGTTACAATGTTCCTTATATTTATTGTTTAATCAACTGTTCTCTTGTTACAATGTAAAATAGGGCAGTTCCGGCTCTATTCAACCTGTTTTCTGGAAACCGATGTGATATCTCGATCGAATGTCGGTATACAAAAGAAATAAATAAATAAAAATAAATAAATAAAACAATGTAAACCGATGTGATATTCCAAATTGAACACCGGAAAATAAAAACTAATAAATAAATAAATAAGATGACCAATATTTCCTTAGTGTGGCAGGTCTGCATAACTCCACATTTCAGATGCATTATAAAGACAGTCCAATGAATAGTGCCAGCATAGATAGAGAGTGTCCCAGAAGTAGGAATGAGAGGTTTGAAGTGAATGAATTGTTAAAATAATAGAAGCAAAAACAGTAGTATATTTATTTTGTGTCTATACACTTTCATATTAAACCTTTAACAATTTTTTTGCCCTACAGGAGACAAGAAAACATGTCTTTATCGTAAATAAAAATGTACTTATATAGGAACATTTCTCTTTTTAGCTGCTGCATATCAATACCAGATACATTTCACTTTGCCCTTGTCTTTAGACTCTAGACAACATACAACAACACAAAATGACTTTTCTAAGAAACTCCATAACAACAAATATGTGCAGTATATAATTATGATGCTCACACTGCTTATAGAGAAATAGTCATTGCTAAAGAGCACTGTACAAAAGGGGTGGCAGCCTTGAAAATAGGCTTTGTCCCTGCATTCACTGTGAGGATCGTGTTGCTGGAGTGAAGGTCTGATGGGGGAATCAGAGTGGTAGGGCAGCGCTAGAATGTTGGCTGGGGTTTGGGGGGGAGGAGTGGTGTGGCATTGACAGTGCCTAGGGCAGGCATCTGCTTGAATCTATCACTGAGGGTTTATTAATTATCCAAATTGGAATTGATAGGGGTTGTGCTGGATACAACTGAAGGCATAGTTATTGTTCCTGCTGTTAGAATATCAGAACTGTAGAGTCTGCAGAAGAGGAAGTGAGGCAGAGTCAGCAGACATCAGCCTGGCGATGTCCACATAATTGCTGTGGCACATCTCCATATAAGACACACTCATTCAACCTTGAAGTCCCAGTGGCATTAAGATGTCCAGGAACATGCGTACCCTAGAGAAAGCTCACTGTGTGTCTGTCTGGATCTTCCCTTTGAATTTTGCTAAGAGCACACCTTTTCGAATTCAACTACACGCTATTGACTTGTTGTCCAATCTGGACTGAGAACTCATCTAAATGGTCTTCATACTCAGTCTTTGGGCTCTCCAGCATAAAAAGATTACATGTCAACCTTCTGGAGCTAACTGGAATTCACTATGTTCTAAAGAAATCTAATGGCCAGTCAAATTGTTTGGGTCCAAATAGACAATCAGGTAGCTATCTTCTACCTGAACAAGTAGTAAGGAACAGGCTCCTCACCAAAATGTGAAACTGAGCCATCTCAAAATAGATACCTTGAACACCTAATATTTTTAGGGGCAGAGAATGTTCTTTCAGGTAGGTTGAGCTATTAATTGGATCCCTACAAGTGGTCTTTGGATCAGACTGTAGCAAACAAAATTTTCACTCGGTGGGGAACTCCTTAACTAGATCTGTTCACAGCAACCCTGAATAGAAAGGTGCTAGATTTCTAGTTCAAGAGCTCAGAAAGCAGACTAGTATCAAATCCATTCTCCCTACATTGGGTAAAAGTCTTCTTATACATGTATCTTGTAATACTTCTAGCATCAAAAATCTTAAAACTCAAAAGATACTAGGAAACCATAATTCTCATAGCTCCATGGTTGACATGGATTTTATTTTCCAATTGTTTGTAAACTAATCAAGTTGCACATTTTACAAAACAAGGATATGTTGTTTCATCCCAATGCCCAATCCCTAGACCTCATGACATGGATATTGAGAATAAAGTAAGACATTCCTATGGTCTCACCAAGTTGTGGTCTCAAGTACTTCTATCTTTCAGGAAGGGATTCACTAGAAGGTCAGATGATTGTAGACAGACAGCACTATATGGTGTGCATAAGGCCCTAAATCCTTTTTCCTGCCTTTCCCTCTTCCCCTCCCCCAAAATAAAAGTGCATGAACACTGTCTACAATATCTTAGTATGAACTCCAAACCAGCTCTGTTTGGGGCCTCATTCGATTTAATGTATGTATCTGATGAACACCTGTGAGCTGCTGAATTTTTGCAGGTTGAAGTACTTGACCTGAAAAGTCTTTTTGGTGCCAGCAACTTCAGCTCACAGAGTCAGAGCCTCAGGCCCTGGTAACCTGTTGCTCTTACACTGTTTCCTCACAACAGCATGGTGAACTATGCATAAAGCCTAAGTTTTTGCCTTAAGTTGTAACAGATTTTCACCTTAATCAGACAGTTGTCCTCCTACCATTTTTCCCAAGCCCCTTTACACTTTGGCATGCAAAGCAACTGCCACCTTCTATGTAGAATGGACCGAAGATCTCAGAAAGGCCACCCAAATTTTTTTCTTTTTGCCTCAACAAGCCTGGGATTGCTGTGTCATAGATAACTTTTCTTTAATTGGATAGTAATTTGCCTATTCTTTGCTTATACCCAAGCAGGTTTGGCCTTAGAGGGCATGTGAAGCCCCATAATCACAGTGTGCTCGACTAAGCGCATGACTTTACTAGCGCCGGGGCGTGCATTGTGGACACGCATCCAAAACCCCTCATGCAATAAGGGGATTAGCATATCCAAACCCTGTGTCCAAACAAGCACGAAGCTAATAGCACTCATCACATGTAAATTCATGTTGATGAGTGCTATTAGCTATTACTCCCCAATGCAAAAAAAAAAAAAATAATGTGCGCCTGACATGCACACTTTTACTCTCAAAAATTAATGCTTGCCCTGGCGCAGGCATTAAACTTATGAGGCTGCTCAAGAATTATCGGCCATCCTCTGATGTGACTGCTTGAAAAGAGGTCACAGACGGACAGACACGATCTGCCCATTAAGCATCTGCTTTTTTACTTTGTGAATGAACGCCTAATTAAAAAAAATACCTCAAAATGAATACATACTGGGGTAGATTTTATAAATCTGTGCCCGCGCAAACAAGAGTATGTGGGATTTTAATAGATACGCGCATAGCTGTGCATATCCATTAAAATCCGGGGTTGGCGCGCGCAAGGCTGCCCAAAATCGGCAGCCTGCGTGCACCGAGCCGCACAGCCTGCCTCTGTTCCCTCCACACACCCCCCCCCACACACCTTCCCCTACCTAAACCCCCCCCCCCCCCCAGCCCTATCTAAACCTCCCTCCTACCTTTGTTGCACAAGTTATGCCTGCTGGGCCAGCTGCCCGCGCGCCATGGTCCGGTCTGGGGGCTGGTCCAGAGGCTGCAGCCACGCCCCTGATGACATGCTGGCCATGACACGCCCCCGACACACCCCCCGGAATGCCTCCGATGATGCAACAGTCACGACACGCCTCCCCCGACGCCCCCAAGGAAAGCCCTGGGACTTGCACGCGTCCCGGGGCTTGCGCGCGCCGCCGAGCCTACTCAACATAGGGTCGGTGCGCGCAGGGGGAGTTTGGGCCAGGTTTTCGGGGGGTACGCGCGTATCCCTTTGAAAATCTGGCCCACTAAGCGCAGTTAACAGTAACAGTGTATTTTGAGTATAAAAATGTTTCTTTTTAAGCATATGTGGTGTTTTCAAAACTCTACTAGACAGGCATAAACTGAAAAAGCAAATAAGTGGTTTCTAATTCCACCCTGCGTTACTGCATCCAGGGAGAGAAAAAAGCTGGAGGCCAAAATAGTTATTAATAAAGTAATGTGGCAATTTCTGAAGCGAGAATGACCTCGTGCCTTCCCAACTAGAATCCTTTCACATTCAGATGTCAGGTGCTGGCTCACTCACATTTTTAAGTGCCTTCTAAACCATTTAGCAGGTTTTATGCCATTATTTCAAATGGAAAGTTGCAAGGTGGCTTATTAATATGATTGTAGGCCAGCATCTTGTGAAAATTTATTTTTTTTTATGTTTGTATAAAAGGTAATTAATTCCATGAAGTTTGCATGCTGCCAATAGGAAGCAACCTTTATTGGGATGAATTTTCAAAGCCATTTATGCATATAAAACCATGTTTTATGCATGTCATTTACTGTTAGAAAATAACCTGAGGATCAGTGCATTTATACACATATAACCCTGTAATATGCATAATTTTATGTGAACTGGGGAGGGGCGTTCCAGGGGATGGAGTTGAAATGCAGTTGGAACTTGCAAGTATAATTTTTGATTTTAAAATCATGCCCATAAGTTATCTAGTGCAATTTATGCCCTTTGAAGAGGAGGTGTAATTTTGTGCAAGTTGATCTGTGCGCATAAGGGCACAGAGCAATTATCCACATAAGTTTGCTTAAAAACGTAGGGTAAAGTCTGCACATAAAAAGGTACTCACAGACTTTGCCTGAAGATGCACAGTTATGTTACCCTTTTTATGTTCCTGGTTATTGCTGAGCTAGCTGTGCTTTTCTGCATAAAGCCAAACCTTTTTTGAGGAAGACAATGCAGGGCAATCTCATAAAAACAATGCATAATGCAAACTTTCTTTACTGCATTGTTCAGTACCTTAATGACTATTCTCTGAGTAGTGTTCCTCAATCTTTGTCACCCAGTAAGCAACATTCATAGCCAGTTACATCTCAGTCACTTTCTAATGCTGTGTTCTGTCAATAAGTAAACCCCCACCTATGGGAGGGGCTAGAAAAATCAAGACCATGCCCTGGGCCTACCTAGCCTTACAACATAACGGCACCACCTTCACCTCAGACAGGTGCCAAAGTGATGTCATTTCAGCACCAACATCTGGGCCACTGGCACCATTTTTAAATCTATGAAAGACAAGGCAGGAGTGAGTGGGCATTGCTCCTGTTCTTTGGACTTTGTGGCTCTATGGATGGGGTAAGTAGGGCCTGAGAAGGGCCCCGACTTTGGAAATGTTCATTTTTTATTTATTTAGATTTATTTTATTTAGATTTTTATATTTCACTTTTTAGCATTTCAAAGTGTATATCAAAATGAATTATGTTCAGGTACTATTGGTATTTCCCTATCCACACAGGCCTTACAATCTAATTTATATTCTACTTTTCAGTACTTCAAAGAGGATTATACTCACAAACTGTAGACATTTCCATATCACCACAGGGTTTACAATCTAAGAGGGAGATTCATCAAGCTGCATTAGGACGATAATGAGCATTAAACAGCATATATCACGCGATATTCGCACTATTTTGAATACATTTGGGCTGCTTCTCTCCCCTATTCCAATGAGCTGCTTTTCATGGCATTTGCATGCATTAATTTTGCAAATCCATGTAAGGAAGCTCATGTATAGATAATCCTATGTAAATAAAATAACATGGCTGACTTAGAAATTTGAAAAAGCTGGTTTACTGGTCAGTCTTTTTTTCATTAAAATTTGCCACAACAATCTCAATTTAGTGCAATAAACTATATAGTTTTGTCGGACCAATACGCAATGAGTCTGTAAAGCATTACTTTATTGTATTTCAAATATTTTTTTAAAGTTTTTTTTGGTATCTAAAATGCATCCATAGCTACGGGAACTTGAGTCTAAATATACTGACAGATACTTTCTGGAACAGGGAATGCAGTGCACAGACAAGACAGGGAGATATGTAGACATAAGACAGGGTGAGACCAGAACAGGGTGCAGGGCAAGGAACATACGAGAAATAAGACACTGGGAGGCCTGGATGAGAGGCAAGGTAAGAGCAAGGCAAGGAATACCCACAACCTAGATAGGCCCCTGGGAGGCCTGGACAAGACACAAGTCAAGGATATGGGGAATTCCACAGGAAGCAGAAGGCTACTAAGGCCCACAGGGAACAAGATAGGGGCACAGCAAGGAACGCACAGACAAAGGAGGTCACTGGAAGGACAGGCTAGGACATGGCATAGACAGAGACAAGAGACTAGACAAGACAGGGTAGCCTGACAAGAGACAGAGGCAAGAGACAGACAAGAGGCTAGACAAGACAGGGTTGCCTGGCAGGCCAGAAGCCTAAATAAGGCAGGAGCTATACACAGAACAAGACAAGGATCCAGGAATAAGGGCAAGCTATAAGAACAAGTAGCAAGGGCAACAAACATTCAGGAACAAGATAGAACAATACAAGAAGGCCTAAACATGCCATGCTGAGAACAAGGCAAGGCAGAAGGGCTGCTAGGGCCGTTGACGCATGCGATAGCACCATATCGTATGGTGCGATGGAAATCTGAAAAAGAGGAGGAGTTAGGGGCAAGAGTGGGTTTACTGTTTTGCAAAGCCCTATTGCATGGCTTTAACGCTGATTTTAGCTACAACTTTTTAGGAGCATTAAGCTGTGTGATAGCTTGTGTTATGGCTGTATCACCCATTTTTTGTAGATGCTGCTTTTGGTAGTTTGAGAGAGAGAGAGTGCACCTAGCCATAATGCCATCATCCTAGATAGGTATTTATATCTCTATGGGAGGCCCACCTAGTAACTCGATGTGAGGTTTAGGTATTAGTGTAGGGGGTAAGGGGCCACTTTGACATTCAGTGTGAGACGTATGAACAGAACAGTGCTCTCTTGTGAACATTTGATGACCCTCAGAGTGAGGAAACTCACCCAAAGATGAGATTTGTGCAATGTTCTCTCAACCTAACTTGACTAGTATGAAGACCTTATAGCTAGTCTCTCTCTCTCTCTCTCTCTCTCTCCCTCCTAGCAGCTTAAAATAATGAAAACGCTATTTGCGAAAACATCGCAAAGTGCGATAGGTGCTTTTCACATGTGAAAACGTCATATAGCACTTTGATAAATGACCCCCTTAGATAGCAAAAGATTATCCTTTAAAGAACATTTTAATGTTTTTAATTTCCTCTAGGTGACTTTGACATTGATCTATCTAGTGTTTGTTGCAATCGGTGGTCTGTAGGTTCCCCACAGACTGCCGTTCTTACCTCTAGCCCTGGATTGGCCGCCGAAGCCGCAATGTCGCGCTGCTTCCTGCAGGTTGGGACACCGACTTCTAATGTGGCAGGAGCTGTCAGGGTTCTCTCACGACAGACGCTGTCTCTCTTGCACGTCCCTCTGCCTTAGGAGCACACAATAGGAAAGCCCTGCAGTGCCCTTGAATGACATCAGAAATGCTGGCTTTAAAAGGCCCTTACCAGCCCTGCCTTGAGGCCTCAGCACTCTACTTTCTAAGTAGAGTGAATTGCCTCAGCATCTGTTCCTGTGTTCCTGAGTTCCTGGGCCTTGTCTTCAGTGTGGCCAGTGATCTGTCTTCAGTTCTTTGTCAGGTCCTCAACTTGGTCAGTGTTCAGTTCCTCAGTGTCTTCTGTGTTTCCTACCTATCTGTGTTACTTTGTGCCTCCCTGCCTGCCTTCCCATCCTGTTGCCCCTTGGATAGATGTCTGGTTTTGACCCCTGCTTTCTTGACACAACCATGCCTGACCTCTCCCTGCCACTAACCACAGCTTGACCTACAATCACGCCTGTACTCTGCCTGCCTCTGACCAATGCCTGTTTAATAAACTTAGCTCGCTTTATTTATTTATTTAAAACTTTTCTATACCGTCGTTTAGTAGTGCACCATCACAACGGTTTACTGTTAGGCACAAATATGTGGTTTCTAAATTATCCATAGGGTGCCATTATTATACGGTTACATAGTTCAATAATATACTCTAAATGGGGAATGGGTGTGGTTACCATTTACGATTAACTGTCTCATTTAATACGTAATTGTGAGAAGACAATAAAAATAAGCAGTTCTGCTTTTACTTGGTGACTTCCTGCTTTGTGTATGTGTTGTTGTTCCACCCACTCACTGTGAAATGCTTTTTTGAAGAGCCATGTTTTTAACCCTTTTTTGAAGAGTTTTAGTTCCTTCATTAGTCTTAATTCCAGTGGTAATGTGTTCCATAATAATGGTCCTGCCAAAGATAGCGCTCTCTCTCTAACTTGGGTCAATTTTGCTGTTTTGACTGAGGGTATGGTTAGCAGAGCTTTATTGGCCGATCTGAGATTTCTTTGAGGGACATGTAGTCGTAGTGCGGTGTTTAGCCAGTCAGAATTTTCGTCATTTATTAGCTTATGAACTGTGCATAATGTTTTAAATTGAACTCTGTTCTATTGGGAGCCAGTGTAAATCTGCAAGTGTTTGGGTGATATGATCTCTTCTGCCTTTACCAGTAAGTATTCTGGCAGCCGAGTTTTGTAGTATTTGCAGTGGTCTGATAGTGGTGTATGGTAATCCTAGGAAAAGTGAATTACAGTAGTCCGTGCTGGCAAATATTAATGCTTGTAGTACTGTACGAAAGTGTTCATGATTTAATAAGGGTTTTAGTCTTCTAAGGACCATTAGTTTGGCGTAGCCTTCTCTTGCTTTTATTGATATGTGCTGCTTAAGGCTCAGTTCTGAGTCTATAATTACTCCTAGGTTTCTAGCTTTATCAGTTAATTCTACTGATTTATCATTTTTAAGTCAAATGGGATTTTGAATTCTTTCGATGCTTTTTCGTTCAAGATGTATAAATTCTGTTTTTTCAATGTTGATTACTAGTTCCATTTGGTTTAATAGTTGTTAATTATGTCTAGGTATAACATTGCAAAGTTTAGTGTTTTTTCAATTGATTCTTCAACTGGTAGAATTAATTGAATGTCGTCAGTATATATGTAGTGTATGATACCTAGCCCAGCCAGTAGGTGGCAGAGGGGGAGCATGTAAATGTTAAATAGGGTTGCTGAGAGTGCTGAACCCTGGGGGACTCCTGTCTTTAGTGTGATTTTGTCTGATACTGAGTTTTTTATCTGTACCTGATACGATCTATTGTTAAGGTAGGATGTGAACCATTTAATTGTTTTGTTTTGTAATCCAATTTCTTCCAGTCTTTTCCAGTCTCTGACTTCTGGCCAACTCTGGACCATGCCTGAATGCTTCCTGCCTTGACCACTGCCCTTCTCTGACCACTGCTGAACTCAGCCTGCCCTAGACCCTGGCCTGTGACCCAACCCGCTCCACAGACTTCTCTCTCATCATCAGAGGCCCAGGCCTACGTCCTGCCGGCCCTGGCCAATTTTATCAAACCTTCCTGGTGTTTCCTTTTAATGAAGTCAAAAACATCAGCACTTGCAGAGTAGGTTGCATCATGAAATTTGCTCCACAGCACTTCACAGTCTGTATCTATGAAGTCAGAGGTTGAGAGCAAGCAGCCAGTTTGTTTTGTAACTTCTTTAGCATTTTTAGAAGTTTCAATTTAGAAATGAAATTTCTTTGAAGGTTTTTCCCTGTTTTGCTACGTTTTTAGTTGTACAAGGAGGAACATCTAGCATCTGACTAGTCTGCGATCAGACCAGCAAGCTGCACATCTCATAGCATGTGTAATCTTTACATCATGTCACCCTGTCTGAAAATGATATAATTCAGAAGATGCCATGGTGTTAATGATTACAACTTTTCAGTTCATTTGGACAAAAAGCAACAAACCATTTAGATTGTCTTTGCCAATGCCATGCTACCACAACACTTTGTTCCATGAGGCTATATCACAGTCACCTCTGGCATTGAAATCACCCATTAGTATCAAGTTATTGTGCAGGACATGGCTCTGTCCAGCTGCACATAGAGGGCATCCTTGACATCCATCAGTGTGAGCCATGGTAGCGGCATAAAAACTAATGATTGTGGCATGCCTAACTTTGCAGATGTTTATGTGGATGGATATTAATCTATCATTGATTCCTTTTGGAAGTTTTTCAAATTTACATACCAGAGCTGTGCAAATGGCAAAGTCCACTCCAGATATTCTTGATTTACCTTAATTCACCTTTAGTTATCACTATCCAGTAGAATGCATAGCCTTCATTAACTTCTAACAGACTCAACTTCTGTAAGAGCTGAGTTTCACTTAGTACTGCCCAGTCAATGTTGTATTTCTTGCGTACCCTACCTAATACGGCAGTGTGCTTCTCTGGTCTTTGGTCATTATCAATCAGTTTGTGCACATTCCATGTGGCAAAGTTCATATTTTATTTTATTTTATTTTTTTTTTAATGCATTGTTAGATGACCAACCAAAAGCAGTAATTTGGCAGGCTGTGAAGAGGGTAGGCAGTTTTTAGGGGAGAGCACTGCTATCCCTGAATAGGACTGCTCTGTCACCCATGCATGATGAGTACCCGCCAGATTGTGCCCTCAGGTGCAAGTAGCCATTAGGATTTAGCAAGCAGAGGCAGGAAATGAGGAGGAGGCAGGATCCCAGAACAGAGCAGGACCCAGGAACGGAGCTGAGAACCAAGAATGGAGCAGGAGTCTGGAAACAATAGAAACAAGCAGACTAGGCAAAGGTATCACGGAGTGATCTCTATAAGGACTGTTGGACCAGCAAATATGTGTCAGGCTAGGGATCCTTATATCCAACCCTCAATTTGGGACACACCTAATGCTGGTCCAGCAGGGAACCTCAGGAGGGGGAGGGGGGGGGTGTCTCTAACTCTGCTTGGTATTTCCTACAGATTTCTTGGGGATCCCAAGTCCCTTGGACACCAGGTTTAGCTTCAAATGACTTCTGAGGGAAGAAGAGACTGAGGAGAGCTGTGGCTTTGTGCAGAAACCTTCCCGAGAAGCTGCTGCAAGTTCTGAGGTATTCCCCTGTGCAAGGGAGTGCTCACACACCAGCTGCCATTTCTGTCTCCACAGGCCCTGCTTCATCTGCAGCCATCGTCCTCCCTTCCCCAGATCATTGCCTTCCGTATCTGATCCAAGCATGCAGTTCTTCTGTCATTGTTTTTGTTGCTTTCACCTCTGCCATTAGGCAATTCTGAGCCTTCTGTTTTGTCAGTGCTGAAGCATCTCTTCACATTTCTTCTGAGCCTCCCTCTGTCCAACTTCATATTCCATCCATTTGTCTTTGAGCATTTTTTTTATCCTGTGGAAAATACTGTCATCTTTATGTGCTTTATGGAAGTCTTCCAGATAATTGCAGGTTTCTATCAGCTTTATCCCTTTCTTCTATAAAGTACATTTGAGTTCCTTTATTCTCCGGGCGGGGTCTGTGTTGCAGGCCCTACACCATTTTGGTAGCCTTCCTCTTAATTGTCTCCATGCTTTTCAATGTCCTTACAAAGGTGTGGCTTCCACAACAGGTGAGAGTCTCAGCAGTGACCTATACAAGGGCAATGTTTGTTACCTCCTTTTTCCTACTGGTTATATCTCTTCTTACATATTTAAGCATTCTGTTAGATTATCTCACTGATCAGCAATCTTCAGGACATCAGAGATTACTTCTAGATCCCCTTTCTGTTTGTTACTTGCCAGGTCTTGTATTCCTAATTAAGAAGGAGTTAATTGGTTTTTGCATCTCAAATGCATTATATTTCACCGTTTTTACATTGACGTACAGCTTCCAAACGCTTGATTATGCCTCTGATTTTTTTTTCAAGTCTCTTTTCATTTATTCCACACCTCCAAGTATGTTTGCTCTGTTACAGGTTTTTTGTGTCACCTACAAATAGGCATACTTTTTCTTTCACATAAACCAGTTAATTAACGAACAGATTTTTCTCATTGTGCAGATGTAAAGAAGACTGAAAGATTCTCGCTTGGAGTGGGAGGGCAGTGATGTTGTTTGAAGGACAAAGAGGCCCCTAAGTCACGGCTTCACACCTGTTCTGGTGACGCCACAGCCATTCATGTTTTCAGACTATCCACAATGAATATGCATGATATAAACTTGCATATCCTGGATCTCCACTATTTGCAGACATATTGTGTCTCATGTACGTTCAATGTGTGGAAGAGCAGCTTAGTGGCTAGAGCAGCAGGCTGAGAACCAGAGAAACTAGGGACAAAAACTTGCCTTCGCTCCTTGTGACTTTGGGCAAATTACTGAGTGCTCCACTGCCTCAGGTACAAACTTAGGGCCTCATTCACAAAACTCTATTAGGCTGTTTACTGAGAGCTAAACAGCCTCACACAGGGATAAGACGAGGTACTTCAAATATCTTGGATCATTTTGCTGCTGGCACCACCTGTCTTATAATGAGCTGCTTAGCATGCAAATGCTAGACCAGCCCCGTTCCCTTCAAGCTGAGCTCTTGGGTTTCAGAGGACATCAGGATTTAGGCGAGGGTCCAGTAAGAGGCAGTCAGATGGCGTCAGGATGCAAGCCGAGGTCTGGGCTGGCAGCAAGAGACAGTATCCAGGTACAGGCCAAGGTTGAGGCAGGCAGCTAATCAGCTCATTAATAGCCTGAATTATACAAATCAAATAACATGGCTTGCCTCAAAAATCGCAAGCCATGGGAGCAGTGGGACACCATCACTTGACCCGATGCTCCCGGGGCCTAGGCTTAAAGGAGCTGCTTGGTCCCAAGTAACACCCCCCCCCCCCCCCCCCGGTCCCATCCCCTGCCATCCCTGGAAGCAGCCATAGTAAATAAATACAAATTGAAAATGTCAGGCCCTGTTCTCAAACAATCCCCATCAAGTATAAATTCTGGCCCCTGAGGGCTGGAACCCCCACCCTAGCCCACCCTCTGGACCTCTCAGAACTTACTATTTTATCCCTGGTATTGTAGTAGGGGCCTGGAGCATCCCCTAGATTCTGGGCCCGGGGGCAGCTATTTAAAAAAAAATGGTTCTAGCTGTCCTAATGATGTGATGGGGCAAAAATTGCTACAGCTTAGTAAATGTGCACCTTAGATTGTAAGCCCTCTGGGGAGATGGAAATACCTAGTGTACTCGAATGTAACTCCCATGAGTTACCAACGATAAGGTTTGAGCTCAATCCAAATCAATAAAATAAATTGTAGATATCCTGAAAATTTAACTGGTTGTGGGATCACCAGGGGAGATCTAAGAAACACTGCCATAAGCTGCTGTCTTAGGGTTTTTGTGGAGCTCTTTCAGTGTAATTTAGTCCATAGTAGAGAAACTGGAAAGCTTTTATTAGCAGTATATTTCCTCCTAGTTCGCCTACACATAAGTCTGCCTCCAGGTGTAAGCTGCACCCCGGTGGGGGCCAGAAAATAATTTCTGTCTCTTTGAGGCTGGATAACGCAGGCTAGCTCGAACACAAGTCTCTGTCCCCCAGGGGCTGAGGACTCTGGGTGTCCTCAGTAGATTTTGAATTTGTCTTACAGTTCTGCTCTCACTGCCTTGACTACTCTTACTTCTCTTGAATCCCACAATGGAAGGGCTTCTCTCAGGAACATGCAGCTCCTGATGTTCCTCCAGAGGTAGGAAGGGGGGAAGTAAAACTCTTCCTCCGGGTTCTTCTAATGAAAAGTTCCTTTTTTTCCCCCAAAAATCGATCAGAACACCAGAAGGTCCTTGCATCAGGTGACCATCATGCCTCTGCCCTCACGGAAGTCGCACAGGGGCAGGTTTTCCTTATCCTGGCCCCCCCCCCCTTTCCCCCAGGGAAAGGGGTCCCCGTACCATCTTTCCAGGCTTCCTACCATGATAATGTCCAAAGCCCCGAAAAGCAACCAGCGGTAAGCCCAACCAGCCAGTTAGTGGACTGGTAGTGCAGCCTCCCAACCTTTCTTACCTGGATTCTTTAAGCAGGCCAAAAATCCAACGGAGAGAGCGTTCCTGCACTGCTGCCTAACTCTGAACTCAAAAGCTCTGCCTCCAGTCTCTGAGTAGAGAGCTGCTTTTATTATCATACTAGGGGGACGGCCATCCCAGCTCCCTCAAAGGGAGGCACTGTCTAATATGAATGGTGCCTCCCTCTAATTGCCAACCTATACGGCACCAGCTAACAAGGAGTTCACTAGGGCCTTAATGGTAATGAGCCCATTACACACAACTGAAGAATTGAACATAAAAGGGCCGCAGTTTGTAAAGAAAGAAAGGATGATATTTGAAGTCGGGTGTATTCACTCTCCTATTTCAGAGGTTTATTGCAAGCAAGGGACATTGATTACATAAGATCTGAATGGAAAAATGAACTAGTCATATTTATATTGTAAGAAGACACGTTATTTCACAGAACAGCATGGTATACAATTCTGTTGCTACTTGCACTGCACTTTTCCTCAAATAGTATAAATCTACTTTTACGTTTCTGTAACTTCTAAACCTAATCTAGGCACTTATACCATGAATTTTGACAATTCTGAAGATCATTATCGCTGAGGTTTTCAGTGTTGTGTATGAAACAATATTTAATTTGGGTTTAGCATTTGAACTTAATTTCCTATTTTTTGCTCAAACATTTATTCCATGATGTTTGTCAGTGTGATTTGTATGCATCTTATTTAAGACTAGCCATGGGCATTTTCTTCTCTTCAAAGCTGGAAAAATGTCTTCTGAATGGATTTTTTTTTTTTTTAAATCAGTTAAAGAAAATCCTGTTTATGTGGACTGTTAATCAAAGAGAATGGCAGAAAGGGAAGACAGTGCATAGCCTGGAAAAGAATACCTTTGATATTGCTCTTGTTACAGGAAGGAATGACTTGCTGAACATTAGGATTACATTCTTCATTAACCTATATTTTAAATGGGATTTAATTATTTAATGGAGCTCACTAGAATGCAGCTCAGCTCAAAAGAAAGATTAGAAATGTAGAGTGTCTGCTGTTTCTAAGACAGATCTGCGGATTGTACTTGGCAAGAAACATGGCTCGCAGCAGCAGCCTTATACCAGAATGTATTGAATACACCTTCTGACCTTGGCACTTTCTGATGAGAGAGATTCTCAGATCATTTGTACAGAAATAAATGATGCCATTTAAATACTGCAGGCACTCTGTAATTAAAAACAAGGATGAATGAAAAGACACTTGTGGCAAAGCATCTTTATTATCAATCAGTGCTACATTTTATGTGTGTGTGTGTGATTTACAAGCTTCCATTTGAATTTACGTTTTGCTCCTTTCCATCGTCAGCAATAACTCTTTGCTGACTAGAATCCGAACTTTTCACATAAAGGACTGGCGATGGGAATAACCAGCTCTTGATACTGAAATTAGGTTTGATCACTGGATAAGATGAAGTGGTTCTTTTTGTCTGAAGGACTTCCAGAACAAATATTGTCAATGGCTTGTTGTGTAGATACTGAATTTAAATAGGTTTTCATCCTTCATTTGATACACCCAGTGGCATCCAAATGGTCACAACATGCATACAGAAATCTTTCTGTGCTTTAAGAAAATTAGGGTCCAGGCTAAGCACTTATTTCTAGTTATCTGTACTGCCAAGACAAAAGCCTAGGGTTTAATTTCTCACTCATACTCTTGCAGCTTGGGCTAACTAACTTGGCTGAGACCACTGCTATAGTAGTGCTCATAATCCTCTTCAAGAAAGAACCAGGTAATACTCCCAAACATTGACAGTCTCTTGATATTTATTTAGTTTCCTTATTCTTTGAATAAAAGCTTTGAGGTAGCACCTAAGTAATAGGGTCATTCATCAAAATGCGTTATGGCGTTAACACACGCAATAATGCATTAATGCATGCGATAATAGCACTATTGCACTGTGCAAATGCAAATTTTGGGAAGGGGTGGGATTAGTGAGGAGTTTAGGTGGGATTTATGAAAATGAGGGACAATATCGCACCTTGCGATAGCATAACACATGCTATTGCACGGTTTTAATGCCAGAAATAAGTACACCTTTTTTCCTGACATTAAGCTGTGTGATATTATGAAAATGGCCATAACGCAATTTGCAATAAATTTTTCGAATTGCATTTCAGCCATTTCTGGGCTTGGGAGGGGAGAGGGAATGGAGTGGAGTAGAGAGAGAGAGAGACTCTGGGGAGGCATTCACAGTATGCAACTATTTATATGCCTATAGGAGGGGAAGGTAATAGTTCAAGGTGAGGTGTTGGTGTGGGGGTTTAGGGGCTATTTTTTCATGCTTAGGGAGATGTACGAACAGCACAGTACACCCTCGGTGAAGGTTTGACATCATTTAGAGTTAGGAAAGTCTCACAAATATGACATTTTGTACTATGTTTTCTCACCCTAGCTTGAATGGTATCTTGTTATAGAGTCCATCAAGCTAGGGCAACAGAACATAGTCTCACAAAGATAACATTTCTACTTTCCTCACTCCAAATGATGTCAAATCTTCACCAAGGTGGACTGTGTTGTTTGTACATCTCCCTATGCATGAAAAAAATGACCCCTAAACCACCACCACCACCACCTCACCTCGAGCTATTAGCTGCCCCTCCTATAGAGATATAAATACTTGACTACTATGAGGGCCATATAGATAGGCTCTCTCTCTCTCCCTGTGAAATAGGAAGTATTGCAGGGTGTGAAAAGTTTACTGCATCATGCAATACTATTTATGTGAAGCACTATGTTACCATGTGTTGTGGTAATTCTAAAAATTACCCTAACCATGCCCCTTTTTCTTATTGCGGCTGTTAGGCCTGCAATATTACAGCATTTTGATGAATCTAGGCGTTTGGGTCTAAAGGACCCTTGATACTTTAACTCACCCACCCAGCCTTTGCTTTTCTTATATAGTTTGCATTGGGCACATAAAATTCTTCAGTTACATTTAAGTGATAAATAAGGTATTTTGAAATTCTTATAGGTGTTGTATATTAAAACAAACTAACCTTATCACTATTATGAAATGTAATAACTGAGGTGCCTTAGTCTCAAGGCAGACCATCTGAGGCTTCAAGCATGCCCCATCTTTCTGCAGTTTTCTACACTGGAGCTGACTCAACATACATCAGAATTAGCTACAAATATAGGAGCCAAAGAGGAATTAGCTACCATTAGAATTGCCTTTCCCATAATAATTAATCCAGGCAGTCTGCCCCACTGCTACAGAGGTTTCAAAACCCAAGGAGTAAATGGTGTACAGTGGGCTCTGGTAGGAGAAGACGTATGACACAGAGACACTCTGTCTCCTAAATGATACTTGTACAAAATGCCACTTGAGTACCAATGGTTATTAGATGATATGGCTTGTGGAAAAAAGTCACACACAGCTTAAAGTCTTGAATTTCAAAAATAGTGAATTGGTAAAATGGGGATGTGGAGGAGGTGCTGACAAGAAGTATGTGAAGTGGAAGAACAGTAGGCTAAACTACAAGAGCTATAATGGCAACAAATCTTTTTGTAAGAAAAGTAAATAAAAGAAGGAAAAAGATATAGTTCTTCAAAGAGGTGGCTGAAAAAATTAAAGCAGAAAGATTGGCATTAAATAAAATGCAAAGGATCTCGAAAAGAGGAAGAATATCAGGTAAAACTGAAAGAGGCAAGGAAGGAAATCAGGTTGTCAAAAGTTTGAATGAAAGAAAAGATTGCTAAAGAGGAACAAGGTGAAAAAACATTTTTCTAATATGTCAGAAAAAGGAGGAAGGCAAAGAGTGGACTTCTAAGATTGAAAGCAGATGAAGAATAATGTGTGGAGACAGATGGGGAAAAAACAGAAATGCTAAACAAGTATTTTTTTTTTCACCATTCACTAAGAAAGATCTTGGAGAAGGACCACTGCTGGTTGGCAAGGGTATCTCTGAGAATGGGTTAGATACCAAGCTAATTATGGAAGAGAATATTTGTATGGAACTGGTAAAACTCTACATGGATAAAACTATGCAGCCAGATGAGGTACATCCTAGGATACTAAAGGGAACTCCGAGAGGTTCTGGCAAGTCCTCTGAAGGACCTTTTCAATATTTGTAAACGGGAGTGGTGTTGAAAAATTGAAGAAGGGTGGCTGTGGTCCCTCTTTACAAAAGTAGTTCCAGAGAAAAGGCTTGAAACTACAGAGTGGTTAGCTTAACTCAGTGGTGGGGAAATTAATGGAGACTCTGCTGAAGGAAAGGATAGTAAACTACCTACAGTCCTGGTGGGTTGCAGAATCCAAGGCAGTGTGGTTTTACCAGAGGAAGGTAGTGCCAACTGAATCTGATCAATTGCTTTTCAATTGAGCGGCAAGAGAATTAGGTCAAGGGTAAGCACTAGATGTGGTTTACCTGGATTTCAGTAAAGCTTTTGATACTGTCATGCGTAAAGACTTGTGAATAAAATGAATATCTTAAGAATGGGACTGGTTGAGTGATAGATGACAGAGGTTAGTGGTAAATGGAATTCACTTAGAAGAGAGAAAGTATAATTGGTTCTGAGGTTGTGTTCAGTATCTTTGTGAGTGATATTATGGAGAGGTTAGAAGAAGAAGTTTGCCTTCTTGTACATGATGCTAAGATCTGCAAGAAAGTGGACACCTCTGAAGGAATAGACAGAATGAGAAGTAATCTAATAAAGCTTGAAAAGTGGTTGAATGCTTGGCATTTAAGATTCAATGCAAAAAAATGCAGTCATACATTTGGGGTACAGAAATCCAATGGAGCAGTATGTGATGGGGGTGAAGCTGTACCGTACCAGGAGAGAGACCTTGAGATGATAGTGTCTGATGATCTGAAGGTGGTCAAGCAGTCTGATAAGGCAGTTACTAGGATTAGTGAGATACTAGGTTGCATAGAGAGAGGCATAACCAGCAGGAAAAAGGAGGTGATGATGCCCCTGTACAGGTCACTAGTGAGGCCTTATCTGGAGTACTGTGTTCAATTCTGGAGGTTGTATCTCAAAAAAGGTAGAGCTAGGACAGAAGCAGTCCAGAGAGGAGCAACCAAAATGGTGGGAACTGCACCAAAAGACACATGAGATCTGAAGATCAAAATATGTATGCCTAAACAGGAGGCGAGATGGGGGCTATGATACAGACTTTCAAATACCTGATAGGTACTAAAAATGCATAAGAAACATACCTTTTCCAATGAAAAGGAAGTTATAGAACTTGGGATCATGATATGAAGCTTCAGGATGGTAGACTTAGGAACAATGTCAGGAAATATTTTTTTCTATGCTTATCTCCCACTACCAATTATCCCTATCCCTCTCTATGAACATAGAATACTTAAATAGACAAGGTCCTAGTGTTTGCTCACTATATATTGCACTATATCACAAACATTTTTTATGATTATTATTTCTTTATTTGTATTCTTTTCTTCATTATTACAAATGTCTTTAATCCTTAATACTATATAATAACCTCATTCCACCACAATACCTAAAAAAAAACCCACACACTCATTCATCCAGATCATTCCACATTCATACTCCCATTCATACTCACATTCATAGAGGGAGTACGAATGTGGTATGATCTGGATGAATGAGTGTGTGGGTTTTTTTAGGTATTGTGGTGGAATGAGATTATTATATAGTATTAAGGATTAAAGACATTTGTAATAATGAAGAAAAGAATACAAATAAAGAAATAATAATCATAAAAAATGTTTGTGGTATAGTGCAATATATAGTGAGCAAACACTAGGACCTTGTCTATTTAAGGAAATATTTTTTCACAGAAAGTGTGGTGAGATCTGGCATTGCCCTCCCAAAAAAGGTGGCAAAGAGAAAAATGGTGATGGAATTCAAAAAGGCAAGGGATAAACACTAACAGATACATTTCAAAAGGAGCACACATATTGGCACACAAGCAGAGATACACTTAAGGGGGGGGCGTGGTCTGGGCGAGGAGGGGCGGGGTGGAGTGGGACAGAGGCCGGCCAGGACAGTGGCCATTAACCGCAGTCCCGGGGAAGCGCATGCTGGCAGCTGGCTGGACGCAGAAACTGCTTCTGCTCCGGAGGAGCAGTAAGTGGTGAGATAAAGTTTTGGGTAGCTAGGTAAGGGGTTGGGGTGGAGAGGGGAGAGGGGAAAGGGAAGGAAGGTTGGGTAGGGAGGGAACTGGGGGAGGCCCCGATTGCATCGTCGCACGCAATATTTGAAAATGTACCCCCCCCCCCCCCCGTATGCGCTGGCTGCACATGCGGGCGTGGATTTTAAAATCCAGCCAACAGATCTTATAACATATGTCCACTGGGGCGCACATGTTATAAAAGTGGCAGGTCCACGTGCGCATGCCGGGAACCGCCCGCACATGGACACACATGTGCTCCTTTTAAAATCCACTCAGTTTTATATCATGTGTGCAAGTGTACATGTATCATTAAAAATATCCCTGCCATGTGTATGTTTGCATATTTTAATAACATGCTTGTACAAGTGACCATGTGAGGGGAGGGGAGGGAGGGAGAGAGAGAGAGTGCCTCAGAGAGACAATATGACCCTCTATATATCTCACACTGTAAGAGGGGCACTTTCAACTCAGGGCAGTTTGGGCATGGCGGGGGGCGATGATGCAAGGTTCTACAGACCCTTGCACCCTGAGCAGACCAATGTAACATCGCTCTCCCCAAAACCCACCCTGAGTTGAAAGTGCCCCTCTTACAATGGGAGCGTCACATTGTCTCTGGAACTGAGGTTCTCTCCCTCTCTCTCTCTTTTTCTCTCCCTCCCTCCCATGTTCAGGACCCCTCTGTTTCCTTGTCCTTGAAGCCTCACACTTGAACCCGAAACTTGCTCCTCTTCAGGACCAGCAGTAAAAGTACATAGGTAACATGCCAACACATGCCATGATCAGCCTTTGCAAAATTTGGGGTTACATTCATAAGTCCTGGGAATGCCCATGCCTCAGCCACTTTCCAACTCCTTATTCTTGATGCGTGCACAGGTATGTACGCACATACTTCTGGCTTCTTAAAATTTGCATTGCTCGTGCATGGCCCACATACGCGTGTATGGGGTTGTTTTTGCATGAGCAACGCTTTTAAAATCCACCTGGAAGAATGTGCAGTGAAAAAGAATACATTTTTTTTTTGCTCTTTGTTTTTTTTTCCCTCCCCTGAGTATCATTTTGTTTAATGTTTATTTCATTTCTGACCTTTGCTGAGACAAAACAAACATTAAAAAAAAGAAACCCTTTAAAACAAAAATAAAAGAAATGAAGCAGGGCCTCCCCAAGCTCCTGTGAACATCCCATCTGCTACCAAAAATGTGCCAGGGCCAGGAATCCCCCTGACTCCTACTTAACTGTTCCATGGGAGTCCTGCGGCCTGGATCCATCCTTGAAGCCTGCACCCATCACAAAGGCCTAGGTACAGTCTGAGGCCTGGACCCGGCCTTCCGATGTCTTCTCTCTTCTTGTCTTCCAAAAATGATATGCCCTTAAAGCAGACATGTTATTTTAGGAAGACAAGAAGAAGATGCCGGGCCTAGGCCTTGGATAGGGCTCTGGCACTGGGCCTAGGCTTCAACTAGGCCCCAGCAGGGTCCTTGCAGTAGGCCTATACCTAGGCCACGTCAACAGTACTAGGCTTCAGGCTGAACTAGGCCTCGGCATTCGGACCAGGCTTCAGGTCAGGCCCTGAAGCTGGGCCTAGGTCTAAACCTCCGAGACAGGACCAGGCACTGGTGTCGAGCCTGGGCCTAGGCCTTGGTGATGGGAGAGGCCTTGGACAGGGCCTCGGCTCTGGGACCAGGCCTTGTGCTTTTCCTTTTTTTTTGTAATTTTATTTTCTAATCAAAACTAGAGTACAAACAAAATCTCATTGGTTTTTCTGTCATTCTGTTTTGAAAATGTCATGAAATGAAATATGAAATGTTGACATTTCCTGTTTTATTTCAAATGAATGCACATCCCTAATAAATACGGAAGATCCCTAGTGGCAAGAAGATGGAAATAAAGCCCTGGGGTAACCTGTGGTAAATTTACTGTACGGGAGCAATTTGCATGGAGCAGCAGTTAAAACTCTAATCAAAAGGTGAGGAGGTAACCTGCACGAAGTGGCAGTTACAACCCTAAAATCCTTGCTGGGCAGGCCAATTTGGCCTCTACCTGCTGTCATTTACTAAGCTACTAGTGGCTTTAATAGAAGTAAACTTTTCAAAATGACGGGGGGTGCTAAATTCTACAAAAATTGTCTCTCCCCCTGCTGAAAAATAAAGTCCAATGGGTTAGCTAGCCTGTGTTTACACTTCTCAAGTGCAGTAGGCATTGCAGACAAAGGAAGAACTTGTGGCCAAAAGAAGAGCTAGGGATTGATTTGTATAACTGCAGAAATGGGGTTTTGCAGTGAGAGTATAAAGTGGGGGAGGGGGAGGATTGGCGATTAGGGATGGGGGAAGGGGGTTTGGGAGTGGAGTTGAGGGGGAGGGGGAGGCGTTGTACAGCACAAGTCCAGAATGGGGGAAAGAATATAGTTAGGGTGATGGTTGTGTGGGAATATGGATTATGTATGATTTACTATTGTAACTGCTGGGTGGGATAAAACCTGGATACTGGACCCAAAGGTGCACAATTGAGAATGTGATCCTACTTCAGGATAGGTTCTACCTCTGAGTGTTCCAGAACTCCCTGGGGAGGGGGCGGGATGGAAGTGTGGCGCCCTTTTGCATGTGTCACCATTATATAGCCCCTTTGTTCCTTGGCCGACAATACTGATAATCCCTTGAGTTTATGACAACAATAAGCACTCTAGAAGCTGAATGGTTTCCAACTTCTTTTACTGATAGTTGATCGAATGGATGAAAAATGTTGTTTACAGCTCTCTGATGTTAAATTAAATTGATGCACACTATTGAAAAAAATATAATAGATTTGTGAATCACTCTTGTAAAAGTCTTAATTTGATCAAGCCAATTCCTTAATTATTTTATCTCCTTTTCAATTACTCAGAATGAAGAAAGCATAGTCCTCCTTCCAACTCCCAAATGTATATCAGATTCTTCCCACTGTGAAATGGTCAGACTAGTAATTACAATTACTTAACAGAATGAAAAATCCCAATTTCTACACCTCTTCTGAATGTCTTCTTTATTCTCCAGATCTCCTTCTGGCAGTACAAAAGGGGAACTCTCCTCCCAAGTGTAGGATACTTGAGTCAGTAGTGAAAATACTTTTGAAGACTACCTTAACTCCTCCTATCTTGCAGTGGATGTGAATCCAATCCTCTGCGATGGCACAGCTACTCCTCCGGCCCCTTCCTGGGTGAAAAACACCTCTTTGTAATAATCCCAAACTGGGGCCCTGGTACCAGGGCACTCAGTCCAGAAAAAAACAAAATATAAAAGTCTTACCCAAAGGGGCAAAACCAACATGCGACAGTAAGGAAGGAAAAACTTCCATCGCCCCCCCCCTAAAATGAGACAAATAGTGATAGAAGAAACAACTCAAAATTGGAACTCCTCTGCATCAGGTCACTGACTGATCCTTCCACAGGAGGTTGGATAGAGAGCAGCGGATCTTCCATAGCACCAGGCCTACCCTGTACTGGACTCCTGTAAGTCCTCTGGTAAGGGGTACCGGGATCTCACAGAAAGCAGTTTCCAAAAGTGTGGCTCTAATAGGTCAGACAAAAAGGCTGGTTCACAAGGCAGCAATTCAAGAAAATGAAACTAAGAATCCCCTGAAATCTAGCTATAAATTCAAACTGGAATCCAAACCTAAAACCCAAATAAAATCCATGCCCTAAGATGGTGGCAGGGGCTTATCCCTGCTAAAACACACCATCTGCTCCCACATGGGGGAATCAAAATCCCAACCTCTACTTACTAATCTCTCTGAACCCCCCCCCAGCAAGGTAGTATGGAAATCAAGGATTCCTTACACTATGGTGGCACAGTCAATTAAAATCTAATCTTTAAATATGAAAGTGTTGAATATACTATTGAAAATAAGAAATTATCAAAGATGAAATTGGATATAGCTTTGATTCAGGAAATGCATCTCAGGGTTAGTGTAATGATTGCGAATGCTTGTGCTATGGCAAGATTGATGCAGGCTAGCAGGCCTACCTACTAGGCCCCTGCAGACAGAGGGCGAACACGTCCTGGTCTGGGATAAGCTGGACGTTTGCCTAAACCAACCCCGTTCCTAACAGGTTGAGCCCTTGGGTTACAGGGGCCAGCAGGACTTAGATAGGTCTCAAGGGCGAACCAAGAGAGATTTCCAGGGACGAGCCAAGAGTCAGAGCAGGCAGCAAGCAGGGCGTAGTTGGGGTTCGAGGCAAAGCCAGATCCAGACAACTAGTAAGGGAGTAGTCTAGGTTCGAAGCAGAGGTCAAAGCCGGAGAATCAGGCTAAGACCGACAAGACTCCGAGGACAAGGATAAGGCAGCCACCACTCTGGATCATTAGTTATTGTCTGAATATCTGTCTAATGTAGAAGAAAAATGGATAAAGCAATAGGAAGGTGCAAGCAAAAAAAAAAATAATAATTTTGTTTTTGTTTTCCTGTTTATTTTGTGTGGTTTTAAAATGTATTTTCTTTCATTTCATTTTTATTTCAGTTTTTGTTTTTAGTGACTGCTATTTGCAAATAGCATGTGTAAAACAACAAATGCAAGAAAACAAAATTTTGTTCATTTTTCTGTTTCATTTCAGAAAGAAAACAAAACATTTACTTTTCATTTCAAAAGACTGCCCATCCCTAGAAAATGGTGGAGGCTCCACATGTTGGCTAAAGAATGCTGTGAGAAGGAGTAAAGCTAGGACAGGAGGGAATAAACAGATATGGAGGGTGGCCTGTACTCATGTATCACTTGTTTTCTTATAGTTTTTGTTTTTAAGATACACAGTACAGTACAATTACATTTTGTGAGACATGACATTGTATAATGGAAAGCCTAAATTAAAATCTTACAATTTGTTAGTTTAAAACGCTTGCAAAGAAGTGGAGGTCAGATTTACGGGTTTCATTGCTAGTGCACTACTGTAGTAAAGAACCACAAGTAGTAACATCCCAAAAATGCACTGGCAGCGTCAACCTGGTAATAATTATATCATTTAAGAAGAGCAGTATTACCAGGATGAAGACCTTTATCAAGGTTTATGGTATGCGGTGCACGATCAAGCTCACAATCAGGCTTTCAGATACAGGTTTCTATTTTTTTCTTTCTAAAACTCTTCTTTTTTTGTTCTACATTCATAATTAAAGGATGGATGGGGCCAGCCTGGAAACCTAGTGGCAGTGCAGAATGCTCTCATGCAGAAGGGCCGGGCTCGACTCCTGGGCCTGGCTGGGGATTCTGCAGAGGCAGCATTTGCAGCCTCATGGGCAGAGGAGTTTGTAAGAGGGAGCCCCTGTCATCATTCTACAATGACTAAGGGTGGGAACTTGTTGCTTTTCCTATCATTTTTTGGGGAGATTTAAAAAATGCAAGGGAATCCCCCCCACCAGTGGAGGGCTCTGTTTTTTCATAAATGGGAAGGATTGTGGTGGGTTCTGGGGTTTTTTTTTCCCCTTCCAGTGAACCCTCTTTACCCCCCTCCATTATTCACCACAAACACCTGGTGGTCTAGCGGGGGACCTGGGAGCGATTTCCTGTTCCTGGGCTAGCAGCTGCCCTCCTTCAAAAAGGTGCCGGCTACCCTTTACCCTTAACTTGTGATAAGGGCTGCTGGTACCATTGGTTCGAAAGGTGGGTGGGTGGTCTGTTGGTGGGGAGGGGGCTCTGTTTTTGAATAATTTTTTTTAATGAAACATCACAACATATTAAAAAAAAAAAAAAAAAAGCAATCCAGGGGTGGATCAGAAATGGCACCCCAAAAACAAAAGGGGCAGATTTTTAAAAACTACGCGAGTGCGTACTTTTGTTCGCGCACCAGGCGCGAACAAAAGTACGCTGGATTTTATAAGATATGCGCGTAGCTTATAAAATCCGGGGTCGGTGCGCGCAAGGGGGTGCACATTTGTGCAACCTGCGCGCGCCGAGCCCAGCGCGAGCTGCATGTTCCCTCCGAGGCCGCTCCGATTTCAGAGCGGCCTCGGAGGGAACTTTTCTTCGCCCTCCCCCCAACCTTCCTCTCCCTTCTCCTACCTAACCCACCCCCCCCGGCCCTATCCAAACCCCCCCTTACCTTTGTCGGCAAAGTTACGCCTGTCGCCGGCAGCCCCGCTCCGTCCTCCGGTCCCAGGGGCGTGGTCCGGAGGCCTCGACCACGCCCCCGGGCCGGCGCCACGCCCCCGGGCCCGCCCCCGAAATGCCACGGCACGCCCCCGAAACGCTGCGTTGTTTCGGGGACGCCCCCGGACACGCCCCCTCCCTCCCCTTTTCGAAAGCCCCGGGACTTACGCGCGTCCCGGGGCTTTACGCGCGCCGGTGGCCTATGCAAAATAGGCGAGCGGCCCTTTTAAAATCTGCCGCAAAGCACCACAACATTTTTCAAGGCTCCTACCCCTAACAGTGATCCCTATTTATCTCTTTATTTATTTATTTAAACATTTATATTACACTTTTCTTAGTAGTGTCATACAAGGCATATTACATTATTAAAACCTCAAGCATCAAGACATTGTCATACAACATATGTCAGACAAAAATAATAAAATAAGATACAATAAAACTAATTAAAATCAGTTTCATAAAAGACCTCATCCCAAAGATCCTACTTAACACCTGAGAGAAAATGCTTCAGTGTATAAATTGACTTTTAGCTTTTTCCAAAGTACTGTTTAAAGAAATTACAGGCTTTTGGGTGTTAGGCAGCCTTCCCCTTCACTCCTCCTACTAGAAGCAGCCTGGAATACCCTCACAGCCTACACTCCCCCCCTCCCTCCCTTTATCTAACTTGAAATCTGCAAGCTTCTAGTTCACAAGCAGATAGATACTGAATACTAATGGAGGTATGACTTAATAAAAAGTATAAGATCATCATTCACTTAAAGCCAGCTAGCAGATTAAGAGTTAAATCTTAACCTTGACTGTCTGTATCATTTAAGCCCAGCATAAGTAGTTTTGCAAAAGGTTGAGAGCTGAAACATCTGGCATATACTTTTTGGTAAAAGCAATCTATTAAGAAGTAGATAATATTTACAGGTCCTTTTATATAGTGATTTAACAGAATTGATTACTTGTTACCTGAGACATGACATTAGTGATACACATGCTGATTTTTGGTTATTATTTTGGGGTGTTTTATAGAGTGTGTTAAGTTTAGAGAAAGTGCAGAGCTGGTGGTCACACACATATGGCAGAGAATGTCTGGACAATATGGTGACGGGAGGCAGTGAACCAAGACAAGAAGTCCACCAAGCTACTGATCTGAAAATGGTCACTGACCGAAAATCTTGATTTAATAAATATCTCACATGCCCCATCAATCTCATCTCATAAAAAGCTGCACTTAGAACTGTTTTTATCTGAGCCTTAAAATTAAGATTGGAGTCTGCTATACCTCTTAAATCTTGTACTTCTGATAAGTATGCAAATGATTGTCCCCTAATTTTGAGCTCCTGGATGTTCTTGGGGACTGAGGAACGATTTACCCATAGTAACTCTCTAGTGGCCCTTCCAGGCTCACTTCCATTATGGCCTTTATTGAACTCCTTTTTAGCTAGTGACAGGCAGTTAACATAACGGGGAGGCACAGTTCGGTACAGCCCCTCCCTTTGAGGGAGCTGGGATGGTCATTCCTTGGAGGTTATTTAAACAGATCTCTACTGAGAATCTGGAGGCAGTACTTGAGGTTTTCAGTAGAGGTAGCAGTGAGGGGTGGTATTTCTGCTTTGGTTTTTCAGATCTTTTTGGAAGACCCAGGCAAATCCTACCTGGGAAGCCTAAGCAAGGTCAGGAGGCTGCGCCTGCAGACCACTGACTGGCTGGTTGGGGCACCTCTGGGTCGTTTTCGGGATTAGTATTATATTTCTTTGTAGAAGGCATTGTGAGACCCCTGGGTGTTGCCAGGGTTCAGGGCATGGGGAAGCCTGCACCTGGGAGCCCGGTGAGTAAGAACCTGCTGAGACCTTTGAGGACACCCACTTGTAATCTTCAACCCCTGGAGAGAGAGAGGGTTTGACTCTCTGTGCAGAGACTGTGTTTTTTTTATTTTTACATTTTTGTCAGATTGGAGGGGTTGTCCTGTTCCCGCAAAGAATAACCTGCCCACCTGGGAGCCTTATTACCTCCACTCCCTTGAAAGCGAGTGTCTCTTAGTCCTGGTAATAGAGATTCCTGCACAAATTGAGGGAAAAGAACTGTAATCTGAAAAATGCTGTGGTGCTAAGGATTTTGTTAATCATGCTGTCATTCCACCTGATTACCTATCAGTAAAGGATTTAATTTTGGACACTATTCCAAAGACTCTTTTGTTTTACTGGCACTTGCCATGAAGGAAAAATACCCCTCTCCCAGGGAAATGAAAATACAAAAAAGCATCCCTGTTATTCCAGGCCATGAAAGATAAATCTATCCCCCTACCAACAAAGAATCTAGACTCTGGGGAAAGAGAGACTGTGAAAGAACTAGTTAGGAGTGGTTCCAGCCCTGACGTGACAACTAAATACTTTTATGACCCCCATCTGTACTTAGTGGCCGCTCAAAGATAAGGTTACTCTTCAGTTTTTGCCAAAGTTAGAATTAAATTATGGTGCATATCCAGTCCTCTACAGCCTCTAGAGACTCCTGTACAGATGAGAATTGACTATAAGTAAGATAAGATACGATAAGTTGGAAATTGTCTACATAGAACCTATACTGTACCATATTGGTTGCGATTACTTTCTCGGGGGGGGGGGGGGGGGTGTGGCAAGAATAAATTAAATAATATGGTTGATAGTGCCATATTCTGGGGAAACCCAGAAGAAATTGGTTTCACTGCAGACAATTTCTCCTTCATCTTAACTTGCAAAAGTCCATTCACTTAAAAATGATATAAACCAGGGCAACACATGTATCCATATTCCCCTTCAGCTAATCTCCCCTCTCTTTTCCCAGTTAGCCGTATTTTATTTATTAATTTATTTGTTTTATTTTTAATATATTATTTTTATATATTTGTAATACTCTTTTTTTTCTGTTGATTTTAATTTGTGATTGTTTTTGACCTAGTGAAGGTGGATCAAAGACATGTTTTTGAATAATTTCTTTAATTTTATAGTTGGTTTGTCACCATCAATGAGATGTTCTTATTTTTTGGATTTGTTTTAAAGATTTTTAATTATCATTTTTATTATTGTTTTGCATATTTTATTATTTGTTTTATTTAATTACTGTTTTTTAAATAGTTTTTACAATCATTTTTGGATGCTGTACCATTCCTTTTTGTCTCTTTCTCTCAATAATGAGTCAAAAACAGAGCACAATAGAGTCTCTGTACTTTGGCTGGCCCTAAATCCACATCCAGTATCTTATATCCATCCATAAAACTATTTATTGCAGAAGCACACTTTTCTCAAGAATTTTACTTATAATGGGCAGATTAGATTTTGGTCTATATCTGGTTAAATCATTTGGAGATACATTGATTTTTTTTTTTGGACCAGGAGAACAATGGTGCTTTTCAGTTGATTTAGCAACACTCCTTCATAAAAAGAAGTATTAATATCAGAAATATGATCAGCAAGTCTAGTCTTTAAGTATCAAATAAGCCAAGTTGGAAAAGGATCCAGAAAGCAATTAAAAGGTGTGATTGATGCTACACATTCCATCTGTTTAGGTGTCACAGTGTGAAAATTATTCCAGTTGTCAGGATCAGAAAAGAGCCGCCTTAACATTTTCACATCTCCTTGATCAGTGACCCTACTGTTGACATTGGTGAAAGATCTACTTAGTGAGTTAACTTTATCAGTATAATGGTCTGCATATTCAATGGCATCAAGACTGCAATCATTTATCTTATCGCTGGCTTTGACAATAATAGCTGCTTAGTAATGCGGAACAACTTCAAATGTCGATTTAACGATTCTGTTAATTTAGTTGTAAAAAGTTGCTTCTTTGTTTTGATTAACATTGATCTGTAACATTTAGAAGCAACTTGTATCTCTAATTTACTAGATTCATCTCTGTTTTCTCCCATTTTCTATCTAATTATCTCACCTTTTGCTTTAAATCATGACATTAGGCATTTATCCAAGATGCATGCCAATAGTAATTACAGCATGATTTCAGGCTCAGGTGTTATCTGTAATTGGTTTCAGTGATCTTTAAAATCATTCTGGTCAATTATTCTTCTTGCCTATTTAGACACTAATGATAGTATGTTCCTTATGGTTTCTCCAGATTAACTCCTTACTTTAAATAATATCAAGACATGATTTGACCAAGACACAGGAGTGGATACAGTTCTAGAAACCTATTCTGTTCTACCCACTCTAGGGATAAATAATAGGTCAATAGTATGCTGAGCAGCACCAGTAGGAAATGTTATTATTTGCAGCAAATCTAAGGAGGTCATGATGGTCAAAAAATCATCCAATGCACCAGATGTTGCTTCATCAAAATGGAAATTAAAATCTCCTATAAAAAATCTGATCCTTGCATGAGAACTGTAATGAAATAAAAGCTTCTGCCAGGAATCTTAAGGCTATAGCCTCATGTCCTAGTGGATGACAAATCAAGCATAATGTTAAGGCCCTGGTCTGGGATGCATGAGGGTCACACCTGACACAAGCCACCTTCATCACTGGTGCTATTCTTTGTTCTCCTGGCTCATGGCAGGAAAAATTCCAACTGGGAGTCAGGAGGGGAAGGGGAACTACTGCAGGGTATAAGACAAGAATGGAAAACTCCAGTTCTCGAGTGCCACAAACAGGCCAGGTTTTCAGGATATCTACAATGAATATGCATGAGAGATTTTCATGCACTGCCTCCATTGTATGCAAATCTATCTTGTGTCAGGTGTGACCCTCATGCATCCCAGACCAGGGCCTTAACATTATGCTTGATTTGTCATCCACTAGGACATGAGGCTATAGCCTTAAGATTCCTGGCAGAAGCTTTTATTTCATTACAGTTCTCATGCAAGGATCAGATTTTTTATAGGAGATTTTAATTTCCATTTTGATGAAGCAACATCTGGTGCATTGGATGATTTTTTGACCATCATGACCTCCTTAGATTTGCTGCAAATAATAACATTTCCTACTGGTGCTGCTGTGGCTGCTGTGGCAGCCACAGCACAAAGTCGGCCTGTCCTGGGTGACCAGCAGCAGTGGTGACATTACCTGGCCAATCTAGAGTCAGCACAGCGTGACGTGTCTGGTGAGCCAGTGGCGGGTGCCATAATAGAGAGTCAGCCTTTGTCAATGGAACAGCAGCAGTGTGGGCTACATATCACTCAGCCCATATAGAGGCAGCACGGCACATAGATCCAGTGAGCGAACAGCAGTAATGCTGTACCGAGAGAGCCTTTTCTGCAGGTAGGGGAGGAGCAGACTGTGTGGCAGCGTGGGAGGTCAATACCATGCTGGTGGGTAATTGAGCAGCAGCTGAAATACAAAACAAAATAAAGGAAATGGAAGCAGAGCAATGGGTCTTATGTTCCATCAGCAAAAATCCCCCAACAGGTTGGACAACAGTGGAGGCCCAACCCCCAAACAAGGGAAACAAAAAATACCCACCAAGATGAGAATCAGGCAGGAACAGAGGCAGAGGTCTCAGGAGAGGTTTGTCTGCACCAGAATAGAGACAGATGGCAGGAGACAGAGCTCCAGAGATGGTTTAGCCCTGACCTGAGCCTGCAGCAGCAATACCAGAATCACCACTAAACAATTGATCACACAGCAAGGTGCTCAATGGGAGGGGTCATGGAGTCAGCAGGAGATCTGCACAGGCGATACTCTCACGTTGGCACGGTGGTCCTGCCTAGGGTATGGCCCAGTCTTTCCCCACGTTCAATTCATGGGGTGAGCTGGAACCTGTGTATGGGTGCAAGTTCAAGTGAGCCATGTGCCATTGACCCCTTCCACCATCCGCTAGGCAAACTGGGTGCCACAGTGCAATTTTAGATACCTGAAAGCCTACCTTTAATAGCCCCAACACTGGCCTCAATGGCAGTTTGGAGCTGTGAGGAATCATGCAAAGATACAGCCAGGAATGGACAACTCAAATATGGGGCGTGGATTCTCCTGCCCAGGAACACAGCAGCAGGTTCAAAGTGAAGGGAATACATCAATAGTCACAGAGCAGCCAAGATGGCAATATAGTCCCAGGACCTAAGAGCAATGCCAATGGTAATGAAGGGGAGCCAACGCCAAGACCAAACCGCAGTGTGGCAGTGGACATCTTTGCAGTAGATATACCCATGTAAGGGGGTGAGTGCACTGACGCAGACGGCTTACCCAAAGTAGCAGGGGACATCAACAATGTAGACAATGAGAAAAAGGGGAGGAAGCAGGTGAGACAGAAGGGCAAAAAGCACAGGGTCAGTTTGGGCTCCAGCATTGACAGTTCATCAGACTTCTCAGAAACCAACACCTCTTCAGCAGACAGTAATCCTGAGTGACCTGTGCGGGAAGGGAAGGAGACTGCTCGAGCACTACCAGTGCTGACCGCCCTATCTCAGCTGTGGGAAGGAGAACTGAAGTCAATGCGTAAAAAAATCAGAAAGCGAAAATACATTGATATTTTCCTTGCACTAGAAGGGAGGATAAAAAATGGGGGCAAACAAAAGGATTAAGAACAAGGATGAGTTGCAGGCAAGGACAGTAAGATCCCTTGAAACATAATCAATTGCATAAAGGCTATGATTAATGTAATTGGTTGGGACCCAGCCCAGAACTACCCAATAGTGAGCTATGCTGACCTCATTATTGAGGCCTACAAGAAGTATGAGGGTTGGGCATGACATAACTATGATGAGTATGTTTTTGCGACAAAATGGAGGAGAATAGGGCATGTGGTTGAAGATGACAAATAAAGCACACAATGTTGGCGTCCAAAGCCAATCATTTCCGAAAGCTAGTGCAACAACAGGGCACACATCATGAACAATACTAGTGGAACCAAGTGACATCTGCTGTCAGTTTAACAAGTCATCTTGTAGTTTCCAGGACTGCAAATTCAAGCATGCATGTTTGCAGTATGGAGCAGGTCACCCAGTCATCAAATGCACCAAAAAAGGCAATTCTGGGACCACATCCAAACTTAAGTTACCCAGCGTTCTTCCAAAAAGCACCTTTTACTATATAATTAAAAACAATTGTAACCCCATCCCTTGGCGCGGATTGCTACCCAAGGGGGCCATAAAAGTATTTGGTTTACTCTTCGGGGTTGGAACCTTACCAGGCTAGCTTGGTCACTGTCTTTTCTTTCAGGGCCTGGATTCTTGGTCGAGTGAGGTAGGGGAGGGTGGGTGGGGAGAAAGATTACTCCCAAGGCGTCTCTCTGGGACACAGGTACTTGTATGTCCCAGTGTGTGCTGGATGTGCCAAACAAAACCCACTAGAGCCACTGAGTTAGTGTCCAAATTAAAATCTTTAGTGCCATGACATTGGTATGTGCTTGTGGCTATGGGGCTCACATGGCTAAGCCTGTTAGGTTCCATATTAGGAGCTACCACCCAGGAAAAAGATCTAGGAATCATAGTGGATAATACTTTAAAATCATTGGCTCAGTGTGCTGCAGCAGTCAAAAAAGCAAACAGAATGTTAGGAATTATTAGGAAGGCAATGGTTAATAAAACGGAAAATGTCATAATGCCTCTATATCACTCCATGGTGAGACCGCAACTGGAATACTGTGTACAATTCTGGTCGCCGCATCTCAAAAAAGATATAGTTGCGATGGAGAAGGTACAGAGAAGGACAACCAAAATGATAAAGGGGATGGAACAGCTCCCCTATGAGAAAAGGCTGAAGAGGTTAGGGCTGTTCAGCTTGGAGAAGAGATGGCTGAGGGGGGATTTGATAGAGGTCTTTAAGATCATGAGAGGTCTTGAACGAGTAGATGTGAATTGGTTATTTACACTTTCAAATAATAGAAGGACTAGGGGGCATTCCATGAAGTTAGAAAGTAGCACATTTAAGACTAATCGGAGAAAATTCTTTTTCACTCAACACACAATAAAGCTCTGGATTGTTGCCAGAGGATGTGGTTAGTGCAGTTGGTATAACTGGGTTCAAAAAAAGGTTTGGATAAGTTCTTGGAGGAGAAGTCCATTAACGGCTATTAATCAGATTTACTTAGGGAATAGCCACTGCTACAAAAACAACTATCTGAGCACTTAGATAATAACAATATCCTTTACCCATCACAACACAGCTTCCGTAAACATTACAGCACTAAACACTCCTACTTGCACTAACAGATAATATATTAAGAGGATTCGACAGCGGAAAACATTATATGCTGGTTTTACTGGATTTATCAGCAGCATTTGACACAATTAATCACAAAATACTAATAAAAAGGCTTGAAGAAATAGGACTACATGGTAAAACTATCACATGGTTCTTGTCATATCTAAATAACAGAACATTTCAAGTACAAATTAAAAACAGTCTATCTGAAAAAATTACCCTAAAAACTGGAGTTCCACAAGGGTCAGCACTCTCAGCTACTCTTTTTAACATATATCTACTTCCACTATGCCATCTCCTCACAGGACTAGGAATCATACACTATGTTTACGCCGATGATCTATATTTTCTTTGTTATATGTGCTCTATTGTAAACCGTTATGATGGTAAATAACTTAATGATGGTATATAAAAACTTTTAAATAAAATAAATAAATAAATATTAATTGCATCAGTGGCATGGGATCTTCTTAGTATTTGGGTAATTGCCAGGTTCTTGTGGCCTGGTTTGGCCTCTGTTGGAAACAGGATACTGGGCTTGATGGACCCTTGGTCTGACCCAGCATGGCAATTTCTTATGTTCTTAGGTTCTTATAAAATAAACAAACACAAAAGTTAAATAATAAAATACATTCATATCTGTAAACAGAATAAAATACAATTGCTAAACATCCCCTATGCCATTTCTTCCATATTTAAAAACCTCACTCTCTACTTGCATAGGGCTGAAAAATAACTGTCTTGATTAATTTATGAAATTTTAAATGATCGCACTCCTGTCAAAGAGATAAATGTAAACCATTTGAAATCACAGACACTGCAACAGAAAATGCCCTAGACCTAGTTCTTTGTAAACAATAGTTCTGCAGCGATGGAACTTGGAGTAACAATTGGGAGGAGAAACGAAGGGAGCAAGATGGTCCACACCATTTGATCCTATCTGACAAACAAGAAGACTCTGTATATAGGGACATGAGAATTATGAAGTACCTGTGGATTTTTCCACTGCCTTTTGCATGGGTGCATTTTCTTTGGAAAATAACATGCAATGGGGATAATTGTCAAAAAGATTCATGCGTGTAAAAGTAGTGGGGTGGATTTTCAGAGCCCTGCTCGCCTAAATCCGCCCAAAACCGGGCGGATTTAGGCGAGCAGGGCCCTGTGCGCCGGTAAGCCTATTTTACATAGGCCTACCGGCGCGCGCAGAGCCCCGGGACTTGCGTAAGTCCCGGGGTTCTCCGAGGGGGGCGTGTCGGGGCGTGTCGGGGGGGCGGTCCCGGTCATCGTGGCGTTTTCGGGGCGTGTCGGCAGCGTTTTGGGGGCGAGTACGGGGGCGTGGCTACGGCCCGGGGTGGTCCAGGGGTGTGGCCGCGCCCTCCGTACCCGCCCCCAGGTTGCGGCCCGGCGCACAGGAGGCCCGCTGGCGCGCGGGGATTTACGCCTCCCTCCGGGAGGCGTAAATCCCCCAACAAAGGTAAGGGGGGGGGGAGGGATAGACAGGGCCGGGCGGGTGGGGTTAGGTAGAGGAAGGGAGGGGAGGGTGTTAGAGGATTCCCTCCGAGGCCGCTCCGATTTCGGAGCGGCCTCGGAGGGAACGGGGGTAGGCTGCGCGGCTCGGCGCGCGCCGGCTATACAAAATCGATAGCCTTGCGCGTGCCGATCCAGGTTTTTTAGTAGATACGCGCGGCTCCACGCATATCTACTAAAATCCAGCGTACTTTTGTTTGCGCCTGGAGCGCAAACAAAAGTAGGCCTATTCGCGCTCCTTTTAAAATCCGCCCCAGTATGTATCATATATCATAGAATTTTCAAAAACCCACTTACGCACATAAAACCCAGTTTTAAGCATGGAACTCCTTCTGAAAATTACCCCCTTAGACTTGAGAATACATTCTACACTGTTACTTTCTGATCCTGCCCCAAAGACGACCATGGAAATGCCTGCCGTAAATGCATTTCAGAGTACGTGTGGAATTGTAACTATATTGAGAGAAGGCAATTTATGCATGTAGATAACTATTTACCCACAAAAGTGTTTTGTCAGTGGGGTGAAACTAAAAGCAGATTCACTGCTCGCTTATGACTTAGAGCTATCTGATGACAAAAAATACAGATGCTTCCTTAAAGGATTCCCTTTTATTCTTCCTTTATACGCATGCATTGGGCTACTGTTTGGTGTCACTTCCCTCCATTTCCACTTCCATTTTGGGTCGGCATTTTGGATACAGATAATACGATAACTAAGTTGAATACAATTTGTTAATACTTTTCCCTGAATTTTTTTGTGCTGGTTATTGGAGGGTGGGAGGAGGGTGTTCGTGGTGGTAGAGTGCTACCCGTTCAGGGTGTTAGAGAAGATGTCTTGTGGGAATGACACTACTGTGGGGAAAAGAAGGTTAAATTGTGAAATTGTCAGGGACAAGGCCCGGACCCCTTTATCCAAGTTGGCAAAGGTGAAGCTGACCAGGATCTACTGCTGTCAGGTGCCCACCGTGCACTGTAAATGTCTGCTTATTTGCTGTTATTTTTATATACAGATATTTTTCCTTTTTGGGTTTTTTTTTTATTATTTCCCACATTTTCTTTTAAACCACTAATAAATTTAGTTTATGTATGATATTTTCCTAAAAACAAGGATAAGCAAGGGTAGGGCCCATTACTTTAGACATTGCACAGGGACCACCAGTGCCTTAACATGGCCCTGGGCAGGGGCGATATGAAAACGTGTTGGCTGTTGAGAGATGACAGCATTGCTGGAGTTTGAGAGGAGCTCCTCAAGTAAAAACTTAGTGCTAATATTCTAGAAACAAGGGAAGAATGATTGACACGTGTTAATAAGTTATTAGTGACAAGTTAGCACCATGCTAATGTACGCAACATGCCAAGAGCTTTTGTCCAATATGATGAGGACATGTTTGTGACATGAAACCAAAATGTACCTCCTGCTGATCTTGGTGTTCCCACCCAGAGAAGCTCCTAGAAATGCTAACTTTCCACAGACCCTCATGCTCTGACATCCCTATTCTCTACCGAGGCTTGATTTTCTAAAAACGTCAGGCACTTTATTAAATAAATTATTAAAAATGTACACAAATCATACCAGTTAACACAACGGGGGGTTAAAACAGAACCCTGCCAGAATTTCTCTAATTCCGCTGCGGAGCGGCGTTTCTCAATATCATCTTCTGTGTGCTGATGTTTGATATGTTTTATTAGCAAGAGACACATCTTTCTATGATGTTTCTAATAGTTGCTAGAATTGGATTCTTGAAATAAAAATGCATATGATCTAAACTGGAAAAAGTTGGTTGCTTTTCCTGCTCCCGACAATTCGCCTAGCAATCCGCGTACCACACTGCTCCAGGCTGCAGAGGGAGGGGGATCCTGCTCAGGCCGCTCCTGTATCTGGTGGCAGTGTTGATATTTTTGTCCCGATTTCCTCCCTCCCCTTTCAAGGATGGATCTGAGGGAAAGGGGAGGGACAACAAGAACAGGTGCAGCATTTCATTCTCTCCCCCTTGCAGCAAACCTCCGGGCCGTATCGGGAGGACGGAAGACACCTTTTCCGCAACACTATGTGCGAGAGTAGTGGCGCTTTAGGATGGATGGCGCCTATGTCTGTGGCCATAGCTTAGCTACGGCTCTGCTGAAGAAGAGAACTGTGGGTTTGACCTGTTATTTATACTTTGAGGCCTCCATCTGGAGTCTTCACCCTGGGGAGCTTGTGCAGAGACTGAGATATAGTATTTTTGTCCATCACTAAGGGCTGGATTTACTAATGCTGCAAGGCATAGTGAATCCCGAGGTAACGGGGGCAGAGGGAGGGGGTGGTCCTGCAATAGTCGACAGCAATCGCACCTCCGCATTGCGATCACTGCCGGCGTCGTGCCAAATAACTACACCATAAAAGGTGTAGTTATTCGGCGCGAAATTGACAGCGATAAAGGTGCTTACCGTTCGCTGTCGGCGCAGTCTTCGCGGTGTCAGCCCTGGTCCCACCCCGACTCCTCCTTTTCTGGGGCTGACACCACCCTGACTCCGCCCCATCCGCCCCACCTTTCCTGAACTAAACTGAACCTACTCCATCATTAACTAAGCACTCAGACTTTGCCTTATTCACGGCAACTAATTTCCCTACCTTATAATTAATATTCCTACATCATAAACACAATTCACTAATGCCTTAAGCACATTGACTGGCATTTACGTTCTTTCGATTTAATCCCCTGCTTCTTTTCTATGCTCCAAGTTGTATTACTCCCTTGTTTTATTGTAACTGCATACCTTAGCCTTCTCTTGTTTAATGTTTTATTATTATTATTATTATTATTATTATTATTAAGATAAATATTAGTTTTTACCTTTTTTGTTACCTATCCACTTGTTAATTGTAAACCGACATGATGCGATATCTATTGTGAATGCCGGTATAGAAAAACTTAAAATAAATAAATAAATCTTGGTATCGCACGCGATAAGGGACTTTTCGCATGCGAAACATCCCTTATCACGTGCGATCCGCTTGTTAAATGAACCCCTAAGTTTGGAAGGGGAGTTTTTCCACCCAACTAGGATACCCCTGTCCACCTGGGAAGCCTTGCTTTTCCATGCCCTGGAGGGCGAGAGATTTCTCTGGTGCAACTATTGAGAGACATTTGCACGGATAGAAAATGCAGAACTGTGATTTCAAGCTATTGTTGCCAAGATCTGATGTGTAAAGTGCTAATTTTGCCAATTAAGAATTTCTACAGTAAAGATTTATTTTGGACACAACTTGAGCCTTCAGAGTTCTTTGCTGGAACTCACATCCTTTACTAGTGAAAGTGAATTAATTCTTCCCTAGAAATAAATCCTCCAACACCTTGGGCTTTGGAGGATTTATTTCTCCCACATCCTTGGAAAGAACTTTACCCTGGGGCCGGGTGAGACTGTGAGAAAAGATAAAGAAATGGCCCTGAGACCCCTACTGTCTAGGTTCCAAAACTTGAACAGGGGTTACAGGAGCTATTGGGCTGTTTAGCTGACAAATAGTTATTATACATTCTGCATATAAATGTATAGGTGCCTTATAATGAGTATCATAGGAGATTTTTCTAACGCCTGCTTGCAGCTGGCATTTGCACAGGGCATATAGGGTTCTTGAGGCCATTTATCCACGTCACACACACTCTTGGGCCTCGGGGCAGGGTTCTTTTTTGGTTGAGGGAGAAATCTCTCCTCCAAAGCTCAAGGTAGCAGGGGTGAAGTAGTTTTCAAATCTAGGAGAGGTATCAGTCTTTTTTTTTCTGCCTTTGAGGATGAGAGTACCTCAGATTGAATATCCAAAAATAACGCTTTACTGAAAATGTTCTTAGATGGTAAAATGGCAGAGTTCATATTGGTTATTTGCACAGCAAATGGAATTTACAGGTCTTAATCTCTTCTCTATCTGTGCAAGGGGTCTCTCACTACCAGGGCAAGGGAAACTCTCACTCTCCAGGTCTTGGACAGGCAAGGTTTCCAGGTGGACAGCGGTATCTTTGTTGAGCAGAAAAGTCCCCTTCCAAAGTCTGCTAAAACTGAGTCTCTGCAGTTTCCCCACAATCTCTCTCTCTCTCCCAGAGTGAAGAATCCTGTTGGGGGTCCTCAAAATGTCTTAATTGGTCTTACTCACAGTTGTCTTCAGATTGTCTCTCGGGAATACCATTAGCTCTTCAGATGTTCCATCTTCAGTGCAGAAAGAGTGGCAGCAAAACCCTTCCCCCCAGATCTTCCAACTCAAAACTCTCTTCCCACAACTTAATATTCCAAACACCAGAATTTGTTTGCAGTGGCTTCACTACCAACCTTCTCCCTGAGATGGGTACAGAGGTGCAGGTCTTCCTTATCCTGCCCCCCCCCCCCCCAAAAAAAAAAAAAAAGACTTCCCGTAATCTCTCTTCAGGCCCAAAAAACAGAGGTTTCATAAGAATTCCTATGAAACAGGCAAAAATTCCCAAAACAATCTGGAAGACAACCCAGCTAGCCAAGGAGTGGACAGAAAGGGCAGCTCTCCGACCTGGTCTCCAGAAATTACAGACTGGAGGGCCTGGGTCCCAGAAGTAGGCCAAAAAGCCTAGGAGAAACCTCTCTTGCTTCCACTAACTTCAAAACCAAAGCTGCACTGCGCACTCTTACACTTTTACAAGCTGCTTTTATAATCCAAGGAGCTGGTCCCTCCAGTAACCTCAAGAGAGGAGCTTTTATGAATGGATTCTACCCTTTTCTTTACTGTTACTGCTCCTAGTTTAAAAGATTTGACTAGGTCTTTTGGTAATGATATATTCATTCTAAAAATGGGTAAGTTAATATTTCATAAGTTTTTGGAGGCTGGGGGAGAGTCAGATGCTGCTATATGTGGAGAAAACATGGTGGGTGCTGAGGTTGGGCCAGCTTCTTGGGCTGAGAAGCCTGAGGATTAGTTATGTTAATGTGCAGGCCCAAATTCTGATCCATAAGCCACTAATGTTTTTCCTTAACTTCTATTGAAATATCACTAAACCTCTACCTATAGAAAGAAATGGGTTGTGTTTTCAGAGGTAGCTGGTAAAAAAAAAAAAAAAAAAAAAAAAGGGGGACTTGTGCCTTTAAGCATTGGTGATGCCACCGCAGGACATCTGTGGGTATAAAAAATCAGCTTTAGAGTAGTCGTAAATATGTTTTTTTGTTTTCAGCTGTTTCTTTCCATCCTATGTGCCTGCTTTTGTGTGAGCTTCCTGGAGCAGAATCCAGTGGAGATTCTATTTTTTTTCCATGGACGGAGTCAACCTAAAACTCGGCAGCTAGGCTTAAGGCCTACTTTCTCTTGAGAAGAGAACCTAGGAGGAATCATGGAGGCTCAGAAAGGAGAACATCCTATCTTTGAAAGTACCATTCTTTCTTCTGATTTGAATAAGTGACCGATTCTGGCATTGATCAATTGTGCTGGATTTTTGCTAGGGACAAACCCCATGTACTGAAGTAGTAAGTGGAACTACTAAGGGTATCTTGGTGTTTTTGCTGTTGTCTGACTGTCCTACTCTGGAATCCTGTGGAATTGAATCCTGTGGAATTGAATCTTGGAAATATTGGAACCACCTAGGGTTTAGGTTCACCAGAGTGATGATGCCTATGAATTATTGGACTCATGAAGAAGCTCAATGGGGTATGGGTGTATCTGTCCATCCACAGAGGAGAGAAGACTACCTGCCCAGTAAAGAAGGAAATCTTCTGAGTCTGCTTCACTACACCAACTCTGCGACCACTGTTTTATTTTTGAACCCAGCCCGGGTGCACAGGATCCTGACCCCTTGACACCTGGTCTTTACTTCATCTACCCCTGCCAGGGGTTACATTAGGAAGGTCACAGAGTGTGAATTCTACAGAGTCATGAATGCTTTAGGACTACCCAGTTCACTTAGGAAGGAGGGTGTGGGTGATAGTGGAAAGGGGTAGGGAGGGGTAGAGAGGATGTTTTAGGAATGCTGTAATGCAAATCCTTGGCCAGTGAGCATGGACCATGGGATTAATGAGAAAAGCTGAAGTATGTGCAATGACTGCAAGTCTCCCAAATAAATATTTACTATTCCCCCCCTTATTGTGTTCTAGTTTTTATAAATTCAAATTTGATTTATTTTATCTTTCCTTCTTGAACCTCACGTCTTTATTTCTTTTAATATATGCCAAAGTATTTCTTTCCATCAACTCTAGGATGACAATATAAAAAAAAATAAAAAATGGATAACTTACCCAGCTAAAGTTAGCTGGATAATTTATGAGGGGTGGTCAGAAGGATAAACATCCCACCGAATATCCTCGAATACAATTATCAGGGTATACGAAGCTGGATAACGTTGAACCTAACTAGCTAAATTTGAATATGCTCAGTTACTTTTCAAAGTTATCTCTGAACACTTTCCCAGATTACTTTAACTGGCTATATTCAAATGATGTGGCCAGTTACGAGGCAACTTAACACTCCCCCTGCAAAAAAAAAACAACCAAAAAACTTGTGAGCCTATTAGCCCACCACTTGACCCCAGTGTAACTATTGCAGGGAATTATGCCTGATAGCCCCTTTCCCCCTCAAGCCCTCCCCCCAGAAGTGTGTTTTAAAGTTTAAGTCCTCTCAGCTCAAAAAGCTGGCCCAAGCCCCACCCATGCTTTCTCCAAATATAGCAGCATCTGACCACCCTTCCTCAGCCTTCCCCCACCCAGTACCTCTTAAAAATAAAAAGCCCAGCCACTGGGTTCATGGTACAATCTTACACCCAGGTAAAACTGGATGCTCGGGGGGGTTGGAGATGGCTGGTGGAGCAGGAGGGTTTGGGAGCAATGGCCTACAAGAGTCTCACTGGGTTTTTTGAGGGGATTGGGTCAGAAGGGGATTCTTGAGTTTGCGCTGGATCAGCTATATCATTTGACTATAGCCAGTTAAGATAAAATTATCCGGGAACACTGCTCTGAGGCACGCCTAGACTTAGTCGAATATAGCCGGGCATATAAAATGTCGAGAGGGTCTGTGGCCATATGGTGAGGTCGGTCTCCCTCATTTATTTTGTCGGTTCAACAGTTTTGGGTCATGCAGATGGCGACGTGGACCCTGGTAGAAGTGGCAGAGCAGAGCACGGTTTCCTGGCTGGTACAGGAAGAGCATTGCCTGTCCTCTCCTCCATAAACCTGGTCCCCCTCTTTAAGTTTCAAAAACAAAATCACACCACCCGCAGGCTTAACCAAACTCCTAACTTAATTTTTCTGGATTTTCCAGCCAGCAACTATGTACATTTATTTATTTAATTTAATTTAAAAAAAGCTTCTACACTATTACTCTAAAGCTCATAGTGGTTTGCAAATATAACATACATAAAATAATTTATGTATTTACAAAGGTCGATTAAATAAAACAATATACAGAACCTAACAAAAGGAACAATACTAGGTTGCTGGAATTAGATCTATGCCAGAAATCAGTATAAAGCTGCGATATCACTTGCAAATTCCTGTTTACATAGCCAGGCTTTTAAGGCCTTCTTAAATAATACCTTTATGTCTGCTATTATTCTCAGTTGTTCCAGCAGGGTATTGCACAATTTTTGTAGAAGGTAAACAGACTGTACTGAATTCTGAGTTCATGGGATACACAGGCAGAATAAAACATAACCTGCATCAAACTATCTGGTTCCTCCAAGGTTTGGAATCCCATACTCCCAGTCCACAACAGAACATAATTTACATCCTTCAAGCCACTCTCCTTTCCATCCTCCAAGTCTCTCTCTCTTTCTCTCTCTCTGCGGGGACATAGAACTCAAATCCCAGAGAGCCACTCACACCTGATTCCATGCGAAACTCACAACTTCAGGCATCTCCCTCTCCCTCCTACTGTCCTAGACCTTTCCCTCTGGCAATGTGCAGGCTTTCCTGGTTTCTTCCACTCTGGTTCTCCTTGGAGGTCACCCCTTCACTTCTTTCTCCAGGCCTTTTTCCTCAAGGGGAGAAGTTGCCTGCAGCCCACTCCTTGGCCTCTGGCCTTATCCCTTGGGTGGAAAAGCCTTTGCAGGGCTCACTTCATATTGGAGTGGTCCCTGAGCCCAGCGGCGGATTCACGATGTCAGACCGGCCTGGGGTATTCGCCGCCCAGGCCGGCCCAAGACACATCACGTGGTCTGCCGAGCGCGACTCTGTCACGGCCGCGCACAGCAGACCACGTGACTGGAGCGATCGGCCCACCGGGGGATGCCCAATCCCCCAGTAGGTCAATCCACCCCTGCCTGAGCCCCACCAGCCCTCAAGGTAGCTACTCCAGGACTCTAAAACCTAGAAGTCCCTCTTCCCAAGCTCCAACCTAGAAAGGGCCACTCCCACCAATTTGGCCCAGAATGTATACCTTCCTGGGTCACGGCCCCACCAATTATGTCCTCTTCATCAAAACCCCTTAACCTGCATTGCCTTAAAATCTCAGAAACCACATCCCATTCATCCCATATAACACCAAATGCCATCCAGCAGATGTTTAGCAGGACTGCAGGATCAAATATTCAGCATTTCCCCATACACTTCAAAACAATGACAAATCTCAGGGTCTCCCTATCCAAAATATCTTGTACTACTAAATGAGAAATAGGCATAATCAGGAGCTCTTCCATGTAAGTAACTTATTTGGCTAACTGAAATTCATCCCAAAATGCCTCCTAGTTATATTGAATACATTTTAACCAGATAATGATTTAATTGGCTAAAATTTATCTAGATAAGCAGCCTAGATTTTCAAACCACAGGGTTTATTCAGATAATTCAAAAATTATCCAGATAAACCCCTCTGAATATTGACCTCTAGGCTTTTAGAGGCTGGGATATTGTAAACCACCAGAATCTTGACCAGCACCAACCGGAGAGATCATATTACACCCATCCTCCGAAATCTACACTGGTTACCAGTCAACCACAGAGTCCTACACAAATCTTTAACTTTAATACATAAATCCATCTACAATCTCCTTTATCTCGACCTTGAAATCCCTCTCAAACTCCATACCTCCAACAGACCAATGAGAGAAATATACAAAGGAGCGCTACAAGCCCCTGCAACCAAAGCCACGCGACTCATCTCTTCCAGGGACCGAGCATTTTCGACAGCAGGCCCAGCCATCTGGAACAACCTCCCCGCAGAACTCAGGCTGGAACCCTGCCTGCTAACATTTAAGAAAAAACTCAAAACTTGGCTGTTCCGCCAAGCCTTCCCAGATCCCTGGGACACACATTAGGTGTTTAAGCTACTCACGAACAATGGAACCTCCCTCCTCCCCCGACTACCTGATCTGCATAGATACTTCCTCTAATTTTTGGACTTACACTAGACTGGAATTTGTTATGCCTCTTTAACTTAATCTAAGTTGATGCCCTCTTGGGGCCTTTTTCTTCCAGCTACCTAAGCTTCCAAGTTCACGGTCCTCGTTTAATGTAACTTTTGTTTCTTTGTTTTTTCAATCTCAGTTATATACCCCTGTTCGATGTAAACCGATCTGATATGGTATTTAACCATGAAGGTCGGTATAGAAAAATGTTAAATAAATAAATAAATAAAAATTATCTCATACAGCACTGTGGGGTAGATTTTATAAATCTGCACCCACGCGTACTTTTGTTCGCGCACCAGGCGCAAACAAGAGTATGCGGGATTTTAATAGATACGCGCGTAGCCATGCGTATCCATTAAAATCCGGGGTCGGCGCGCGCAAGGCTGCCCAAAATCGGCAGCCTGCGCATGCCAAGCCGCGCAGCCTGCCTCCATTCCCTCCGAGGCCGCTCTGAAACTTTCCTTCCACCCCCCGCACCACCTCCCCCGGCCCTATCTAAACCCCTCCCCTACCTTTGTTGTACAAGTTATGCCTGCCCGAAGCAGGCGTAACTTGCGCGCGCCGGGCCGACCGCCAGCACGCGATTCCCAGGCCCCAGGGCTATTTCGGAGGCCTCGGCCATGCCCCCGGGCCAGAACCACGCCTGTAGCCCCGCCACCAAATGGCGCGCCGCCGCGACACGCCCCCCCCCCCCCCCCCAGGAAAGCCCCGGGACTTATGCTCGACCCGGGGCTTGCACGCGCTGCCGAGCCTATTCAACATAGGCTTGGCGCGCGCAGGGGGTACTTCGGCCAGGTTTTCAGGGGGTACGCTCGTTTCTTACGTGCATACCCCTTTGAAAATGTGGCCCAATGTGTTATGTAGTATAGAGCAGAGTTCTTCCTTACTTTAAGCACTGAAACTACTGAGTTCTACTTTGATTTTTATTGAAATACATGTTTAAATGTCATTTCAAACTAGAACATTTGCAAAAAGACAGAAGAAGTATTCTTGCAGAACTAAGAAAATAGGAAACAATCTTCATGTCAGATGGTTGACATCCTCCAGCAGCTATTAACTGTTAAACAGGAATGAAAGAAAAGCAAGCTTGGAAAGTTGCAGTCTTGCATGGAGATAGGAGAAGTTCCAAATGTTGTTAATGTCGCAGCTGAATGTAGTGCCACATGCCTTCTAATTCTCTTCCCGAGCTAGTTCCTCTTCTCTGACTTCCTCCTTCCACCATTGCTTCCTGGGCCTGCAAACACATGTTCTACCTCCGTGCTTAGGTCTGTTCGTCTGTGCCATCCTCTGTATGAGTGTGATGTTCTTAACACTGTTCTGGCAGACCTGAGTATGGAATGGGGGGGACGACAAGATCTTCCATTAATGAGCTCTTTACCATTACGAGAGAGAACGCATACAAATCAGTCACACATGTTAGCTTTGGCAGCATATATACTAAATGAAACAATACAGAGAAGATTAGACCCATCTCCACTGAGTTAACCAATGTGAAGACTACACATGTATGCTTCAATGACTATGGAATAATTGTTTATAAAACTACTGTGTTGCACAGAAAAGGTTTTCTTAAAGTGGGGGAACCCTTTATTATGTCTTTAAATACAAGATGAAGCGGCTTCTTTTTAAATTCTTTGAATATTTAATAGAGTGTTCTGCCTGCCTTCTCTTCTGTTCTTGTTTTCATCTGCTTATTCGAAATTGATAGCCTGTGAGCGTTCTGTGGAGGCATTGTATGCAAATCTAACTCATGCATATTCATTGTGGATATCCTGAAAAACTGGCTCGTTTCTGGCTGTCCAGGACCAGAGTTGGCCACCCCTGGTAGAGTAAAGATTCGGTGGACACTTTCTGCAGGCAGCTTGAATCTTCTTATTTTTTTTAAATACCCTTTCTCTAGATGTGGAGCATTGAAGTTAAATGTTCTGAGGATGATGCCATACTAAGCTGAGATGATGCTTCTATGTCTCTTAAAGCTGAATACCAAGTTTTGTTAAGAAATATATTCACCTGAATGAAGGGAAGATGCCAGGGAGGTGGGGAGAGGGGTGGAGGGAGAGGGAAGATGTTGATGATGATGATGATGCAAGGGAGTGAGGGTGAGGGAAGGTGATGCCAGGGGATGGAGGAAAAGGGAAAAGAAGTTGATTTTGCTGGGGGGGTGGAGGGAGAGGGAGAGGGAAGGGAAAATTATGATGCAAGGGGAGGGTAAAGGGAATATGATGATGATGATGATTATGTAAGGAGATGAGAGCAGGAGAGTTGGAGGAGAGGAAGGTTGATGATGCTGCCAGGAAGTGAGGAAGAGGGAAGGTAATGCCAAAGGGCGGAGGGAGAGGGAAGAGAAGGTGATGATGCTGAGGGGGTGGGGTGGAGGGAGAGTGGAGGTGATGAAGCCAGGTGGTGAGGAAGAGGGGTGGAGGGAGAGGGAAAGTGATTACGATAATGATACCAGGGAATGAGGAGATGAGGTGGAGGGAGAAGGAAAGTGATGATAGGGGGTGGAGAGGAGAGATGGATAGAGAGGGAAGGTGATAATGCCAGGAGTTGGGGGGGGGGGGGGGGAGAGCGGTAGAAGATGATGATGATGCCAAGCGGTGGGGGGGGGGGGGGGGGGGAGAAGGAAGGTGATGATGATGATGATGTCAGCGGGGCGGGGCGAGATGGAGGAGAGGAGAAAGTGATAACGGGAATGCTGGAGGTGTGCTACAGTGAGGTGAACCCCGGGCCAGGTTTGCTGTGAAATAAACCAGGTTGGGAAGCACTGCTGTAGACTGTAAGTACAGAATCAATTAGACACCGTGTTGTGTGACTTGCTCATTTTAAAAGGGACTTAATTAAAAAGGCTCAGGTGCCAACCAGAAGCTAAAAAGAGTACAATCAATCTGCAATTACCTTTGATTATCGGTGCTGGAACCTTTCCATTTTTACAAATATTTTTTTCTGCAGCCCCTTGTTAAGTTATGTTCCCTCCTACGTTATGGGTTCATCCCACATTATTACAATTCTGGAATCCATTAAATATGATATGTCAGAACTGCTGCTAGTTATGATAGATAATCATTTATACAAGCATCCCACAAAAGGAAGCAATTGCTGTTGTCAAAAAAACATTAAGAAAAAAAAAAGACAGTGATCTAAGAGTTCCCATGTAATTTATATGTGCATTAGTGGGATTGCACAAATTTTGGGGCCGATATATCTCAATGTAAAAGATTCCTAACCGTCACATTTACCAAAATTGGTAGGTAGCATCCACTACAAACCTGAAAACTCATAGATAAGCAGTGAAAACACCATGGTGGATGATACTGTATTAAAACATTCTATTTTTATTCATGGGTCATGCTTAGTGAATTCAGAGCACTATCCTCTGCTTGTCTCTTCTAAAATAAGGGATTTTTAACTGACTTCTCTCTGCTGCTCAAGTCAATAAACCCAAATCCATCTGAGTTTTCTGTAGTTTAGGAAAGCTGAAGCATAAGGGCACAAGCTCCTGCTTGAAGCACTTTGTATTTTTTTTCCGGAAAATAGTTTACAAAAAAAGCCTGGTTTGAGTTGGTGTATATGCAGGTGGATTTCTTATAACCTCCGCATGCCAACCTGAGAAGTGCCAAATGACATTTTAATCTCTTCACAGCCTTCCTTTAAGGGGGGAAAAAAAAAAGCGTAGAGACCTTTCCCTCCCCCCTAATATTTGCCTACTTAGGTTGTCAAGCCTGAACTCAGGCCCACAGTGAGTGACAATAACATAATGTGAAAGCTTGCTAGTGTGTACTTTTCTTATCTTTCAACAATGACTCAGAGCACCCATTCTCCTCCAGGAGCTAGTAAATGTTAGGGCAAAGTCTATTTGCACCTGAGATCTGTAACTTGGAACTCACTAGCTGTCAAGTAAGACAAAGTAAAGCACGCATAAGTATCCACTCTGAAAGGTGACATTTCAGCTTAATCTTTCATAACATGATGTGAAGATCTGAGGTCATGTCACAGAAGACATCCCAACATGGGGGCTGTACAGTATTACAGCCTGAAAGATTTTTCAATAGGAAAACTTCATGCTCATTGAATAAAATTAAAAGCTAAGAGAGAGTTTAGCTAAACTATGTTCTGTTAAACTCTGCTTATTCTGAATGTTCACCACACATGGGGAGAAATCTGACTGCTAATCATCTTATCGTATCAACCACGGATCCTGTTGTGCAATTTCTCTCCTTCAGTTTTATGAGACAAACATTTCATGTAAACCCTCTGGAACAATGTTTCAATTAGAATTTAGTAGAATAATAAAAAAAAAAAAATGCTATTATGTGTATATGCTAATCTCCAAAACTTGGTAATGCATAATTGCAATGTCATAACAATTTTTTATTGATTTGGTTTACAAATGATTTATCGGATGCCCTTGAAATACTGAGAGGTTTGAATCCACTTAAAATGAAAGCACATAATGCCAGTATTTGAGGGCCACAAATAGGCTTGGTTTTCAGGAACATTGCAAAGAATATTCATGAAAATATTTGCCTATAATTTGGTTTAAGAAAATGGTGAATTTGAAAAGTTTTGTTACCCTGAAATCAAGACTTGTTTGTGACTCTTCAGGACAGGAGTTGTACACCTCTGATCTAAAACAAACCCCTTGACTGAAAGGCATTTTCACTCTCAAGTTTTTTTTTTTAAATTAAAAATAAGTGTTTAATGGTATCCACACTCTTACTATTGAGTGCCAGCTTCTGAAATGTGCACCAATTTCTTCCATTCTCAAGTCTTTCAGCTAGGCCAGTAGAGCTTCTCCTTACCCTTATAAATGTCCACAGCCCTCACACGGCATTGCTCTGAAAGTAAGAGATACCACTGGTTGATCATATAAATGCATCATTTGGGGAAACCCAATGTAACAGCTGAAAGGGGGGGGCACATAAAATAAAAACCATGTGCAGAGGGCTTCTGATTCTTCCTGGCAGTGTTTGTGGGCTGAAAAATGAAACGCTAGTGGATCAGAGGTGTAGTGGCCTGGCTTCAGAGGTATCTTCTATCAATTAAAATCCACTCACATTAGATGGATGGCAACGGATCTTAGGTCACAGATGGAAGGAATTCAAAAATCTCTCAATCAATTGCTTTTTCAGAGAACAAAACTTTCTGTGTTTCACTTTTGTAGCCAATTATTTAGATTTGGAAATAAAGCTAGTAGATTGCTAGCAAGATTAGGAGTAGATTTTTAAAAAATACATGTGCATCTCCATGTGCACGCGCTACCCGGAGCACGCACATGGAAACACGATTTTATAACATGCGCGCGCCAGAACGCACATGTTATAAAATCGGCAGGCCGCGTGCACAATCGTGCTGGATTTTATAATCCGTGCAAGGGGGGGTAGATTTTAGCAAGGTTTGCGCAGCGACACATCAGAGCTTTCCCCAGTTCCCTCCCTCCTACCCTAGCCTCACTTCCCCTTCCCCTCTCCTCCCCACCCCCTAAACCTAATCTGCCTTATCTTTTTTTTGTTGTTGTTGTTTAAGTTGCTGCTCCTCAGGAGCAGAAGCAACTTGCGTGCGCCGGCCAACTGCTGGGGCGCGCTCCCCCGGCACAGTGCCAAACAGCCGCTGTACCGGTGCCTCCAGCTCAGCCCCTTCCTGCTCCCCAGACCTTCCCCTTTTCAGGCCCCGGCACTTAATCGTGTACCGTGGCTTACGCCTTGTGGCTGGGCCCGTTTGAAAATTGGCCCGGCGCGCGTAAGGCCCGGGATTTATACGCGCCAGGGTTTAAATATTTACCTGTTGGTGAATAATACTAAAGCTAAATGTCTTACTTTTTTGGGCTGAAGGACTCGACTGGCAATAGCTATCATACTACTGCTGATATCACCAACATTTTTGTAGCTCATATAACTTCAGATACTAGCCAACAACGATTTTTTAAAATTTTATCTTTGCCTCAGTTGTTACCCCACCATTTAGAAAGATTAGAGAAGCCTATTTCTCCTATGGAAATATCTGTTGTCATTAAAAACCTTCGACTCGCCAAGGCCTCAGGATTAGATTGTTTGGGTCTGAATTTTATAAAATATTACAACCAGATATTTTAGACCCTTTATTGCAGATGTATAATAGGAGCCTTCTCTTTAGTGGCTAATCGGGCTTTAATCACAGTATTTTCTAAGCCAAAAAAAGATCTTTCATATCCAGAATCCTATAGACCTATTTCATTAATCAATGTTGATGTTAAAATATTGGCTTCAATTTTAGCGAACAGATTGAGTTTAGTACTCTCCACCTTAATAGCAGCAGACCAAATGCGATTTGTTAAGAGTAGGCATGGGGTTACGAATATTCATAAACTAATAGAAGCCTTATGGTCTGATGTACCAAATAATGTTTCAGGATTAGTCATATGTCTGGACACCGAAAAGGCATTTGATCCGGTCCAATGGAGCTACATGTTTTGGGTTTTGAAGCATTATGGTATTCCTGCTTCCTTTTTACAATTTTTACATTGGATACATTTACTATATCAGGGATCAGGGTCTTCTATCGAGAATAACCATTAATGGTTTAGTTTCAGATGCTTTCTTTCTGGGGGGCAGGGGGGGGCATTGTCCCCATTGTTATACTTTTGACAATAGGACCATTGGTCCTAAAAATCAAATCAATTGCCGAGACTCAAGAATTGATATTAGGCCAATGTGAGTATAAGATCTGCCTATTCGCAGATGTTATGTTATTATTCTTACAAAATCCTATTTTACAGCATTGCCTTGAATTAATAGACTCATTTGGTAGTTTTGCAGGTCTTAAAATGAATCTCAGTAAATCAGAAGCTATGCCTATTTCTAAGACAACCATAAAGAATTGGCCAGGCATATTTCCTTTGAAATGAGCTTCCACAGAGCTGAAATATTTAGGGGTCTATCTCCCTCATGATTACTCTATGCCATTTAAAATGAATATTAGTAATTTGCTTGATAAATTTCAAGCCAAATGTCTCAATAGATCATCTACGAAGGTTCTCACCATTCAATATAAGTTCCAAACACTGAACCTCGTATGTAATTCTCATAGGTTTCACAGCAAAATTCTTTTAAAATTATATAAAGTGAAAGGTGGTGGTTTCATATATTCTTGCAGCAGGAACCATCAAGGTTATCCCATCCTTTTGATTTAATTTCAAGAGCAATTATCAGCTTTGGTAGATCTTCCTTTATCCTTATTTGGCTGGAGTGCATTAGTTAAAATGACCATTTTACTGAAATTGTTGTACTTAGTACAGATGCTCCCATGCTGGCTAACCTCCAATAATGTATCCAAGTTACAAGCTATAATTGGCAGCTTTGTTTGGAGAGGTAACATTTCTAGAATTGGATACACTACATTAATGAGAGATAAGAAATATGGAGTCATAAATTACCTGATTTTCATTTTTATAACATTAGCTAGGGTCTTTCAATTTAAACCAATTTCATCCATAAATTCACAGATTTTTCCAAAAGTAATATTGGTTTAAACTGATTTTCACCCTAATTTTAAACTGATTGAAGAGCAGCTCCAGATCTCAAAACCTCCAGCAACTTCTGAAAGAACAGTGAGGGCCAAAGCACCTGCAGCATTTCAAGTCCTGCCCCCTCACCATTGAAAGCGCTCGCTCTCCAGTGGCACTGATGTGGCACTGAAGAGTTAAGTGCCTGCCTCCCCTTCCCCTCTGCCTAAGCAGCCAAAGTGCCTGCTGCTTGGTGCTGCCAGTTCAGCTTTTGAAGTGGGCCATGATTGCCAGAAGCACTTCCTGTCAGGCTCCTGGACCCCGCACAAAAGCATAAGTACAGTGCTGCAGAACATGGGAGCCTCAGAAAGCATGCTGCCAAAGGAGAGAGGAGAAGTCTGGAGCCACCACCAGTAAGGAGGAATGCTATTGCAATTGGGGAGTGGGGGGAAAGAGGGAGATTCTTATGGGGGTGGGGAAAGAGAGAGTCATGCTAGGGGATGGGAGTAGAGATTGTGGCATGGTAAATAAGCGGTCAAGGCTTCTTTGAGTTCTTCTATTTATAGTGCACATGAAATCACAGCATATCTGCTTACCTTCAGCAGTAGTCACGGTAGCAACCATCATTCACAGACAGGATTCACCTTAGTTCAGCAATGTATACAGGAGCAGCCTTCTCCTGGAGCCCTGGGCCTGGTCTGCTGATCCCAGCTGGGCTCTGCCTCTTAACCTCCCCAGCTGGGTGCTGCCCACAGGACTCTTCCTGCCCAGCAGGGTCCTGCCCGCAGAGCTCTCTCTATGAGGATCTAAGATGGACCAGGCATATTGTCACAGCTCACTCAGCACTTGGTCCATCTGTGCCACTGTCACCTGTATTTCAGCCACTGTTTATAGCCATTTACTCCTAGGTGCAGCCAGAACATCTGGGAGTGGGTTCTCTGGCTCCATTTCCTTGGCTTGCTTCTCTAGCTGCCATACCTCCAGCCTCAGGTTCTCCCTTTCATCCTGCTCTGGAGAGGTGGGGTCTCCTATCACACAAAAGTACATGGCTGTCCATTTTTCCCATGGCTTCTTTTCCTTCACCTGTACTGCAATGCACACACTGGCTCCACTCCAGGTTTTCTGTACCACTGCCCCAGGATTTCTATGGCAGCTGCACTCTTTGAGCTGTAGAGTTGCTTGCTTGAAGTTGGAGGGCCACACCCTGCTCCCACATACACACATAGCCAAATCTGGCAGCTTCACATCTGCAGGGCCACGCCCTGTTCAAGTCCAGTCTCTCCATACCAATTGTTTCCCTCTCTCTTTTTTTAATCTAAGAAAAGGTTAAAAAAGGCAAAAATAATCCTTCTTTTCCATCTTTAACTTATTCACTTTTTTTGTCTCTCTCTCTCCAGGTGAAGCTAGTCTCCTTAGCCTGTTTAGATCTTGACACTGTTATAGCTGTCCCTACAACTAGGCCCATTAAATCAATTTTCTCTCTATACTGAAAAAAAAACCTTTAAAACTGTTTGGCTTTGTGGTTCTCCCTGAGCCACAGTCTTTTACAGTCTTCAGTGCTCTGTATACTCCTTTGTTCTGTACCCTGTTTAAAGCTATAGATTCTCTTCTCAACTCTCTATGTTGAAACAGAAAAAAAAAATTGGCAGCTATTTTACTTCTGTGAGCTCCCTGAGTCATACCCTTCTGAACTCTTCCATGCTCTTGTGCACACATCTAAGAGCACTGCTTTGCCTACAAACTTCTTGGTAGGCCATGCACACAACAAGCTTTCTTTACTTCTCTACTTTCTTTTCTTTTCTCTCCTTGAGACTTCAGTTTCTCTTTGTGCTCAGCTTAGAGAGAAATCCCCAAACTGACATTATATATAGCATGGTAAATGAGCGGTTAAGGCTTCTTTGAGTACTTTCATTTACAGTGCACATGAAATCGCAGCATATCTGCTTACCTTCAGCAGTAGTCACAGTAACCATCACCATTCACATACAGGATTCATCTTAGGTCAGCAACAGGGCTACAGTGACTTTGAAGTGTCCTGGAAAGGCATGGCGTTTGTGTGGATGTCTGCAGATCCCCCTCCAGTTCCTGGCTTAGTTATAGAATGGGTTCCTCATTGATCCTAAACCTGCATATCACTTGCTCCTCTTGACAAGTCCAAAACCTGGTTCATGGCCCAAAGTATCCTCTCCATGGGTTACCTCCTCTTCATGTGTTGCTTCTCCCTCTGCTGACACAGATTTCCCAAAATCCAAACATTTACAGCATTCAATAGCTGCACTATTACCCCCCACTGGTACTCTCAGACCCTCCACGCAAGCAGCAGACACAAACTGACTCACAAACAGAAAAGACAGACATACTGACACACAGAGAAGGTGCATAAAAGACAAACACAAAAGAAAGTAAAAGAAAGAGTAGGCAAATAGCTAATTATAAACACTTACAATGATTTCACCATAAATTATTGGAAACAATCTGTAGCACTAACCACCAATCCAACCACTAGGCCGTAAAAGACAAGTCAGGTTTAAATTCTACATTTAGAAAGGAGTAAAAGCTTGCACACGTTCGGTGACGTATACACATACTTCTCTTATACAATATGTAAATACGCGTGCACGTCCAAGCCCCATCCCAGAATGCCTTTGCAATGCCTTCTTTTATGGGCTCCGTCAGTAGCACGCGCATATTGCTTGACTTTGTGAAAATTCACTTGAAGTTAAATTTAACATTTCTGATTTACATGCACTTGACCTGCATAAATGCCACTTATGTGCGTACTACCGGGATTTTACGCACATAAACCCCTCATAACTCCTTGAAAAATACCCCCCAAAGCACATTTATAAGCACGTTTCACATGGCTCAATGGATAGACTCATTTCACAAAATGAGAACTCAATGATATTTAATTCTGAAACTCTTTTGAACCACAGTCACCTCAGCGGAAAACACTGTCTCACAGGAATGATCTCTTTCAAACAATGTGGATGACAGCTCAAAAACTTCTAAAATGTATTCCTGTCAGTATTTCTTTTTTCTATCAAAAGATGGAGAAATAAAAAATACATTCTATAATCAAAATTGTGAATGTCTGAAAAAGGGACACTAGTGCAGCTAGCAAAAAAAAAAATAAAAAATGAGAACTCATGTTACTGTCATATGAATGAAGGAAAATGAAAAAAAAAAAAAAAAAAATCAAGATCATCTGAACTCCCATCCCACAACATCAGAACATGGTCTATAAATTTCTGCCACATTCAATTCGATCTTAGATGGAGAAAAAGCAAACATTCTTGTATAAAATCACAAGATTGCAACATCAGGTGCTGTAGTGGCAAATTGCTGACAATATGCTCCTTCAAACAAAAAGATGTTGTTTGCAAGGGTTACTGTGGCTAAGTCACAGCAGAAAGATGGGGGGACTCAGATGTTGGATCTTAGGGGTGATGACATTGGCCTATTTCCAGTGCCCCATCTTGGGGAATATTCATGTTCAAGGACTCGATATCCATTATGACCACCATCAATCTTACAAGCGAACGAGGCAAATTCTCCAAAATTGTGAAGAAAGTGGCAGCACCTCAGATTTCCATCGTAAAGGGCAGCTTTCATTACTGCGTCTTTTGTAAAATAATAATAATAATAATTTAAAAAAAATAACAGGAACAAACATGACTTTTTGAGCTGCCATTCCATTGTCTGAAAGAACGGAGTTCAATTATTTTAAACTTATTAATGATTTCTTGATTTGTGGAATGAGGATATCCTCAGCCATGTGAAAAGTGCTTAGAAGTGTGCTTTATATGCTAACAGAGATCTTCTGCTCTTGCCTTTTAGAAAGGATGAAATGTTAGAGCCGTTTTAGGTTGGTACAAAAAATCGGACAAATTTTTGATCGCCCGTGCATGTAAAATATGGGGGTTACGCACGTGGCTAGGCCTTGTGCCCGCCACACGCGTTTTAGAAAGGGCCTGGCCGCGTGCGTAATCCTTGTTACGTGCACAAGAGCTGGGCCAAAGAAAAGGGGCGGTCCGGGGGCGGGGAGAGGTGGGGCTTGAGGCGCCGGTACAGTGGCCATTTACCGCTGTGCCGGGGAAGCACACGCCGGCAGGGCGTCAGTGTGCGCAACTTGCTACTGCTCCTTTGGAGGAGCAACAGGTAAAATAATTTTAAAAAAGGGGTAGATACTAGATAGGATAGGGATAGGGGGAGGGGAGGAGAAGGGAAGGGGAAGGGAGGTTAGGATAGGGGGTAGGGACGTTCCCAATTAAGGAGCAGACTGGGAGGGAAGTGGGGAAGGCCGCGATGCGTCGCTGCGCAACACTTGCAAAAATCTACCCTCCCCCCTCCCTTGCACGCTCAGCCTGCTGATTTTATAACATGCGGGAAGTGCGGGCACATGGATGCGCGCACATGTACTAAAATCTACCCCAATATTTTTGGCTTTTTGAATTTTGTTTGAATACATTTTCATTTGTTATTGGTTGCCCTAGTTTTGTAGTCTGACCTTTCAAATCATGTGTTTATGTGATGATATTTGATTGAGTTATAAAAGGCCATCTTACCACAGCCATTAGATAAGAACATAAGAAGTGCTTGGTCAGCCCAGTGGATTTATGCTGCTAAGACCATCAAACCCAGAATTCTGTCTTCAACATTAAACAGTTTAGGACACCTGGAAGCACACAAAGAGCTCACTGCTGCCCACTCTCAGGCACCCCCATGCCTGCCTGTTGAATAATTAGTAATGAACCTGCATTCCAAACACTTCCTCCGAACCTTTTTTTAAACTTAGCTATACGATCGACCATGTCCAGATCATCTGGCAAAAAGTCTCACAGCTTAATTTTGCAATGACTGAAAAAATACTTTCTTAAATTTCTTTAAATTCTGCTACCGGTTAGTTTCATGAAGCATCCCCTAGGTTGACTGTTCCCTATTTATCTGCTCCTGATTTTATAAACCTTGACCCCTTTCACTTGCCTCATCTCCATGTTAAAGACCCCTAATTTGTTTAGTCTTGCTTCACAAGGGAGCAATTCCATCTCCTTTATCATTCTTGTTGCCTTTTTCTGTATGTTTTCTAGTTCCACTATATCTGTTGGAGGTGGGGAGACTAGAACTGAACGCAGTACTCCAGATACGGTCGCACCATAGATCTACGAAGAGGCAATATTATATTCACAGTTTTGCTCCCAATTCCCTTTCCAAATAATTTCTAACATTATTTATTGTTTTATATTCTGCATATCAAATATAGCAATCTATGTAGCTCACAAATTTAACATTCATAAATACATAAATTCATATTAAAATACATACAACACAATGCTTTTTTGACTGCTGCAGCACAATGAGCTGAGGATTCAATGTATTTTTCTACTATGAGTCCAAGATTCTTTTCTTGGGTGGTAACTCCCAGTACAGAACCAAGCATTGTGTACATAGAGATAACACTATTTTTTCTCTCTGTACATCATTTTACACGTGTCCATATTAGATGTCCTGTTCCCCACTCTGGCAAAGTCCTTCTGCAGTTCTTCCCAGTCTGCTCACATCTGAGCCACTCTGAATTATGTATCGTCAGAAAATTTGATTACCTCACTCATTGCGCCCTTTTGCGGATTACTAATGAATAAGTTAAGTGTGGCCTCACCCAAAGATGTGGTCTGTGTAATGATGGATTTGCCCCTGAGGGGAACTGCCCCTGAAATGTTCTTAAGCCCCTCTCTTTCCAGTATTCCTGAAAGAAGGAGGGCAGGGGCACTTCTCTCCAAGGCCCTGAGTATTGTTTTAGAAGTCTTTAAGGTTTACAGTAATAATCACGCTGGACACTGGATGTGTTCCAAAATAACTTTACTGATAATTGATTTTGAAATGAAGTGAATAGACAATAGACAATAGACAAGTCCTTATTCAGTGAAATCCATTACATAATTCTCTTCCAATAAATCTGTCTCTGAACTGCTGAGAATATCTGTTCTTTTAGGTTTCATAACCCTTTTCAATTATAGCAGTAGTTTTGGAGTTCCCTCCCAGAATTGGAGGAATAGGATTCTTCACTAAATTTAATTGTCGTACAACACAGTCCCACTTGTCATATCTTGACTCAAATGACTACGTCTTACCCAAACTCCTCCAGTATATCCTGATGACTTATTGTGTGTGTGAGAAAGAGAGTCTATGTGTGTGTGAAATAAAGCCTGTCTATGTGAGAAAAAAGCAGTTTATATTAGAGCATGGGTGTGTGTGTATGAGAGGGAGTATGTGAGAGAATGAACATGTGTGCATGTATATGTATGAGCATGTGTGTGTGTGAGAGCCTATGTGTCATACATACATGCACACAACCTTTTTTTTTTCATGTAAAATCTTTTATTAGGAAAGGACCTACGATGGAGCTGTGGGAAGGGGAAGACCTAGGGGATAGAGAAAAATACCTAAGATTTTTAATGTGGGATTAAAGAATTACAATTTAAATGAAACCAAAGAAAACTAAATATCATTTTGTGTTGCTCTTTTCATTTGCAAGCAATACAATACTCACATTTTTTCCAGATTTATACCATAGACACACCACCAGAAAATTCTCACCCTTTGACGTTCAATCTCACTTATTGGGACAGAAAATCTCACTCTTTGGGATGGATGGGTAAGGAAGGAGAAGGAAAGTTATGTAATTGTGCCAGGCGGTGGGGTGGAGGGAGGGGAAAGAAAAAAATGTGATAATGCTGGGGGGGGGGAGAGGGGAAGGGAAGGAGATGTGCATTTACTGAATTCATACTTTGAATTCCTCTGTAGTGCTTCAGTTGCAGATTGAAGGGGCCTGACACCAGTGATAAGAGCGGCAGATACACCAGTGATAAGAGCTAAGCAGAGCAGATGTTTGTTCTTCCTTCAATCTTTTTCCACTTGTGGAATACATTTTAACTGGGCTTCCAGGGTGATATTTTAAAAAGTCTCCATGCGTCATGCAGATTTTTAACCCTCATAACAACTCCTTTTTGTGTCTTGCTAATTTTCCCATTTTATCAGTCTCCCTTAATTTAAATGATACTGTAATTGTCAAATGTGATTGTGTTATGATCACTATTTGCCAAATGGCTCTACCTTTATTACACCTTGCACCAGATCCTGTGTTCCTATGAGAATTAGATCTAAAGTAGCTCCCCTCTCGTTGGTTCCAGGGCCAGCTGCTCTATGAAGCAGTCATTTTTTTGGCATCTTGAAACTTAACCTCTCTGGCATGCCTTTATGAGACTTTGATGCAATCTATATTGTGATAATTAAAATCTCCAGTTATTATTATGTTTCTGTTTTAAGTTCTATAATCTCTGTTAACATTTCACAGCCTGTTTCACTATCTAAGGCCTAGATTAATCATTTTGTTATACATTTTGTGAGAATAGCACTTGTTTTATTTATTTATTTATTTAGAAACTTTTATATACCGGTATTAGTGGGGACATCATACCGGTTCACATGTTAACAGAAGGTTTGGAAATACATTTCAACAGGGAAGGCAAACTGGGCAGGGGGTTAACCTAAGGCAGTAGGAAAATAGATTAAACAACAAGAAATCAACAAGAGGTCATAACAAGAAGACAACAATGTACAATGTGATTATAATTCCTTAATATAAGGAAAAGGGCGGTCACCTAGGGGGTAAGAGCAATAGAGGGGAAGGGAGGGTCTATTCTGTGTAGGCTTGGTTGAACAGGAATGTTTTTAGTTTCTTTTTGAATTTGATAGCACAGGGTTCAAGGCGCATGTGGACAGGTAGGGAGTTCCAGAGGGCGGGGCCGGCAATGGATAGGGCGCGGTCACGGGTGGAGGAGAGATGAGCTGCTTTCAAGGACGGTACATGTAGAGTACCTTTGTTAGTAGATCTGGTAGCTCGAGAGGACAGGGGGGCAGTGAAGGGGAGGGCAAGCCAGTTGGAGTTGTGTGTGTAGATAGATTTGTGTACTATGGTCAGGGTCTTGTAGTGTATACGGGATAGGATGGGAAGCCAATGTAGATCCTTGAGGACAGGGGTGATGTGTTCGTGTATCCGTGTGTTGGTAATGAGCCTTGCGGTGGCATTTTGCAATAGTTGAAGGGGTTTTATAGAGGACAAGGGGAGCCCTAGGAGGAGGGCATTACAATAGTCCAGTTTGGAGGTAAGGGTGGCTTGGATCACTGTACGGAGATCTTGGGTGTATAGCAGGGGTCGGAGTTTCTTAAGAACGTTGAGTTTGAAGAAGCCTGCTTTGAGGATGGAGTTGATTTGAGGTTTCATGCTAAGGTTGGGATCGAGGAGAACTCCGAGGTCCCTAACAGCTGGTTGACCTGAGAGGAGGTTAAGTTTGGGGTCATTAGGTAGGAGGTCAGGGGGATGTGAGGAGATGTGGAGGAGTTCTGTTTTTGTCATGTTGAGGGCAAGCTGAAGGTTGGTGAGGAGGGAGTTGATGGCTGCAAGGCAGTTTTCCCAGTGCTCCAGGGCGTCAGATATAGAGTTTTGAATGGGGATGATGATCTGAACGTCATCAGCGTAGAGATAGAATTTGAGTTTAAGGTCGGTGAGGAGCTGGCAGAGGGGGGTGAGATAAATATTGAAGAGGGTTGAGGAAAGAGATGAGCCTTGTGGGACTCCTTGTTGTAAAGGGTGTGAGGCAGATAGGTTGTTTCCAATTTTAACAGAGAACTTTCTGTTTGAAAGGTAGGATTTGAACCAAGTGAGAGCTATTCCTGAGATGCCGATGCTTTCTAGCCGTGTCAGGAGGTGGTGGTGGCTGATGGTATCAAAAGCCGCTGAAATGTCAAGGAGGGCAAGGAGGTAGCTGTGGCCTTGGCCCAAACCTCTGAGGAGGTAGTCGGTTAGGGAGAGGAGTAGTGATTCGGTATTAAAATGTTTCCTGAAGCCAAATTGGGAAACATGGAGGATAGTGTGGTTTTCAAGGTAATCCATGAGTTGTGAATTAACAACTTTTTCCATTAGCTTGGCAATAAGAGGGAGGTTGGAGATGGGGCGGAAATTGGAGGGGTCTTTGGGGTCTAGGGAGGGTTTTTTAAGAAGGGGTTTGGTTAGGGTAATTTTCCAGGTACTGCATTGCATAGCTATTTTATTGCAAAGTGCATTACATTTGTTGCACCTGCAATATTTTCATGTTGTAAGCTGAGAAGTGCCTGCATTGAGCCTTTATTGTATTTTGGGCTGCTGCTGGTAAGGGAGAGAGAGAACCTCTGCAGAGGCTTATAAAATAGTTAACTATTTATACCACTGTAAGAGGGGGCAATAGTAACTCAGGGTGAGGTTTGTGGGGGGGTGGGTTCTGCTCTGGGGGGGCTATTTTACATGCACAGTTATATGTACAAACAGCACAGTTACCATCGGTGAAGATTTAATGTGATTTGGAGGGATGAAATGTGAAAGAAGAGTAGATTTGTACCATCTTCTCTCTACCTAGTTTGATGCACTCTCTAGTTGCAACCTAGCTCCACAAAGGCTCTCTCTCTCTCTCTCCCCGCCCCTTCCCCAAATGGGATTTGCAATATTTTTCACAAATCCCATTTCATCCATAAAGCAGGCAAAACCCCAGGAAAACAGTGTAGTTATTTCCAGCGTTAAATTCTGCAATATCATGCATTATGATATTGCATGCAACATTAAACAGCCATTTCCATTTACTCCACCCAAACTCCTCTCACTTGAATACATTTTTCAGATTTGCATAAGATTCGATGAATGGCACCCTTAGGCCTAGATTTTCTAAGACACCGCGACATCGTGAATCGCGTGGTACAGGGGGCGGGCCTGCGAAAGCCGGCAGCGATCGCACCGACTCCTCATGTTCTGGTCTTGATGCCGCCCCTTTTCGCATGCGATCTCTTTGAAAAATGACCCCCTTAGTCAGATGAGTGGTAGTAAACTCCCACTTCTATATTCTTCCAAATAGAGATTTCAGAATACTGTTTGCTTCCTGCAGAACTTGTATCCTATGGAATCTTTAACATATAGTGCCACTGTCTGCTCTGTCATTTTGATTATATTTTGTACCCTGGAGTCACATGGAAGACCAAGAGTAACAGATAAGTATGAGAGAGAGAGAGAGAGAGAAAGTGTGGAAGCTTGCTGGGCAGACTGGATGGGCCATTTGGTCTTCTTCTGCCGTCATTTCTATGTGTCGATACCTTTATTAAAAAGGGGATACAGTTCAATCACAGTCCACAAGAAAGGATACTTTGCAATTGTTTCACAGGACTGTTGTTCCAATGATGTCTCTGCAGTCTCTGTTCTACTTCTGCTATATCCTGTATTCTAATCTCTGTCCCTACAAAGGCCTCAGTTTCGCTATCCAGGCTTCCTCAGGGGAGAATATTGTTCATAAATATTTTTGCGTTGATACCATGGTCTGTATTTAGTGAAGAGAACTCAGTCTCTTAATGTTGATTTTTTATATGTTGATTTGCAAATTCAGTGTCTCAAGACTTCAACTGTTGTTAATTAACAGCTTGCTAAATGCAGCATACTCATCTGTGAATTTCCAATGTCTTCTTAGCGTGTTGGAAACCTTTTCAAGTCTCTTTGCTGTAATTGTATCTGGAGCAGACTTCAGTGCCTCTTTGCAGTACAGACACTGCATAGTTATGAACATTGAGCAAAAATAGTTATAAACAATATTTTCCCCTGAAAAAGCCTGGATGGCGAAACTCCATCTTTTATAAATTTTTCTCTCCATTTAAACAGCGAGGCAAATTCGGGTCATAATTTAGACTCGACTGCCTCTGAGTGAATAGTTGTGGCGTTCCGAATGAGATGACTCACTGTTTGTGAGCAATATAGCGTTTTCATATTAGATATAAAAATAACTTATAAGGGGAGATTGAGTGTGAATTGATTAATATAGTAGAACTCCCCAAAAAATATTTTTTGGTGCTTTGTTGTAATAGGTATACATATATAAATGCATAACACTACAGAGAGTTTAAAAGTAGTGTGAATGAGGAATGATTGACTAGGGCAATTGATAAATATATGTGTGTGTTATTGTGTCAATTTTATTTTTTGAATTATTTTTTTTAATAGTTTTGATATTCTTTGGTATCAGGTAAGAAAGCTTGCAACATTAAGCATTTTTCAAATAATTTAAAACATTAGTGGTATTACTTACCATATCTATCTATCTATCTATCTATCTATCTATCTATCTATCTATCTATCTGTCTCTCTCTCTCTCTCTCTATATATATATATCTATAGGTGTTTGTAGGGGGGAGTTTGGGGTGGGGAGGCTGATAATGCACGTATTAGTTGTATGTCCATTATATCTTTAGTGATATTGTCAGTGCTGTTCCCCAGGAAACCTACTACTCCTGAAAATCAGTCCTATTTGCTTCTGCAGGAGATCATCGTAATCTGCTGCAAACCCTTTGTTAATTGTTCTCTGTTATGGTAAACCCCAGGCTCCCTTCAGATAATTTATGCTGAAGGCACTTAAACTGCTTATGCTCAGGATAGTTTCCTTTGTCACTTTATTGCTATGGAATCCAGTCACTTGGCTTGCTTTATGCAGTGCAGGAAAAAGGCAAAACGAAAGGATCAATTAAGAAATATTTGCTGGGCCAGCCCTTTCACTAAAGGAACAGCTTATCAGTCAGCACATTGTCAGGTTTGCTCCCTGTGTGTCTCAGAGTCACTGAAAAGCCTCTGAAAATGAAAGGGGGTGCAATTATTGCATGAGTGTTAGATTTGAGGATTCTAGGCATCACCAGGGTTCCTGGAGTTCAAAATACAGAATTCTGTATCCTTGCTAAATTCTGATTACACTACTGTGAATTAGTCCACACAGGGCTCTTCCTTTTTTTTTTGGGAATTTGGGTGATCAGCATTTTCATATTTACTTCAAGCCCATAAAGTACATAGGCTTGGCTGGGCATAGCTCATTGGTTTTTTGAGCTGTGAGTTGTCCTTGTCAGTTGCACCTGCTGTTTTGTTTTGTTACAAATGCAAAATTAGACAAGCAGCGACAGACAACTTTTGATACTAACAACCAGATTTAAGAATGGGGGAAAATGAGAGCAAAAAGCCTACAAAACCCATTTGCTTGCTTGGTTTGGAAATAGTGCTCTTTTGCTCACAGCTTTCATTTTCTATGAATTCTGAAGGAAAAAAAAAAAAAAGAATCTCTAGAAAAAAATGTGAAAGCGCAAAAAGCGTTGCGGGCCCTTTCAGCTAAATTTAAGGATAGGGACCAGCAAGTCACACAGCATGAAAACATGCTAACTTGAGGAGATATTAAAGGCATTGCACTTGTAACATTTGACCCTATATGAAAACTGGAAAGAAACACTGCCTCATGCTATAAAACACATGTGCCTGGGAGGGACCACCATAAGAAAACTAAGATATGAGATACTAGGGAAAAGAAAAGTGCCAAATTAAGGAATGCATCAACCTCAGGTCTGCAGTATGCCCAACACAATGAAGGACGCTCTGTCCTCACAATAAAACTCATGGAGTCACACACAAAATGGACACAGCCATCGATTCAAGACATTTCTACTTAGAATATTTATATTCCACTTTTTGCAATGCTTCAAAGTGGATTACATGCAGGTATTTCCCTATCCCCAGAGGGCTTACAATCTGACAGGCCGATACAGTACATGCGCTCCAATGGAGCGCATTGTTAACCTGCCCTTGGACGTGCGTTTTCCCTTACCCCTTATTCAGTAAGGGGAGGAAAACGCCCGTCGAACCCGCAGCACCTAATAGCGCCCTCAACATGTAAATGCATGTTGATGGCCCTATTAGGTATGCCCGCGTGATACAGTAAGTAAAATGTGCAGCCAAGCCGCACATTTTACTTTAAGAAATTAGTGCCTACCCAAAGGTAGGCCCTAGTTTCTGCCAGCACCGGGAAAGTGCACAGAAAAGCAGTAAAAACTGCTTTTCTGTGCACCCTCCGACTTAATATCATGGCAATATTAAGTCGGAGGTCCTGAAGGGTAAAAAAAGTAAAGAAAAAAAAATTTTAAATGGGCCAGCGGCTGTCGGGCCAAAAACTGGACGCTCAATTTTGCCGGCGTCCGGTTTCCGAGCCCGTGGCTCCGGGTCAAAAGGAGGCACTAGGGACATGCTAGTGTCCCTAGTGCCTCCTTTTGCCTGTTTCTACCGTACCACCTAATTTAAATACAGAATTGCACGCACAGGTGAGTGGCCTGTGCATGCGCTGGGATAGTGGGTTGTCATCTGCTCTCCTGTGGACTTTACTGAATCTGCCTGTAAGTTTGTATCTGAGGCACTGGAGGGTAAAGTGACTTGCCCAAGGTCACAAGGAGCAACAACAGGACTTGAACGCTGGTCTCCTGGTTTGTAGCCCATTGCTATAACCACTAGGCTACTCCTCCACTCTTTCTTTAGATATATATGGTTTTTTAAAGCATTTTCTATTAATTCTTTTCATTTTCTATGTGTGCATGCCCCTAGCATCCCACAACTGTGGGATTGTGAAAGAAACTACATAATTAGTTTGTTGCTGCATAATTTGTAATTTGTCACAGAATCAACATTCCTGAAAGCTTTCACACTTCTTAATTCAATCCTTTGAACAAAGCTGCAGGGTGACTGAATGCCTTCAGTCTCAGCTCTCTCACTGCTCCAGCCCCTCCCTTCACAAACAGCCTTCAGGGAACCTCTTCTGTTATTCCCCACCAATCTTCCTCCTGTCCTAAAGTGAAGATGGGGGGAGGAGGGGGAGGAGTGAAGATGGAGTGAACTAGAAAGCAGTCAGAATGTTTGATCCTCCACTCCTTATCAAACCAAAGATGATTTTGATATACGAATATAAAATATATTTATAATTCCTAGATGGAATGATGTTCCTATAGAAGAATTTAATCTTTATTCAAGGGTTCTTGCACCTGCATATATAGCCAATCATATACCATTTACAAAGACCTGGATGTGTTTTTGAAGTCTACATCTGCTGGCATCTCACAGCTGGCAGAGAGGGCATTAATTTTAATTCATATGGCTTTGATGACTGACACTTCTGTTGACAAGTTTCAACTTGTGCTAATTCAACTTCTTTTTACTATGTGTCCAAAATATATGCACATATCTTTCTATGTAATTAACATGTGACAAACTGCTGATGTTGAGGGCATTTTCAGCTTACAGAAGCTCATATACTTGGAAAGACAACAAGGACTTTATTAAGAAAATATAAAAAGGAAAGTTACACTATTTCAATTCAAAACAAAAGTAACATTTCACAATTAAAACTTTGTAACTAACGGGGTTGATTTTCAGTTGCTGTGCAGCTCGGCTAGTTAGCTTGATAAACATATCCGACTAGCTAGCAATGTACATTCAGTAGTGCAGTGATGCCACTGAATATACATGGATATCTTAAGGTTATGTCTAACCAGCTAATTTTAGGACAGCTCTACAGCCCAACCAGAATTAGGTGTTTAAGTTAAGTGGCAATTCTTACCTGTCCACAGAATGTCCCCTCTATATGTCTTACCTTGATAAATTGTTGATTTTTGTACTCTGTACATTTTTAATAATTTGTATATAATTTAAAGATTGTTTAAAAACAATATGAATGGTTTTCGATAACAACATTGACCTTTTTTGCATAGTCAGAGGTGTGAATCTTTATGTAAAATTATGCAAATTTGCCACACAGTTGCTGCAGAATTTGAAAAATTGGACAGACTTTGCTCTTAATGCAGAATATCTGCTGCAGTAAACCAGAGTCTCTGTCTGCGTGTTATGAAGCACTCTGTCTGTTTAAGCCAGCTAGATTTCTCAAGTGGCTGAATCTTGCTCTATCACTTTACATGAATGTAATCCGCTCTGAAATGTCCAAAAGGCAGAATACAAAAAATAAAAAATAAACACATGGAAGCTGCTGTCTCCTGCTATACAAGTTAACAATTGGAAAGAAGGGACGTCTTCCCCATTGGCAAATGCTTTACCAATATCTTTAACAACAATGTGTAGGGGTTGTCATGTTTTATCGCAAATGTATATCTTTACATTCTCATTATAAGAGCAAATGTATATCTTTACATTCTCATTATAAGAGCAAATGCATATCTTTACATTCTCATTAAAAGGAAATTCCTGGTTAATTAGATATTGATTAAATTAGACTCACTCCACGTAGGTTTCCTGTTAATATATTGTGTGCCTTCTGTTGTGGTTAATGTATTTCTCTTTCTGAATTTATATCTGATATAGTATCCCCTAATATATTACCTTTGGGAGATTTTAATTTGCAATGGAGAATAATATTGGCCAGCATTCAATTTTTTAGATATTATAAATAAGCTTGATCTGGTACAGTTAGTAAAAGAACCAACCATTGTTGTATAGCATATTTTTAAATTAAAAAAAAAAAAACACCCCCCCAAAACAGCCAAAAAAAAATGAAAATGGGGCCTCCTATTCACCCAGAAAAATGCCAGGGCCAGAAGTCCCCCACACCGACCACCACTTAACCTGGTTTGGTGAGGATCTGTTGGCGATGTCTAGGCCCAGGCCAAAGCTCAGCTTTGCATAGGCCAAGAAGGTGGTAGGGTCACTGCAACCTCAAGCTCAGCCCTCACAAGGCCAACACCTCAGCCTAGAGCAGAGCACGGGCCCAGGCCTGACACCACAGCCTGGCTCTAAGGCCAAGTCCCGATGCTGTACATCAAAATGGTGCCATCTGCTGGGGTGAATGCGACAGAGTTAATTTACTCTGGCATTACCCTAGTGGACAGCGTTACTTGAAGAAGAAAAGAAGAGGATGTCGAACCTGCTCTGAGGCCTGGGCTTCTGGCCTGGGCCTGACTGCAGGTCAAGGCCCCGGTGTTGGGACATGGCCTCCAGGCCTGGTTGCAGCAGAGAGCCTGGGTCTGGGCTCCTGCCTAGGCATGGGGTCCCAAGCATTGGTTCCCAGCCTCCGGGCCTGGGCACAGGCCCAGAGGCCCTGGTGTCAGGACCTGGCCTTCTGGTTGGATCCCAGTATCGGGCCTGGGTCCAAGCTCCAGCCTAGGCTAAGACCCTGGTGTCATGCTTGGGCCTAGGTCATGGCTCCTGCTTTGGGCCTCGGCCTATGCCCTAGGTGAGGCCCCGGCCTTGGGCCTAAGACTAGGTCTGATGCATTTTTTTTAAATGAATGCAACAAATATGGTTCATGTCATTCAGGGGGCCCAATTCATTTTGAAGCGTCCAAATAAAACAAATTGTCACATTTTGCACATTCATTTTAAACAAATTCATATCCCTACCTCCTAGGCCCTGGACGTTAAGTGTCTGTCTCTTTAATGAGTGCTAATAAACAAGCTAAACACAAAGCCAGTGTTCCAATACAATCTTACTGTAGAAGTTGTTCAACATGAAAAATATGACACTGGGTGCAAATTTCTTTCAGATACTTTCCATAAAGAAATGCAAAATATCAAATCTGTATCCCTTCCTTTTCTTTGTCCAGAATTTGAAGCCTTCTGGATAAATAGTGAAATATGGGGGTCCTTTTCCCAAGTTAGCTCCTCTTACCTGGGATCCAAATGCTTGAGTCTGAACTCTCAAGTTCCTCGTCTCCTTTCTTGTGTACTTGGCAGGCATCTCCTTATCTGTTTTGCTATGGCTGAGCATCTAGAATGATAGCTCAGATTCTCTTCTCTCTTCCCTGAGATGATATTGCCTGGGAATCCTTTAGACTAAGGGACTCCAAAATCACCAAAGAAATTTCTCTTCTTGCACCTCCCTTATGGGCAGGAAAGGTGGATAAAAGCTTCTTCCAAAACAAAAATTGCACAGAATATTTAACTGCAAAAATCACAAGTTGTCTGTCCAACTAATGAGTCTGAGTTGAAAATTAGTCTTTTTACTTTATAAGACTCCTCAGCCAAGACTTTGGGACTTTAATCTAAAAAAAAAAATTAAGACTGAGAGGAGAGCACCCCTTCTCTCTCTAAAGCTGAACTAAAAGTCCACACAAACACTGGGGTCACTAGCTTATATGCAAGCAGGAACAAACCAATACAGCAGCCTATAAAGGGGGTGCTGTAGCACAGATAGTACATTCCTGTATGCCAGTGGTCCCCAACCCTGTCCTGGGGGTCCACCAGCCAGTCGGGTTTTCAGGATATCCACAATGAATATGCATGAGAGAAAATTTGCATGCACTGCCTCCATAACATGCAAATTTTCTCTCATGCATATTCATTGTGGATATCCTGAAAACCCGACTGGCTGGTGGGCCCCCAGGACAAGGTTGGGGACCACTGCTGTATGCAACACCGCCCTTACCTAAATAAAAAGACATACTTTTTTGTAGGGTCCCAATGGAGCCCTACAGACTATCTGGGTCATGCCCCCTTCCCTACTTTCCATCCACCCAACTATAATACTAATTTAAAAAAATTCTCCATAGCCTCTTCCATCCTTCTTACCTTCCTTCCTTCCTCTGTATGATAATTATTATTGAAAAATGCTGTGCAGCCTCCTACACCCTCTCTCCCTTTGCACTATAATAATAATTTTAACATGTCCTGCAGCCTCATATTGTTGCGCTTCCCGGCTGCGTCCGCTCCGCGGCTGGGCCTGCTCACCTGGTCTGACCATCCACCAGCTCCGCCCTGAGTCCCTGCGCTGCTCGGCCGCGGCTTCCACAGGTGTCCCCGGCTCCTTCACGGCCTTCCTCGTCACAGCTGTCCTCGCGCCAGGGCTCGGCATCCTCCTCGGCGTCGGCCCCGCCCCCTAGCATGCCCGCGCAGAGCTCGGCCCAAGTTAAAGGGCCAAGCGCGGGAAAACCTTGGGCGGTGCCCGAGTCTGACGTCACTTGAGCAGGGAATTTAAACTACAGCTCAACCCCTAGCCCATTGCCTTGGCAATCGGGTCGTACACTCCGGTGTGTCTAGTTTGCCTTCCAGCGTTTCCTGTTCCAGCGTCTCCTGTTCCAGTGTCTCCTGTGTCTCCTGATCCAGCATCTCCTGTTCCTTTGTCTCTCCATCCCTAGTAGTACCCTCCGGACTGATCTCACGGTACTGCCCATTGCTTGCTCTTGACTATTCTTGATTGCTGCCTGGACCTGACCTCTGCCTGTTCTCTGACTACTCCTGATCACTGCCTGGAACCGACCTCTGCCTGGACACTGACTACAGGTACTGATCCCTGCTTCGGCTGACCATTCTGAACTACTACTACTCTGGCCTTGATCCTCGCTATCCATTCGGTCTCTCTGTTCTGGCCTTCTCTGGCACCCTGAACGTCTAGCCTGAACATTGACCACGCACCATTGATCGTGGTGGGCACACCCCTGAACTTTCTCTCAAGGAGATCCTGCGAGGCCCACCTAAGACCAGGCGGCCCGGGTAACCAAGGGCTCAACCTATTGGCGAAGCTCCAGCGAGCCTCTGCCTCCTCCTGCGCTCTGCCTCCTGGTGGCAGGCGCTCTCCGGGTCAGACCGGAGGGTCGTACCAATCCTGCTCCAGGCCAAGGGTCCACCTCCAGCGCAACACATATATTCTTCCTCCCTCCCTTTTTAGAACTTAACCCGTTTTCACTTGCTTTCAGCACTACCATATTAATTTCAGGTAGTCCTGTTTGGGAACCATAAATCTAGATAGATATAAGTTTTAACTAGCTAGTTTTAGGAGAATATCCAGCTGAAAACCTAGCCACTTAGGTTCAGGTGAATATTCTCCTAAAGATAATCAGCTGCAATTAGCTGGTTATCTTACACTCACTCTGCAGGTTTTTTACTCTAGGCCCCAAATTACCTAGAATCTTTTTTTAAAATAGAATATGATGAGTACAGTATATTGATTCCCCAAGCAGAGAGCCACTGGCACATGGTAGCCAAAACTCCTGACCCACGTATACTTATTGATTGTATGATGAAGCAAGGGTTTTACATGGGAGAACACACACACCCAGAAACAGAATACAAAACCAGACTAATGAAGGAGGTAGGAAAGGTTTACTGGAAATCATGATTCAAGGAAGTTATGTTCCAAGTTTAACCCCTGCTCTAGGATAATTCTCATTAAAAAACAGGGTACATTTTAAATACTGAGGTTAACTCTCTGGTTGCACATCTTTCACTTCTCTTCCCCAGTGCAGGGTCCTCTGTTGGGGAAGGATCACCTCCTAGGCCCTAGGTGTTAAATATCTATCCAGGAAGACCTTGTGAGACTGGAAAATTGGGCATCAAAATGGCAGATGAAATTTAATGTGGATAACTGCAAGGTGATGCATATAGGGAAAAATAACCCATGCTATAGTTACACAATGTTAGGTCCCATATTAGGTGCTACAACCCAAGAAAGAGATCTAGGTGTCATAGTGGATAACACATTGAAATCGTCGGTTCAGTGTGCTACGGCAGTCAAAAAAGCAAACAGAATGTTGGAAATTATTAGAAAGGAAATGGTGAATAAAATGGAAAATGTCATAATGCCTCTGTATCGCTCCATGGTGAGACCGCACCTTGAATACTGTGTACAATTCTGGTCACCGCATCTCAAAAAAGATATAATTGCGATGGAGAAGGTACAGAGAAGGGCGACCAAAATGATAAGGGGAATGGAACAGCTCCCCTATGAGGAAAGACTAAAGAGGTTAGGACTTTTCAGCTTGGAGAAGAGACGGCTGAGGGGAGATATGATAGAGGTGTTTAAAATCATGAGAGATCTAGAACAGGTAGATGTGAATCGGTTATTTACTCTTTCGGATAATAGAAAGACTAGGGAGCACTCCATGAAGTTAGCCTGTGGCACATTTAAAACTAATTGGAGAAAGTTCTTTTTTACTCAACGCACAATTAAACTTTGGAATTTCTTGCCAGAGGATGTGGTTAGTGCAGTTAGTATAGCTGTGTTTAAAAAAGGATTGGATAAGTACTTGGAGGAGAAGTCCATTACCTGCTATTAATTACGTTGACTTAGAAAATAGCCACTGCTATTACTAGCAATGGTAATATGGAATAGACTTAGTTTTTGGGTACTTGACAGGTTCTTATGGCCTGGATTGGCCACTGTTGGAAACAGGATGCTGAGCTTGATGGACCCTTGGTCTGACCCAGTATGGCATGTTCTTATGTGTGAGAAAGAGAGCACTGAGACAGATGCAAGCTCTAGGGATGATGGAATAAGAGATCTCAATATTAGTAAGTTCTTTTTGAGAAGTAAATTCTTCAGTTTATATCAAGAAAGGTTAAGGTATTGAAGCATAGGGTCCTCTCTTCATGTGTGTCTGAGCATGTGTGCATTTGTAAGCTTGAGTTTGTCTGAGCATGTGTGCATTTGTGAGCGAGTGTCTGAACATGTATCTGTGAGAAAGAGAGGGATCTTGTGTGTGTGTTTGTATATCTGAGAAGGAACATGTGTGAGTGTGTGAACATGTATATGTAGGAGGGGGCATCTGTGATCATGTGTATGAAAATCTGTGTGAGAGAGAGGAAGCATGTGCATGTGAGCATGTGTATGTAAGAGGGAACATGTGCGTGTATGATAGGGATGTGCAGAAGGAAAAAATTTGTTTCAATTCTTATTCGTTTCGCCAGGACCCAAATGCATTGCATTCGTTTCATGGGGGAAAACCCAATTCATTTGATTCATTTTATTTGTTTTCCGTTTTCCCATTAAAGTCAATGGGGGAAGTATTTGCAGCCTATTTTTGGCTGCAGAATTGGGATTTTCTTATCAATTCTGATGAAACTTCTGGGGAGCAATCATCAGAACTAGAAAAGAGCTCCAAGGTACTTAGACTGTGGCAAAGTGGCATCAAAGTGGCATCAAAGTGGCATGAATAGCCTAAGGCACTGTAAAGGGGCAAAGGGGTACCAGGAGTGGCAAGAGTGCTTTAACAGAGGTGCAAAGCAGCAGTGAGAGTGTAAAAAACACAGCACAGCTTCAAAAGAGAGCATCGATAAAAGTTGCATGAACCCTCGAAGGCAGCACGACATGCAAAGTGGCAAGCAAGTGGCATCAACATCCTACAGTACAATGAAGGGGGAACATAGCAAGCAGAATGGGTATAAGAAAAAACCACAAGGTGCCGATAAAGAGACAAAGCAGCAGAAAGACTGGCACCAACGCACTGAGGATCCATGATAGTGGCAATAACACCACAAGGAGTAGAATCGTCTGGTGTACGGCAGCAAGGCAGAATGGCAGAAAGTTGATAGGTGTAAGACAGGATGGCAGAGTGGAGGTAGTCTGGTCCCTGTGGTTTTGATAGGGGCTAGACAGGCTGGCAGAGCAGAGGTAGTCAGGTTGCTGTGGTGTTGATAGGGGAAAGACAAGGAGGAAAGACAAGACGAGGCTTTGCATGCGTCGCGACTGTCAACCGGGGCGTACTGTCCACCCAACCCGTCTTGAAACATGGACCAAGGAGTCTAACACGCGTGCTAGGACCTGAAACATGATAAACTATTACTGGGTGGGGTGGAGCATTGCTGCTGTGCACAGGGCCGGTGCAAGGGTATTAGACACCCTAGGCAAACCTTACAGCCTGGCACCCCCTCCCCATACACAATTTTAAATTATGCATTTAACATATTTTACATGAAAAGTGACATTCTGAGGTAAAATTAATATATACATTATTATGATAATTTTATGCACTGTTGTGATGCCAAAAAGAAAACTTTGCATCTTGGAATTCAAATGGCATCATACCTATTGTGATATATTTTGGCATTGTCCTCCCGTATCAACACTCAAAGAATAACAACCCTACCTATGAAAAAGAATACCACAAATATTATACCAGAATCTAAAATATCAATACACCTCCTATCAGGAAAACAGAACAGGCCAAGCAAAGCTACTACAGATTCCTACAGAGAAACCACATATTAAAAGAATGCTTCATCTCAGTCTTTGCATGCAGAACACAAACCCTCACCATATACAGAATAAAGCCACATAAAGTATAAATAGAAATGTGCAGACAACAACTGAACTGTAAAACGCATCACGCCAGACTCTATACAGTACAACAATGGAAAAACAAAAATTTTACCATTCCTCATGAAGCAATCAATAAAATCAAGATATATAAATCATTAATCATAATAGTAAAATCATACTAATAAAATAATTTCAAAACAGATGATGAATAGAATATCCAATAATTAAAGACTCATGCACTTTTTGAAAGCTTTACCAAACACCAATAAAATATTTCAAACAGCAGACACATCACATACTACCCAATAATTAAAATGGTAGTCAATCAAGAAAAATGAACTTAAAAAGCCACCTTTTACTTACCTTCTCCAGCAATTTCCTACTCCTTTCCCTTGCAGTCCACACCAGAAGCAGTAGTAGCTGCTGAAGCTGACCTCACTGTCCTCTTCCTTAGGGACCACAACCAGTCTCTTCTGTCTCTCTCACACACACACACCAGTCACACCCTCAGGGCCAGTTTCTGTCTCTCGCACACCAATCATCTCCCCAACCAGTCTCTCTCTCTCTCTCACACACATACACAAACACACACACACACACACACATCATCTCCCTGATCAGTCTTTCTCACACATACACACATCACCTCTCTGGCCAGTCTCTCTCAATCACACAATGCTCTCACTCTATCTCACTTACAAACAGGCTCAATCACATAAATGCCCTCTCTCACAGCCACAAGCCAGCCAAAAATTTGCTCCATCTCTCTCTCGCACACTCACATTGACACACACAAGCACCCTCCCTGACTCACTTATACACCACACACATACAGAAGCACCCTCCCTATCTCACATACACGAAGTACCTTCCCTGTCACTCACACAGAAGTACCATTCCTTTCTCACATAAACACACACAGAAGCACCATTCCTTTCTCACATAAAAACACACACACACACACACACACACACACACACAGAAACTCCATTCCTTTCTCACATATACACCACATACACACACACACAGAAGCACCATTCCTTTCTCACATACACACACACACACACACACACACACACAGAAGCACCATTCCTTTCACACATACACACACACAGAAGCTCCACTCCTTTCTTACATATACACCACATACACATCCACATATACACCATTTCTTTCTCACATACACACACACAGAAGCTCCATTCCTTTCTCACATACACAGAAGCACCCCTCTGATCTCAAATACATATACACACAAAGGCCCCCAGCTGAACAGCTCGTCTTCGTCAGCGGCTGGCTGCGCTGGTCTTCATTTTGCCGGCGGCGGCCATCTTATTTTCTTCGGCCTGGTCTTGGGCGGCGGCTGGCTGCGCCGATCTTGTTTTCTTCAGCCCCGCCAGCCTGCTCTCTGTCGGTGGCTGACTGCGCCAGTCTTCATTTCTCTGGCGGTGGCGGCTGGCAGCGGCCATCTTCTTTTCTTCAGCCCCGTCGGCCTGGTCTCTTCATTTCTTCGGCCCGGCGCCCTCAATGACCCGGAGCAGAGGAGGCCAAGTGATCAGCTAGTCCGGCCCACCGGGGGAAGCCCGATCCCCCGATAGGCCAATCTGCCTCTACTCTCACATGGCCTTCTATTTCAAATGGCCACTAAAACACCGTGGCGCGAACAAAAAGAATGAAACTAATGATATGTTGCATTCGTGGGGGTTCGCCATGCGTTTTGCGGAACAACAAATACAACAAATAGGGACCTATAAGTTTTGGGTTGCGCATTCGTTCAAAATGAATGCACATCCCTAGTGTATGAGGAAAAGAGCATATGTATGTATGTGTATGTACAGATATATATCTATGAGAGAGAGAGAGAGGAGAAAGATTATGCATTTATTTCTCACTAATCCACGACAATCTGAGTGACTAGAAATCAAAAGTTTCCAGGTATGGAGAGTGTGAATTATTTTATCCGTATTATTTTTAATTTTTGAATGCTGTTTGTTGTATCTGCTCTTTTGAAATATTTTATTGGTGTTTGAGAATTTTAAAACAAACTGTTTGAGTTTTTAATTATTGGATCTTCCATTCACCAGCTGTTTTGAAATATTCTTTTTATTAGAATGTTTATACTATTATGATTAATGTATTTATTATATTTCTTGATTTTAATGTTTAATGGCTGAGGATTGGTAATTTCTGTTTTTCCATTGTTGTATTGCATAGATTCTGGCGTTGCGGTTTTCCTATTCAGTTTTTGCCTGCATGTTTCTATTTATATTTTATGGTTTCTTTTTCCTGTTTTTGGTGAGGATCTGCCTTTGTTCTGCATGTGTGATATGGAGGAATATTCTACTAGTGTATAAGAATCTATAGCAACTTGATTTTTCTGTTTTCCTAATAGGAGGTGTATTGGTGTTTTAGAGCCTGGTGTAGGGTTGTTACCTTTTAATCACTGGCAGTTAGTGCTGTTTTGGTATGGGAGGTTTATTAAATTGTAATTGTAATTTACTCATGGCTTTCTGAGAATCAAAGCCACACCTAACACATATTACAGTAGCCCTAATGCCATATGGCTCCAAGTGGCTTTTTTTGTAGGATTATCTGGTTGGTACCAAAGAAGTGAATGCAAATACTTATGATATTTTTTTTACCTCTGAAGACTATCCTATGAATATTCTTTTTCATGCAAAATCTATTATAAATGCATAATTTTTAACTGTGTATGTGGAGAGAGAAGGAGGTGTGGGTGCAAGGGTATAAGATTTGCCAGGGGTACCTAATACTCTTGCACTAACAAGGGGTTCCAGGGGAGGGGGTGAAGACCCGGAAGGTAGGGGATGACAGTTGTTAAAATTTAGGTTGCTGGAAGGAGCTGGGCTTTTTTTTTGGAAGGCTCGAGCCAGAGAATGAATGAAGTGTGTGTGTGTGGTGGGGGGGGGGGGGTGGGGGGCAGCAAGATAATTGTTCGCAGAGGGCAGCAAAAAAGCTAACACTGGCCCTGGACACTGGACACTAGGCTGTCAACCCCCAATGACTATCCATACCAAGGACAGCATCCAACAGAGATAGAGAACATTTTAAAACAAGCATTTTCTAAAGAAGTAAACATGTATTAACAATAGTAACAAGTATGTACAAGGACAAATAACCAGCTGAAGAAGAGGTACCCATTAAGGCACAGTCCTTATTGTCGGTCTCCAAAAAAGTCTTGTTTGACACGCTTCCTGACCTCATTTCCCCTGTCTGTGTTCTCTCCAGGATCTGTAGAGCTCACATCGAGCTCTCCCTTCAGGTCAGGATTAATGTCCTGTGGAAGACCATTATGCAGAGTGAGGTTATGAAGTATGCAGCAAGCCACCACAATGTCTGCTACTTTCTCAGTAGAGTACTTTAGTGCCCCTCCTGAGTGATCCAGGCAGCAGAAATGACTCTTGAGGAGACCAAATGTTCTCTCTATGACGCTCTGTGTCCTGACATGTGCTTCTTGGTACCTCAATTCAGCAGCCGTCCTAGGAACCGCAAGTGGTATTAGCAGCCATGATTTGCACGCATAGCCAGCATCACCTGTCGAAAAAAATATTTTAGATAAAATTAACTAGATTCCCTTAAGCTGACATCTGTAACATTTTTTAAATTGCAAATTAGAGTCCTATGTATAATAAAAAAAAATTACTGTTCTGCCTTTCGGACTGAGCCCAGTTTACTAACATGTGCTACATATTAATAAACATAGTGACAGCCATGTACAAGATAGCATGTATAATACTGCCATTACTTATCTGAATCATGTGTGCCAGCAAAATGTGGCCTATTCTTTACCATTTCTCTAACTCACGAACCTCCATACCCTTTAAAGGTCATGCTATCCAATAAAAAATCAGTTACATGAAATAGTAGATTACTTTCCTGGCTGTCTACCTTTCCTTCCCTCAAAAACATAATGGTAACTCCTTCATCTCCAATTTGAAAAAAAAAAAAATAGGTACAAAGCTATTATCTTCTCCCCTTCCACTAAACCCATCCACATAGAATAATTTCGAACTGCTGAGTAATCCCCTGCTTTCCAAAACACAGCTAATGTTCAAAGTTGAACATTATATACCCCTTTTTACCCCAAACCACGCATTTTTTAAAAAATATGAGATCATGGATTAGTAAGCACTTTGGCACCAGTGTTCAAATGTGCGTACCCTGCACCCCACAGTGCTGATTGAAACTTATTCTAAATAATTGTACCAGCTTTTTTTTCCCACACTTACCCAGCAACCAGCCTTCATCATATTTCCTTTCAGTGAATTGCTGTGCTAGTGCTGACTGCGCCAGGATGAAAGAATCATGACTGCTTCCAGGGAATTTTGCCACAATGCTGAGAATCCTCTGGTCAGCGTCACAGACCACTTGCACATTGAGGGAGTGCTAGTGCTTTTGATTCTGGTATAATAGAAAATCAGAGGTCAAAATGAACATATACGCCGCCTTATACTTTATTTTATACAGCATATATTCAAATCTACAAATGTTTGCATGTGGACCATATACAGATCACAATTTTATAATTTCACAAATATAACAATTTTTATATCCTTAACCATTATAAGCAAACACCATGCCCAATGGCATTTCCACACTCATACTTAACCCCCATTCATACCACACCTCATACATACATACCCCCTATTTAAAACATACCCCCCACATATTAAAATATGAAAAACACTGACAATTTTCCAAAGTGCAATGTCATTTATACTATGTTTGAAACCTAACAGACTGCTATTTCTGCTGATATTTGAATCCTCCAATGAGTGTGGAAATGCCATCGGGCATGGTATTTGAATATATGCTGTATAAAATAAAGTATAAGGCGGGGTATATGTTCATTTTGACCTCTGATTTTCTATTATATTACTTAGTGTATTTTCAGAGGGTATGCATGTTATATTTATTTGATTCTGGTATGCCATCTCTCTTCCATGAAGAAGGGTGAGAGCCACATGAGTACAGTCGATTGCGCCCATCACATTTGGCATACCAGCTATGTCGAAAAATGATCTCTTCATTTGCTTCCACTCCCGAAGCTGCTGTGGTATGTGATGTACATCTTCACTGTCTTTAGCATGGCCCTCAGAACTTGGGTGAAGTGATGGGAGAACGTGGCTTGCTCCATCCTAGCCACCACAGCCACTTTGTTTTGGAAAGAACCGGTAGCCAGAAAATGAAGGTCTCTGAGCGGCTTTACCAGGCCTGGGATGGCATGTCCACATTCTGTCAGGAGATCAGTGTCCTCTCTGAGCTCATGGTAACCCTAGAGCTCAGTCTGTAGGTCCTCACCACATCTGACTCTGGCACCCCCAGCAGCGTGGTCCTGAGCCAAAATATACACTCCTTCTGTTCCCTTCTGGGCCCGTTCCAGCCGGAACCACCTGCTCTTCACGATCTCTCCTTTCCACCAGCTCCCTCCAGATCCTTTCTCTCCTACCATGACCTCTGTCACCTGTCAAACTTTCTGCTGCTATCATCCCTTGGCAATCCTGCAGGATATACCACAACATCATTAACAACTGGACACAATTAGAAATCTCCATCATAGAAATCACACCAGTGCTGCAGGGACACACAACCACACCACACCAATGCAAGCAATGGAATAAAATGGCCCCTGAGTCGGCGCTGTCACTAAACTCGTGCCCTGATAGTGGTGGTAAAAAACCCGCATTAATAAACCCACACTAGCATTAGTGTGGCTCCCTGCAATGCCCATGATTAATCACCTCCTTTGCATGTCATTAGCATGCATTTGCGCAGGTCATTCAGTGCGTTGGTATGTGCTTGTTTCCCCTTATTACTGAGGTGAGAACAACATTGGAAAATTTGTTTTTTTTGGTGTGGTGAATTATATGGGTGAATGTCCTAGGTCCGTTGTTGGGGGACTTTCTGTGACTGTAGTTTGTGTTACAGAACTGGACGTGCAGGATTTATACTGAGAATCTGTCCCTTCTTGTACAGACTAGACCATTCTTATATCCGTATTGAAGAGTTGGTAGAATGAAGCTATCAAATAATTCTAATGGTTGTTTCACTGAGAGGTTGTAGCTGGCTTTTTTCACAAAAGGACCATGGGGGTTTTTTTTCTTATTGTTTATCTTTTACAGCCAATTTAATGGCAGGAGAGCATGGTGTGTGCAAATGTCACTTTGGTTTGCCCCCCCCTGTCGCCACACTGAATTCTTAAGTCTAGAGATGCCACTGACCATCCCCCAAACCATTCCCTTCCCCGTCCCACTCCTCAGGCCCACAGGAGAGGGATGGCAAAGTTTCATACTTGCTCCACAATCTGTGGACTTGGATGCTCCAGGCCTGCTCCTCAACTCATCTCCAGTGAAGCCCGGAGGAGAGTGCCACGGGGACTGGTTTTGGGGAACTGGTGGTGTCGGCAGAAAGTCTGTGTGAGGACTGAGCCCGCTTGTGCTGACCGGTCCCACCTTTAGTATGGGAGTGAAGAAGGAGCAGGAGAGTGAGAGAAATGGCTGTCGTGGGAGGGAAGGGAAGAGACTGAATTGGGGGGGGGGGGGGTCTAAGACTGAATTGGGGGGGGGTCTAAGATGGGAGAGAAAGCAGTGACTAGGGGTCTGTGGAGCAGGTGAGGAAGGGATGGAAGGATCGAATGCGGTCCATGCAGGGTCAGGTAGTAAGAGGAGGTTCAGGGGGAATAAGGGAGTGAGTGTGTGTGTGTGTGTGTGTGTGTGGGGGGGGGGGGGGGTGTCGTCTCGGGAGCAGAGGGAATGAGGGAGGGAAAGGTTGTAGGAAAGTAGGTTGCAGTTATAAAGGAGAGGAAGGAAAGAGGGACTTTAAAGGGAAGAGAGAAGGAGGGAGAGTTAGAAGAAGAGAAGTTGTTTTGGGGAAGGAGCGAGGACAGTTAACAGGGGGGAAAGACAGGAGTTTCAAGAGAAAAAATATTGAGGAGATGGAAAAGACCAAGAAAGAAAAAAAGTCAAACACAGAAAAAATGAAAAAAAGAAAGTTTATTTAATCAAACTGTGGCGTTACAGTTTAATTTGAAATCACTGACTGAGCTATTTTAGGATAAAGAACGTGACCATTTTGAATGTCATAAAGAGGAAGGGGGGAAAGGGAGCACATCTTCAGGTCTGCCTTGGCTGTGATTGAGGCTAGTTAAGGCTTTGCTAGGAATAAACATGAGGTTGCAGGTTGGGTGCCATAGGTTGAATGATGTTTGAGGTGTAAATTGCTGGGCTCCACTCATGCTGATATCTGCTTCTGGGAAAGAGGAGAGATCGGGATGGAGCTTCACACCTACAATCCCCCCCCCCAGCACAGTATCCTACACAAACAGTATCTGACACCTGCCAAAGCATTTCATCATCAACAAATAGCAGTAGGAAAGCCTGCTGCAGATGACTTTAATTCTGCTTTGCTTGACACTGTAGTCATGGTCCAAACTATATGTACCTTCTATCGGGTTGTGTCTCTCTGTGTGGCATATTTTGCAATGTTACATGTTTTCAGCAGTTCACACTATCAGGCTGACGCAATACCCTGTGCTGGCCGCAGCTAATGGCTCAACATGCAATTGGATGCGTGTTTTGGATATGCGTCCATAACTTCCAATGCAAAACGAGAATTAGTGCGTCAAAAAAAAACCATGTAAATCCATTCTGATGAGAGGCTATTAGCTATTTCCCCGATGCAAAAAAAAAAAAAAAAGTGCACCCGACATGTACATTTTTACTCTCTAGAATTAACGCCTGCCCTCAATTCGTGAGGAGCCCAAAAAGTCTACAGAAAAGCAGAAAATACTACTTTTCTGTAGCTTTTCTGACTTAATATTGCATGCCGGCAATCAGGTTAGGAAAAGGGACGCTCAATTAACGAGCGTCCATATCCCTAACTCGTGGCTGTGCCCAGGTTAGGAAAACAAGATGCTCATAAAATTGAGCCGAGGAGGCCGAGGAGGCGCCAGCAGCACACAGTTTCCCTAGTGCCTCCTTTTTACCATGACAGCCCATGTAAATATAACATCGGGCGCCCCGGAGAGGCGCATCGGTGTGTATTGGGAGAGCGGGCGCTCATGACTGAGTGCCAGTATTGCATCGGCCTGTAAGTGCAACATAAACTTACACCCTCCCCTCCTGAAAAGGAAGTGAGGGTCCCACGTTCCAGTGGTTCCCACCTATGGCCAGTGCAATGGTATTAGGTAGGGCTGGGTGAACCTTTAACCTTAGGCTCTTCCTCTCTCCCCCCACCCCTCCTGCCATATCACACAGCCCATAGACCCCCTTACCATGATCAGGATAATTAAGTTCAACAATCATGATGACCCCACCATCACTCCTCCCAGAACAATCCTGTAAAAAATACAAAAGTGGGCATAGGGAGAACAAATTTGAAAAAAGCCATTTACTTGGGTAAATACAGAGTTACAGAGGTAAAGGGGCTTTTGGAAAATTGACCCCCCCCCTCCCCACCAATACCTTTCCACACTAAACACACAAATATGTTTCAGAAATCAGGTCACAGTGTATGATGAATGTGTCATCTGTGATTTTGGGGGGTAGTCACTCAGAGCCTTTAAGGCAAACCTGCCATACCAAAACAGCACGAACTTCCAGAGCTCAAATAAAAACAACTCTGCCTATGGAAAGGAAGCCATGTAAATATTACACTGGCTCCTGGAACAGCATGACTGGTTTTTATCCATCCGGGAAAAGCAATGGCCTAATGTTTAAAGCAGTGTGCTCAGAACCAGGGAAACCATGGCTCAAATCCCACCGACACTCCTTGTGACCTGGGGCAAGTGGCTTTATCTTCCCTTGCCTCCGGTACTCACTTTTGATTGTAAGCTCTTTGGGGAAGGGACTTCTTGTACCTTAATTCTAAAAAATGCTGTTAGTTACTTTGAGCATTATTTAGAAATGGAGTGGTTTTATTGGAGTGGTTTACAGGCCTCCAAACCAAAATGAAGAGCTGGACAGAGATCTGGTTGAAGACATCCAAAAGATGGGAAAGAAGTGGTGATCGTTGGAGACTTTAATTTGCCGGATGTAGACTGGAGAATCCCATCTGCAGAATCTAACAATAGTAAAGAAATAGTGGATGCCCTGCAAGGAGCTTTGTTCAAACAAATGGTAATGGAACCCACAAGAGAAGGAGCTATACTCTACTTAGTGCTCACTAATGGAGATAATGTCTCTGATGTCCAGGTGGGCGCCCACCTCAGCACCAGTGATCATCATAAGGAATGGTTTAATATCACAAAAAGGATACGGAAAAGAAGCACAAAGACCCAAGTCTTACAGTTCAAAAACACAGACTTTGATGAAATGGGGAAGTACCTGGAGGAAGAACTAGTAGGCTGGGAGAACAAGAGAGATGTGGAACAACAGTGGTCCAATCTAAAAGGAGCAATTACCAAAGCAACTAATTTATATGTTAGAAAAGTAAAGAAAAGCAAAAGAAAAATGAAACCTATCTGGTTCTCAAAGGAGGTGGCTGACAAAATAAAGGCTAAAAGAACAGTGTTCAAGAAATATAAAAGATCCCAAAGGGAGGAGCACAAGAAAGAATATCTGGTGGAACTGAGGGAGACAAAGAAAGTAATCAAGAAGGCAAAAAGTCAAGCGGAAGAAAGGATTGCCAAAGAGGTAAAGCGAGGAGACAAAACATTTTTCAGATACATCAGAGAAAGGAGAAAAGTCCAAAGTGGTATAGTGAAACTGAAAGATGAAAAGGATCAATGTGTGGAGAGAGATGAAGAAATGGCAGAAATATTAAACAAATACTTCAGTTCGGTGTTCACTAAAGAGGACCCTGGAGAAGGACCATCTCTACACAACAAGAAACTGGAGAGAAGTGGAGTAAATGTAACTCCATTTACAGTAGAGAATGTATGGGAAGAGCTGGGGAAACAAAGTGGAAAAAGCCATGGGGCCTGATGAGGTTCATCCCAGGATACTGAAGGAGCTCAGAGATGTGCTGTCAGGTCTGCTGTGTGACCTGTTCAATAGATCCCTGGAAACAGGAGTGGTGCCGAGGGACTGGAGAAGAGCGGTGGTGGTCCCGCTTCACAAGAGTGGGAACAGAGAGGAGGCTGGTAACTACAGACCAGTTAGCCTCACTTCGGTGGTGGGAAAAGTAATGGAGTCACTGTTGAAAGAAAGAATAGTGAACTATCTACAGTCAGGAGAATTGCTGGACCAGAGGCAGCATGGATTCACCAGGGGAAGATCCTGTCAGACAAATCTGATTGACTTTTTTGACTGGGTAACCAAGGAATTGGATCAAGGAAGAGCACTCAATGTCATCTACTTGGATTTAAGCAAGGCTTTTGATACGGTCCCGCACAGGAGACTGGTGAATAAAATGAGAAGCTTAGGAGTGAGGGCCGAGGTGGTGGCCTGGATTGCAAACTGGTTGACGGACAGAAGACAATGTGTGATGGTAAATGGAAATTACTCTGAAGAGAGAGCGGTGTTAAGCGGAGTGCTGCAAGGATCGGTTTTGGGACCAGTCCTGTTCAATATCTTTGTGAGCGACATTGCGGACGGGATAGAAGGTAAGGTTTGCCTTTTTGCAGATGACACTAAGATCTGCAACAGAGTGGACACGCCGGAAGGAGTAGAGAGAATGAGACAGGATTTAAGGAAGCTGGAATAGTGGTCAAAGATATGGCAGCTGAGATTCAATGCCAAGAAGTGCAGAGTCATGCATATGGGGTGTGGAAATCCGAAAGAACTGTATTCGATGGGGGGAGAAGGGTTGATATGTACGGAGCAGGCGAGAGACCTTGGGATGATAGTCTCTAATGATCTGAAGTCGGCGAAACAATGTGACAAGACGATAGCTAAAACCAGAAGAATGCTGGGCTGCATAGAGAGAGGAATATCGAGTAAGAAAAGGGAAGTGATAATCCCCTTATACAGGTCTTTGGTGAGGCCTCACCTGGAGTACTGTGTTCAGTTCTGGAGACCGTATCTCTGAAGGGACAGAGACAGGATGCAGGCGGTCCAGAGAAGGGCGACCAAAAAGGTGGAGGGTCTTCATTGAATGACTTATGAGGAGAGATTGAAGAATCTAAATATGTACACCCTGGAGGAAAGGAGGAAAAGGGGTGATATGATTAAAACTTTCAGATACTTGAAAGGTTTTAATGATCCAAAGACAACGACAAACCTTTTCCATTGCAAAAAAATCAGCAGAACCAGGGGTCATGATTTAAAACTCCAGGGAGGAAGACTCAGAACCAATGTCAGGAAGTATTTCTTCACGGAGAAGGTGGTGGATGCCTGGAACGCCCTTCCGGAGGAAGTGGTGAAGACCATAGCTGTGAAGGATTTCAAAGGGGTGTGGGATAAACACTGTGGATCCATAAAGTCTAGAGGATGTGAATGAAGAGAAGAGGCACGGGGTGGCTTGCTTGCGGGAATGACGGCTACTACATGGAGATTAATATCCTTATTCAATAAACATACACACAGTTAATGAGACTCCAACATTTCTCTATGCTTCAATGGCAAGAGGAAATGTGGAAAAAAAGATTTGCATCCACAAAAAAGCAGGGGAGTAGCTTGCTTTTTACGGCAGTTACTACCTCAAACCAAATAAGCCTGATACTTCACTTTCAATGCATATCCAGCATAGCTCTCTGCTTCAATGGCAGGGAGAATGAAGAAAAGATGATTTATATTCAGACAACAACCAACAAGGAATGAATTACATAGTCTGGGTAAACAAATAAGCATGGGTATAGCTTGCTTGTTACGGTGGTTACTACCCCGAATTAATTAAGCCTGATACTTCACTTGGAATACATATATAGCGCAGCTCACTGCTTCAACGGCAGGGGGGAATGAAGTAAAGAGGATTTATATTCAGACAACCAACAAGGACTGAATTGCACAGGCAGGGTAAACAAGCGTGGGAGTAGCTTGCTTATTACAGCGGTTACTACCCCAAACCAATTAGCTAGATACTTCACTTAGATGCAGCTCCAGCACTGATGTCTGCATCAATGGTGGGGGTGGAAGGGAATTGGAACCAAAAAGTTACCAATAAGGGCCCTGACCTCAGCGGTCAGAGTAACAGATAAGTATGAAAACAAATAGGTGTGAAAGCTTGCTGGGCAGACTGGATGGACCGTTTGGTCTTCTTCTGCCGTCACTTCTATGTTTCTATATGTAAGATAAAATAAAAGATTACATTTAAACAAACAGCAAGCATTCATTTCTTTATACTTTCATTCATGTTAGTGATTTTAGGGCAATAAAAAATTAAATGGGAACAAAAAGAGAAAAGCAAGATAAATATCCAAATGTTATTATTAGCAACATACTTCCTATTGGGAAAATAGGTCAAGCAGGACTACACCGAACTACACATCAGCAAAATACCTCACATAGGAAAACTCTCTCCAAGTACAGAATAAGTGACCACAAATTATAAATGGAAGTATACAGACAAAAACTGAACAATTGTCCACTTACAGCTCACCCTTTCCCCTCCTGTTCCCTGCAGGACAAGAAGAAAGAGGAAACAACAGGAGGAGGGTGCTGAATTAGGGCCTGATTTTAAAAAGCATTTACTCATGTAAAACTGAGATTTACTCGAGTAAATTAACTTTATTTGCGTAAGTAGGCTTTTGAAAATTGCTACAATATATGCCATTGAATTGGCCATAGGATTTACTCACGTGAGTGCACTTTATGTGAGTAAATGGCTTTTGAAAATTGCTACAATGTATGCCATTGAATAGCCCATAGGATTTACTCACGTATGTGAGTAAATGGCTTTTGAAAATTGCTACAATAGTATGTTACATGTACAAGTTTAACTCCTATTGGAAATTACCCCCTCTAGAATAGAGTAGCTCTTCTTTGCTATGGTCTGCTCTGTCCACTCTAGCCTCACAACCCCCTCCTCCTGACCTGTTCCCTGCATACTGATTGTAAGGGGAGAGGCTGGAGCAGGAAAGGATTACTTTCTGCTGCCTGAGATTTAGGGCATTGGCCAGTAGAGTCATTGAGCAGACTCCTGTGTGCTCATGAATAGTGGAGCATTTAGTGCCACCCCCAAAATTGCTGCACTCTAGGTGATAATCTAGGTCTGTCTAATGGAAGATCTGCCCCTGTTTTCAACCCAGTCCTCAGGGACCTACTAGCCAGTCTGTTTTCAGGATATCCATAATAATTATGGATATATTATTATGGATATAATTATGGATATATTTCCATGCACTGCTTCCATGTAAATGTATCTCATGCAATTCATTGGGTCTATCCTGAAAATAGGACTGGCCAATAGCTCCATGAGAACTGCTATTCCAGAAAACTGCTGTTAACTTTTGCAGGAAAATCACTTCCAGTTTTCTTTGATTACAGTCATCTACTTGAGCCAAAACCTGGGAGCAAAGCCTGGACAGGAAGATGATTTACTGACATTACACAGGAAGAGGGGTGCAGTTTGATTTTGTAGATAGATCACTGTCCATTTGTTCTATTACACAAGTGGAAAGGATTAAGATTTTATTTGTTTTCATTTGTAGAACTTAAATGCTTTTTGTAGTGCCAAGGGAGAAAAATTGATGCTTTTAAAAGGCCAATGTGATGTCTATCAGAAGAAAAATGAAAAAAAAAGTATATTTACGGCCATAACTTGAGTTTTAATAGCTTGTAGGATTAGAATTAGTTTTACTTATTTATTATTTCATTGATTCATTCATTGATTCATTCATTCATTTACATCTTGCATTTTATACTGCCTGTAATGTGAGCACAGGATTAATTTGTCTCTTCACAGGCACCTTTCCTGATTCCATCAAGTCCACTGTGGTCTGTCCTAGTCTAAAATTACCATCCATTTATCTACACACTCTAATCAGTTAGTAGTCTATCTTTTTGCTCCATTTCTTTCCAAAGTACGGAATATGCTGTATATTACCAAGCACAAAATTCACTATACTCTACCTCCTCTATGGATCTGTTTCTGTCTGCCGGCTTCAAACTTTCTCACCCCACAGAAACTGTCCTGCCTTATCTGCTTAATATTTCCTTAGGGCTAAACAACTTCTACCATCCTCTTGGAACTATCCACTACATTTGACACCATCAACCTTGGAGTTTCTCATTCTTTCATCATATCTAAGGTAGAAAGATAAGAACTGCCATGTTGGGTTACTCCAAGCATCCATCAAGCCCAACAGTGGCCAATCCAGATCACAAGTATGTGGCAGGATCCCAAATAGCAGAGAGAGATTCCACGTGGCTAATGCCCAGGGATAATCAGTGGCTTTCCCCAAGTCTACCTGGTTAATAGCAGTTTATGGCTTTTTCCTCCAGGAACTTGTCCAAACCTTTTCAATCCTGGCTACGCTAACTACCTCAATCTGCAGTTGTGACTTCAGGACTTGGGACTCAAACAGTAAAGGGTAGGAAGAGGGTGCACAAGCCAGGGAGCTTTGACTGGAAGGCAGGAAAGCAGAAAGGTGAGGAATCCTGGGGTCATCCCTGGAGGGGGAAAAGTGGTGGTGGTGGTGGGTGGAAGAGGCAGAAGAGAGAGGGTATTAATGGAAGAGAGAAAGCTGATATACATTATTCCTCTCCCCTCCCCTAGCTAATCACTTTTACCGACTTGCAGATACGTTCTCACTACCTTCCAAAAATAAACTGATCAAGTTCCAGATCCCTCTCCTGCTTCCTCTCCATTGATCCCACCCTTCTTCACCTTGCTGAGTCAGTTAGAGGTCTCAGAGTTTACTCAACACCTCCCTTTCCTGGTATCCTGTATCACAAACATCTGGAGGACTCTGGATTATCTTCTTTACAACATTCATAAAGCCTTTCCTTTTTTTTTCCTTTTGATACCCGTCTTTGCTTTAAAGTGTCTGCCCCTACATACTTCTATGCTCTAACTTTATCTGTTCCCCATCATTGGCTTCTTTGTTCTCAATTTCTCACTCTCCTCACTGTACCTAGTAGAAAACAAACCCCTTCATGGTTTCAGACCTTTTCTCTGTTAGCTTTTACTGCTGGGTTAAACTCCCTTCTGAGATGTAAGATTCCCCATTCCATCTCATCTTCCACTCCAATTAAAGACCTATTTTTAGAAAGTGACTTTCCCTTAATCACCTCCATTAATCTTTACTGTTTAAATGGTCAACCTACCTCTCTAGTGTTATATGATGATAATCATTGTAAATTGCTCTTTTTCTTTGAAAAGCAGGGTAAACACATGGCTGGATGCAGGGCCGTCCTTGGTGGGGAGGAGGGTGCAAATCATCAAGGTGACTGGCCTGGGACCTTGTGGGGCTTTCACCTTGTTGCAGAAAGTAGTGCATGGAGGAACAGAACCCTGGCAATTCCATCAGCCGTGTGGAATGGAAAAATGGCCCAGTGGTGACATCATGAGTAGTGCAGCACAGAGGAAGATCTGGTAGTATCATCAGCTGTGCAGTCTAAGGGAGGGGGACTGCATCATCAGCCACATGGTATCCAGCTTAAGAAGAGGAGCATGCTTCTTGGAGAGGCAAGAGGGAGAGTGGCAAGTGTTTGTTGTTTTTTTTCAGGGGGAAGGAGGAGTACTTGCTGAGGGTCTTTGAGGGGAGGGGGAGAGTGGTGGCTAGGATCTGGGGGGGGGGGGGGGAGGAGCCAGTGTTAGTACAGTTCCCCTGATCATCCTTTTTAAATTTCTGGGATTCCTGCTTTGGATGATTTGCCCTGGGCCTTGTGCACCCAGGGTTCACCTTGGGTGAACCCTGGGTGCACAGCTCCATTGTGTACAATAAATCAACATGGGTGCCACTAGGAACTTTAGATCCCACACTACAGACCTTAAAGAATTGGTAGTGAAGAATATTAAAAATTTGGAAAACAATTGCTCACATTTTTTAAAATAATCTTTCATTGGAAGAAAGACAAGTGATAGAAGCTCTCTGTTTTATTGAAGACTTTGTGGTAAAACCTGCAGACGAAGATGGTGCAATAATAATAATGGTCAGGGATAAATATATCCTGGACATTAAGAGGTCAATATTCAGAAATATCTGGCTAAGTGAATTAGATGAATATGATTTAGCCATCTAAATCACATGGGATATTCATCAGCATGGCTAAGTCTTATCCGGCTAACTTTAGACCTGTGTGATGAAGTGATCCTATTTTTCCCTTTAAACCTATGTGGGACCAGGCATTTAGCCTGGTCCACCTTAAATCCCATAGAGAGAGAGAGAGAGCTTTGTGGGTGGGACCCTGCTGAGATGTTAAGAAAGTGACCCAGTACGGTTTTCTGCTCCAGCCTAGGTGATTTGCTCAGTCAAGCTCACATATGGTGTCAGTTTGCGGATTTTTTTCTAAGCTTGACACAGAAAACCCCTCCCCTACAGAGTTTCCAGGGAAAACTGAGAAAGAAAGTTTGTTTGTTGTGGTGCCAACCAAAGAAGAAGCTTTGAGGCATAGCGGTGCTATAATGTGCACCAGAGCACTGAAGTAAAGCTTGCTGGCTCAAAGAAAAGCATAGAAGAAAAAAAAGAGCGAAACTGCCTTTAAAGCAGAGAGTTGTGTATGGGGCCTGGAGTGAAGCAGGCTTAGGTTTTTCAGCAGACAAAGGAGGCAAGCTCTGTTTGGAGATAGGACTGTAATAATGAAGTTAGTGCTGGAGAGGCAGGTTTTTTTCTGTTTTTCCTTTGAAGAGAAAAAAAAAAAACTAAAGAGAGAAAAACAGTTGTGCACTAACAGATGGATACAGTAAAAACGTATCCGGCGCGCGCCCAGGCCACTCTCCTGTGTACGCGATTCAGTATCTTAATTTATTTAAATTAGGCCCAGCGGTAAAAAGAGGCGCTAGGGACACTAGCGAGTCCCTAGCGCCTCTTTTTTGATGGAAGCAGCGGCTGTCAGCGGGTTTGACAGCCGACGCTCAATTTTGCCGGCATCGGTTCTCGAGCCCCCTGACAGCCACGGGCTCGGAAACCGGATGCTGGCAAAATTGAGCATCCAGTTTTCGACCCGACAGCTGCGACAGCTGCGACATTTAAAAATTTTTTTTAAATTTTTTACTTTTTTAAACATTCGGGACCTCCGACTTTATATCGCCATGATATTAAGTTGGAGGGTGCACAGAAAAGCAGTTTTTACTGCTTTTCTGTGCACTTTCCCGGTGCCGGCAGAAACTAGCGCCTACCTTTGGGTAGGCGCTAGTTTCTAAAAGCAAAATGTGCGGCTTGGCTGCACATTTTGTTTACTGAATCGCGCGGGAATACCTCATAGGGCCATCAACATGCGTTTGCATGTTGCGGGTGCTATTAGGTTTGGGGGGGGTTGGACGCATGTTTTTGACGCGCTATTACCCCTTACTGAATAAGGGGTAAAGCTAGCGCATCCAAAACGCACGTCCAGATGCCGGCTAACAGTGTGCTCCGACAGAGCGCACTGTACTGTATCGGCCCGTATGGCTGGAACAGGGTGTGGCCCAGGTAGAAAGTGAAACTGCTAGTAGATGCACCGGATATACCCCCAGCAGTAAGCAGGCTTTGCACTAAGCACCAAAATTCAGCTGACTGGAAGCATGATGGGACTAAACATGCACGCATTGATGTGGAGGCTCCTAGAAGAGCAGAAGCAGCTGCAGGACATTGTCCTGGAATAACAGAGTGTCTGGACAAACATTAGGGAAAAACTGGAAGCAGATAGGGCATGTATAACTGCCAGTCTAGCTAAAGTAAAACCAGGGCTGGACTCAGTACAGCTGGAAGCAGAGAGAGTGCCACAGACACCCAAGGTAGCTGTCTGTTCTACTCTGAAAAGGGACGCTGCTTCAAAGGAAGCTGGAAGTACCAAGGCAGATGAAAGCAGACCAGATCATGGCTGGCAAGAGCCCACAGAGAAGCATACAATGGGACAAGAGAGTGCCATGAGTAACCTGATGGTCCAGGAAGCACACTGGGCACAGGTTATGGTTTGTCTGACAGAGATAATCCAGTGGGAGCACTGAGAGGAGAGCATCACCTTGCTGGTGGCTGAAAGGAATCAGTAAGTTCTGCTTAGGATGTTTTTTAAAAGTATTGGGGAGAAGTAAATTATTGGGATATATTATTTAGTGTATTTGTGTGTTTATGCTTTAAATAGTCAGCAAGGCAGATAATAAACAGAAGTTAGTGTGTTTATTTTTTTTAAATAGTAAGTTATTTTTTTAAATAGTAAGGCAGCTAATATGTTACGTTTAGGCAGTGGTCCGGTGTTGTGAACACCACCTTCAGGAGTGACTCCAGGTGGAGAGAGACAGGGGTTGCTGGAAAGTGATGCAGGCAGGAGAGTATGGAACTGGATGATGGCTGTGATATGTGGAGCAGAGTACTGGCTGGCAAACAAAGTCAAAGTCCAGGCAGGGTCAAGGCAGGCGGCAGGCAAACCAAGGTCACAGTCCAGGCAGGGTCAAGGTAGGCAAACACAGGAGTCAACAACCAGGCAGCCACACAAGAACCTTATTGCAAAGCAGAGGGCCCAAAGGCCACACACACACAGCAAGGCAGAGGGCCCGAAGGCCACACACGCACGGCAAGGCAGAGGGCCCGAAGGCCACACACACACAGCAAGGCAGAAGGCCCGAAGGCCACACACACACAGCAAGGCAGAAGGCCCGAAGGCCACACACACGGCAAGGCAGAGGGCCCGAAGGCCACACACACACAGCAAGGCAGAAGGCCCGAAGGCCACACACACACAGGAAGGCAGAAGGCCCGAAGGCCACACACACGGCAAGGCAGAAGGCCCGAAGGCCACACACACACAGGAAGGCAGAAGGCCCGAAGGCCACACACACGGCAAGGCAGAGGGCCCGAAGGCCACACACACACAGCAAGGCAGAAGGCCCGAAGGCCACACACACAGCAAGGCAGAGGGCCCGAAGGCTACACACATACAGCAAGGCAGAGGGCCCGAAGGCCACACACACACAGGAAGGCAGAAGGCCCGAAGGCCACACACACGGCAAGGCAGAAGCCCGAAGGCAAGGTAGCAAGGAGGCTAGAGCAGGGAGTGCAAACGAGCTCGATGCCGAAGCACTGGAGTCTAGGATAGACAGGGCTGTAAAGGAATATCCAGGACATAGAGCAGATGGATTGGGCCAGCCAGGAGAGCCTGCTCTTGAAGGACCCCTGGTGTTGAGGCGGTTGCACAGCAGCCATAGCCGTAACATAATAAACAGAAGTTAGTGTGTTTGTATTTCAGGCTGGCAGCCCTGGTGCTGCCTTGGAGGAAGAAGGTCTCATGATCACAGAGCATCAACCTGGTGCAGCAGGAAAGGATCCAGTAGCAAGGACCTGCTCTCCAGATGGTGCATTGTCCTCTCACACTGAGGATGTGTCTCCCAGGGTTACTGCGCCGGAGGGAAGGGTTAGGTTGGCCGTCATAGTTGGTGATTCGATTATTAGGAATATAGACAACTGGGTGGCTTGTGGGCATGAGGATCACCTGGCAACATGCCTACCTGGTGCGAAGGTAGCGGACCTCACGCATCACCTAGATAGGATTTTAGACAGTGCTGGGGAGGAACCCGATGTCATTGTACATGTGGGCACCAATGACATAGGAAAATGTGGGAGGGAGGCTCTGGTAGCCAAATTTAGGCTCTTAGGTAGAAAACTTAAATCCAGAACCTCCAGGGTAGCATTCTCTGAAATGCTCCCTGTTCCATGTGCAGGTCACCAGAGGCAGGCAGAGCTCCGGAGTATCAATGCGTGGATCAGACGATGGTGCAAGGAAGAGGGATTCAGTTTTGTTAGGACCTGGGGAACCTTTTGGGGAAGGGGGAGTCTTTTCTGAAGAGCTGGGCTCCACCGTATCCAGGGTGGATCCAGGCTGCTGGCGCTAACCTTTAAAAAGAAGATAGCGCAACTTTAAACTAGAGCAAAGGGGAAAGCCGACAGTTGCTCAGCAGCGCATGGTTCTGAGGGAGGTATCTTCAAGGGATACTAATGATGCATTAGAATTAGGGCATCCCAACAGTAAGGTTCCAATAATAAGAAAAGTAGTCCAAGTGCCTGTAATTAAAAACTCACCTGAGCTCAAAGATTCCAATTTATCTCTATCAATTAAAAAGCAGAATGAAAATACAAACAAAAAACATACTTTGAAATGTTTCTATGCTAATGCCAGAAGTCCAAGAAGAAAGATGGGAGAATTAGAATGTATAGCAGTGAATGATGACATAGACTTAATTGGCATCTCAGAGCATGGTGGAAGGAGGACAACCAATGGGATAATGCTATACCATGGTACAAATTATATCACAATGACAGAGAGGAGCATCTGGGAAGCGGAGTGGCACTTTATGTCCGGGATGACATAGAGTCCAACAGGATAAAGACCCTGCATAAGACTAAATGTACAATCGAATCTTTATGGGTAGAAATTCCTTGTGTGCTGGGGAAGAGTATAGTCATAGGGGTAAACTACCATCCACCTGGCCAAGATGGTGAGATGGACAGTGAAATGCTAAGAGAAATTAGGGAAGCTAACCAAATTGATAGTGCAGTAATAATGGGAGATTTCAATTACCCCAATATTGTCTGGGTAAATGTATCATCGGGACATGCTAGAGAGATAAGGTTCCTGGATGGAATAAATTACAGTTTTATAAAGCAACTGGTTCAGGAACTGATGAGAGAGAGGCAGCAATTTTAGATCTAATTCTCACTGGAGCACAGGATTTGATGAGAGAGGTAACGGTGGTGGAGCTGCTTGTAATAGTGATCATAATATGATCAAATTTGTATTAATGACTGGAAGGTGGACAGTAAGCAAATCCACAGCTCTAGCGCTAAACTTTCAAAAGGGAAACTTTGATAAAATGAGAAAAATAGAAAAAAACTGAAAGGAGCAGCTATAAAGGTAAAAGGTGTGCAAGAGGCATGGACATTGTTTAAAAATACCATCCTAGAAGCAAGTCCAGATGTATTCCACACATTAAGAAAGGTGGAAGGAAGGCAAAATGATTAACAGCATGATTAAAAGATGAGGTGAAAGAGGCTATTTTAGCCAAAAGATCTTCACTCAAAAATTTGAAGACTCTAACTGATGAAAATAGGATAAAGCATAAGCATTGGCAAGTTAAATGTAAGACATTAATAAGACAGGCTTGGAAAGAATTTGAAAAGAAGTTGGCCATAGAGGCAAAAACTCACAGTAAAATCTTTTAAAAATATATCCTGCGAGGGAGTCAGTTGGATCGTTAGATGATCAAGGGGTTAAAGGTGCATTTAGAGAAGATAAGGCTATCGCAGAAAGATTAAACGATTTCTTTGCTTCGGTGTTTACTGAAGAGGATGTTGGGGAGATACCCATTTCAGAGAAGGGTTTCATGGGTAATGATTCAGGTGGAGTGAACCTAGAAGATGTGGTAGGCCTGAATGACCAACTGAAGAGTAATAAATCATCTGGACCAGATGGTATAAACCCCAGGGTTCTGAAGGATCTCAAAAATGAAATTTCAGACCTATTAGTAAAATTTGTAACCTATCATTAACATCATCCATTGTACCTGAAGACTGGAGGGTGGCTAATGTAACCCCGATATTTAAAAAGGGCTCCAGGGGTGATCCGGGAAACTACAAACCAGTTAGCCTGACTTCAGTGCCAGGAAAAATAGTGGAAAATGTTCTAAAGATCAAAATCACAGAACATATAGAAAGACATGGTTTAATGAAACAAAGTCAGCATGACTTTACCCAAGGCAAGTCTTGCTTCACAAATCTGCTTGACCTTTTTGAAGGGGGTTAATAAACATATGGATAAAGGTGAACCAGTAGATGTAGTGTATTTGGATTTTCAGAAGGCATTTGACAAAGTTTCTCACGAGAGGCTTCATAGAAAAGTAAAAAGTCATGGGATAGGTGGCGAAGTCCTTTTGTATTTTACAAACTGGTTAAAAGATAGGAAACAGAGAGTAGGATTAAATGGTCAATTTTCTCAGTGGAAAAGGATAAACAGTGGAGTGCTTGGACCAGTGCTTTTCAATATATATATAAATGATCTGGAAAGGAATACAACGAGTGAGGTAATCAAATTTGCAAATTATACAAAACTATTCAGAGTAGTTAAATCACAAGTAGATTGTGATAAATTGCAGGAGGACTATGTGAGACTGGAAAATTGGGCATGCAAATGGCAGATGAAATTTAATGTGAATAAGTGCAAGGTGATGCATATAGGGAAAAATAACCTAAGCAGTAGTTACCTGATGTTAGGTTCCATGTTAGGAGCTACCACCCAGGAATGAGATTTAGGCATCATAGTGGTTAATACATTGAAATCATTGGCTCAGTGTGCTGCAGCAGTCAAAAAAGCAAACAGAATGTTAGGAATTATTAGCAAGGGAATGGTGAATAAAACGGAAAATATCATAATGCCTCTATATCGCTCCATGGTGAGACCGCACCTTGAATACTGTGTACAATTCTGGTCGCCGCATCTCAAAAAAGATATAGTTGCGACGGAGAAGGTACAGAGAAGGGCGACCAAAATGATAAAGGGGATGGAACATTTCCCCTATGAGGAAAGTCTAAAGAGGTTAGGAGTGTTCAGCTTGGAGAAGAGATGGCTGAGGTGGGATATGATAGAGGTGTTTAAAATCATGAGAGGTCTGGAACGGGTAAATGTGGATCGGTTATTTAATCTTCCAGATAATAGAAAGACTAGGGGGCACTCCATGAAATTAGAATGTAGCACATTGAAAACTAATCAGAGAAAATTCTTTTTCACTCAATACACAATTAAACTCTGGAATTTGTTGCCAGGGGATGTGGTTAGTGTAGCAGTTAGTGTAGCTGGGTTTAAAAAAGGTTTGGATAAATTCTTGGAGGTGAAGTCCATTACCTGCTATTAATCAAGTTAACTTAGAAAATAGCCACTGCTATTACTAGCATCAATAGCATGGGATATACTTAAGGGCAGATTTTAAATGCCTGGCATATGTAAATTCCGGCCTTTACGCATGTGGCTGGGCCTTATGCGCTCCGGTCGAATCTTCCAAGAGGCCTGGCCATACGTGTAAAGGCCGGTGCATTCATAAGTGCCAGGCCTCTTGGAAGGGATGGGCCAGAGGGCATGTTTTGGGCGGGGATTGGTGGGGTGGGGATGGGCCAGGACAGTGCCATTGTTTGCTGTCCTGAAGCCTCATGGTCAGTCCTTCAGTTTTTCAGTGTTCCACGTCTCCTTGTCAGCCCGCAACTTCTGTTCATCACCTTTCTGCCCTACCTATCTGTCTCGCCTTTCCTTTGAACAGATACATGGTATTGACCTCAGATTGCCTCTTGGACCTCCTTGAACTCTGCCTGCTACTAATCACAGCCTGATTATTGGACCTCCTTGAACTCTACTTTCCCCTGATCTCAGTTTGTCTCAGGTTATGCTTGATCCCAGTCCACTCCGATCCTGCTACATCGAAGAATCTCCACCATCCACAGAGGCCTCCTCCTAAGACCTGCCAGCCCCAGCATCCAAAGGCTGAACCCGAGGGGAACGAGGGCTGGTAAAGGCAAAGCTCCTGCTGGTGGTAGGGACCTCAGGGCTCCTCCCTGCAGGTTGCGTCAACCCTGCCTCAGCCCAATGTTCCACATCCGCAACATCTGACGCTTGACCCTTCAGAAAGACTCCACTCCAGAAGAAGCTGAAAGTAGCAAGATGGCTGAAGCCAAAAGAGACCCTGAGTGGTGAGAGCCCACCGAGAAGAGTGCAATAGAGTAGGTGGGGTCCCAGAGAAATGATCCTGCATTGACTGAACTGGAGAAAGTAGAAAGCTCATGGTGGAGCTTCATAGCCTGGCCTGGAGAAGGCAAAACCCACTACCCAGAAATGGGCAATTCAGAATGGACTGTTGGATGCAGCTCTGATTGGCCTATTGGAGGCAGTGCAGAGGATGGAGGCACTGCAGAAAGACCAGTTGGAGGCACTGTCTTGAGGTGCTATGACAACTGAGAGAGGCATCATGGAGAAGCCAGATGGAAGTGCCACAGACAAGCCAGATGGAAGTGTTGTGGTGAGCTCAAAGAGAGGCATTGCAAAGATCCCAGAGGGAGGAGGCACAGAAAGTCTTGAGAGAGGCACTATGGAGCACCTGGAAAGAAGCACCACTGAAAGCCCAGAAAGAGATACCTTGGAGACCCCAGTGAGAGGGGCTGCAGAGGAGCCAATGTGTGGCACTAAAGAGAGGCTGGTGACTGGCACTAAACAATGTCCCAAAGGCACTGAGAGGTGGCACCAGATGCTGGAAAGCACCCACTACTGGTGCCAAAGGAACCACTATATGATTTCCCACAACCAGTACAGAGTCTGGCTGAGGCAAGACTGGAACCTGGAGCTAGCAAGGAACTCACTTAAAGGACTGGGGGCACACAGAGGATGAAGGGCACAATGGGTGGTCATAATACTGCTGTCTGAGGTAACCCTAATGGGTGCCGGTGAATGTGACCCTAGAACCCCAACCCTAAACCTAGTTGGTGGAAGGCCAGTTGAAGGGGAGTAGGGTGTGTGGTACTTCCATGGATAGGATCTAGGGGGGAATAATAACACTTGGACCAGGGATTTTGTAGGATCAGGGATTTTGCCTGGTCCACCTTAAATCCCATAGAGTGAGAGAGATTCTATGGGCGGGACCCTGCTAGGCAGAAAGAGCTCTGTAGGCTGGATCTTGCTAGGAGGTTAACAATGTGATCCCAGCTGGGATCAGGAAGTCCCCATGTCTCCAGGAGCAAGGAGCTCCTGTCCCTCTCTGCTGAAGGCTTGTGAGTACCTTGTCCTGAGGTAAGCCAGTCTATTGTAATATTGTTGCTGTTATAGTAATAAACTTGAAATTGCATTTGAAAAGGCTGGAGTCAGTGTGGTTTTCAGCTCCAGCCTAGGTGCCTGCCCAGTCATCCTCACAACAAGCTATTGAGCAAATCTAATGTAACCAGATAAGTCCGAAAATTGGTTACTTATCCCTCTAAATTAACTGGATAAAAAACTCCTTCCTGAAATGGCAATTTTCCGCCCACCTCTTAGCTGGATAAGTTCTTATCTGACTCAGTACTTATCCGGATAAGTGACGGCAGCTTAATGTGGCCAGATATTCAGCCACCGCCACTTAGCCAGATACGTCTTTTCTTATCCAGCAGTGGAGCTTAATATCGACCTCTAAAAGGGTAATTTTCAAGTGTGCGTACAGTACGTCAGCATTTATATGTATAAGTATGTACGCAGAAAGCTATGCCTGCATTTATAAACTGTGTGATGGGTAATTAAGGGTGTTTCAGGGGCATTCTAAGTTGGGTATGAGTTAGCCGGGAAACGTATCCAAATAATTCTGATATCAGTAGTTAGCGAATACATTTTTGGCCATCTCTAACCGGCCCCAGGAGCAGGTCTAAAGTTATGTGGGAATATGTCCTTGGATAATTTTTTACTTAACCGGCTATATTCAGAGGAACATAGCCAGTTAAGTTCACAGGGGGGGAAATAAAAGTGGCAGGCAGGCAGGCCTCTGGTTCTAATCTTATACACCTAGCCAACAGAAAAATAACATTGCCCTGCAATGCCCCCTGCACTACCTCCCTCCTCCCCCCCCATTCTCTACCCCAGCCCCCAATGTTCCCACCCTCCCAGTTTTTTCACAAACCTCTTTCTTCTGCTAGGCACACTGCACACTCATACTATGATCCCAGCAGCTCTCAGTGTTGCTGTGACAGTGACGCCGGAAGCGTAAACTACCAGTGCTGCTTCTCTGACAACTGCATTTATTACAATCTTCATCTGTCTATGTGGATATACATTTCTACAGAAACTGGTGAGTGAGATTCCTTCATGTTTACCAGCTTCAACGTGTCATCAAATTATTGAAAGAATGTAAGGGTTTGCACACACAACTTTTGTTGCTTGCTTATGATGTGGCATCTTTGAGGGAAATAATGAAAGCAATTTCTGCAGGTAACTATTATATGGTGGAATATTTATTTTAATTGCATGCATCACATTTTCACAGTATTGCAAGTTAACAATTATTATAAATATGGACTTAGGGCCAATGATGAATTCAAGTGAGGATAAATAGATCCTTTGGAATCACTGGTCACATTGTACCTCTATAAGGCCTTTTAAAAAAAAACTACATTTTCAAAACGAACATTTTTTTAAAACTTTATTTGTTCCTAAAAGTATATATATTTCTGTGACAACAAGCAGGCATAAATCAGCCACAACATGTAGGTGATGTCAATCCGACAATGTTGACATGGATCTACCTCTTACTATTCAGTAAAAAAGAGTTACAACACATGCTCACTGCCTCGTGAGCACCTCGTACTTTCTTCATCTGAGCTACCGCATGAACATGTTCCCAGTCTCTTTTTTTAAAATTTGTTTGGCCTGATTCTTTGGCCTGATTCTGACTCATTACATCTTTTTGTTTTTTGTCACTGTCTCTGTAACCTCTCAACAGAACTTTCCAGTTCTAAAACTTCTAATAATAATAAGACGAAGACAGAATGGCAAAACCCAAGGTCAAGAAGACTGTGGTCAGCAGTTTAAGGCCTGCATCTGTAGCTGCTGGATGTACGTTACTGATACCCATGATTTTTGATACCACGGCCTGAGCCTGGATCATGATCTCCCCACTTACCACAGTTGAAGTAGGATATCTTAGAGGGTGCAACTGTACTATGCCTGGAGAGTGGAGGTGTTGGGTAAGATCTCAAGGCCATAGCCTGAGATAGCACAGTGGAGCTGCTCCTTTTCTCAGAGACAGCATTGTCAGAATCATGGCACAGGAGGACAGATTCTCCTTCTTTCCCCACAAGTTTTGGGAAGGCTTCTTCCTCCTCCCCCCCCCCCCCCCCCCGGCACTGGATCCTGAATCTGTCATAGGTTAGTGGTTGAGCATAGCATAGAAGATGAAGGCAATGGCTGAGGCTCAAAGAAAGGTGCCGAAGAGGCACGAGGGCCATGGGGCTCTGCCAGAGCAAAACTGTCCTCAAATCTGAGGAGGGAGTTCACCTCCACAGCTCAGGTACCATTGTCATTCATGGCATGGAAAATCCCTATGGTACCGAGCCATCTCTAATACCTAGATTAAATACAGAGCAGGATGCCATCTGTTTCATTGGCATGGAACATCTGCTTTGTGTGCTGTTCTAAGGAGGTGACTTTTCAGTTAGGTCATTTTACCCAGTAAATGCCAGTATTTACTCCCATAAATGATTTTGAAGATTGCCTTCCAATGCATTTTAATTAATTAATTTCAGTTTGTAACCTGCATGATTGCGCAGATTCTTGACGTGGGCTTTACAATAGTAATAAAACATATACAATAGTAATAAATAATAAATAGTAGAAAAAAAACCTTAAACATGGATCTCTATGATATGTTTTAAAAAAACAAAAATTGTATTATACTGCATTAGATTCTGAAATCCACTATTATTGGTTATTAGTTCAGTTTAGTGCCAAGGAACCTATGGCAGTTATGCTTTGTACAGTTATATTTTATGAAGATAATTTGAACATTCATACTCAAAGAATGAAAATTTCAGAAGTACGTGGGTCAACCAACCAACCAATGGCAAACCAATCATCTTACGACATTTAGATGGATTTTTTTTACTTCGTTACAAAAACAGATTAACTGGGGGAAACACCCCCCCCTCTTTTTGTAAGCAAGAGTGTGTACAATATAATTATAGGATGCTTTGTCGCAAAAGAAGTTAAATGCAATGACTAATCTGTTCAGATGCTGGTAGTGACAGCTGTAACAAACCTGCGCTCCCATCATCTGTGATATTTTATCACTGCATTGTACTAATGAATACATCGGACTTTCTTAATGCTCCTCAAAAAATGGCCTTAGAATTATTCCTACTTTCCATTTTATTTCAGATAGAGCCTTAGCAAGGCTTTACGGTTTGGAAGGAGGCTGTATTGTTTTTTGACATGTGAGGAAAATGCTTGGAGGAACTCTTTCTTGATTTGTCATTACATTCTTACCCAAACAAAACACCCCTTTCTACCGAAAAAGCATAAAACTTTTGGATATATTCAGAACTGCTTAATTCTGTAAGGTATTTACACATAACAGTGTTTTGTGTTTTATATATACTGTAACTGTAATGTGCTAAGTTCCTTATTGTAATCCAGACAAATCAATCCGAGATTACTGAACAGATCTATTCAAAAACACACAATGTGCTTTAGACTATAATGTTCTTCCCTTCTGACTGGCTTGTGGGAAAGAATGAAAATTGAAGGTTCTGTGATAAGAGTTTTTGTTGATTCGATTGGCAGTCATTTTAACCTGTATGAATTCATCCCTTCTTTTGTGAAAAATAGGGTCCGTGATACTTCAAAACATCTGAAGTGCGTGCTTGTGAAGTTTTATATATATCTAGGGCCGGAAAGGAAAGGTCAGCAGAAAAAAGGTGGTGATATTGCCCCTGTATAAGACCCTCATGAGACCTCATTTGGAATACAGTATACAGTTCTGGAGACTGCAACATCAAAAGGAGAGAAACCACCATGGGCTGGAAACGGTCCAGAGGGTGGCTACTAAAATAAGTGGGTTTTCATTCCAAAGCATATGGGCACAGATTTGAAGATCTAAACCTGTGTACCTTGTAGGAAATGTGAGAGAGGGGAGATATGATAGAGTCATTCAATTACCCCCAAGGATTCCATGCACAGAAGGTGAGTCTCTCTGAAAAGAAAGGAGGCTCTTGAACGAGGGGTCATGGGAAGAGGATGAAAGGGAGTAGACTCAGGAGTAACCTAAGGAAACATTTCTTTACAGAGAGTTTCGTGGGTGCATGGAACGGGCTCTCTGTTGAGATGGTAGAGTCAAGGACATTATGAGGTGAATTTTAAAAGCCCAGCACGTGCCAAGATCGGGAGATAAGTGCACAAGTTGTGCTTACGTGCGGCCACCGAAGTTTAAAAGCTGCCTAGATGCGTGCATATCTCCCGCAGCATGCACATCTCTAAAGTTTTCAAAAAGGGGTGGGGCAAGGGCATTTCAGGGCCTGGCGAAGAGATGTGTATGCAAATATTTATGCACCAGGGTGCACATCCACATCCCCTGCTGTGTAGGAATGAGGTGTAAATTGAAAAAAACCCCCCAAAAAACCAGCCATACCTTAGGAGTTTTAAGGATCTGGGGTAACCTGGGGGGGACGAGACTGTAAGCTATTCAGCCAGGGGGGTTTGGAGGACCTAGCTGGGCGAAATGGTGAATGAACTGGTGAACTGGCAATGGCATGGACACTCGCCCCTTTTAAAATTCCCTGACTTACATGGTAGAAGCGGGATTTACGCACACACGTCTGCGTCCACTTAAAATTGGGTGCTCATGTGCATGCAGTCAGACTATTTTATAACATGCATGCAAGTTATAAAATGGCTGTGTTCCTGGGCGTGCACTGGTGCAAATGCGCCAATGGGCACCCACATGCTGGTTTGAAAGTTACCGTCTCTCTGAATTCAAACAAGTATGGGATAAACACAGAGGATCTCCGAGTGAGTGCTAGGGATTGTATAGTTGAATAGTTTGTGTGAATGGGCAGACTAGATAGGCCATATGGTCTTTTTCTGCCATCATGGTTCTATGGAGTGAACTGATCCACCTGCAATGAAGAAGGCATGGATAAATATGAACCTCAGCGCACTGAACTCCAAGTCTGGGGCATGGAGCAAATGGATTGGATGGAGCCCTGTGGGGAAGCAGGAGTGACTCTGGGTAGAAAACTGTACTCTCAGACAGCCATTTCCTCTTGCTAGGCCAAGTGCTTCATTCTAGTGATGTATTTATCAGCCCCATGAGACCATGCTTTTGCCTTGTGACCAGTGTGCTTCTCACAGTCTTGCACTGATGATGTGAGACTAGGATAAAGCGCTTTTCCTGGCAGGCAATAGTGGCAGTGTGAGAGTGCAGTTTTCTGCTCAAGTCACTCCTGCTAGGGGCTGTGAGCCATCAGAGCATACTCCACTGCATGTTTCTCACTCTTACCCCTTCTCACCTTGACATTGGCACTGAAAATCTCCCACCAAGACTAATGCAAGGTCTTTGTGTGATTACTTAGCCAGAGCTGAAAGGATCACACCAGTAGCACTACTTTCTTCCACAATACCACTACTACACAGAAGGGGGAGATAGGTAGGGGTAGAGTGAAAGTCATTCCACTTGGGGCTCTCAGTTGAGTTGCTGTGCTATCCCTCCTTCCTAACAAGAAACCCACAGTACCTGATTGTGATCTGCTTTGAAGTGCCTGAGAGACCGAATATAAATCAAATGAAATGTCTCTGTGTCCTCCTTATCTTCTCCCTTCCCACAGGTGATAAGATCTACCCATTGAAAACCTAGCATTTTTGATTCCCACATTTATTTTATTGCTGTAACAACAGTACACTTTGGAGATCATTTTTAAAGGAGTTACATGTGTAAGTGTACCATACTATTGTGCAATTTTTAAAAAGCCATTTACACATGTAAAGTGCACTTACACGTGAATATCCCATGGACAATTCAATGGCATATATTGTAGCAATTTTCAAAAGCCCACGTACAGGTGTAAAATGCATTTGCACATGTAAAACCCAATTTTAAGTGTGTAAATGCTTTTTAAAATCAGGCCCTTTATATGCATATCAACAATAAAATCACTTATAAACAAAGACTGAGGTACATCTTTTTTGAATTATGCATATACTTGCCAGTGGGCTACCAAGGCAAGACAGCCATTCACACACCATGCACTCCATACACATACAAGTAAGCCAAAAGCAAACATCCTCCATCTACTAGTTCTCTTTATAAGAAGGAGGTGTAACTTGATAAAATTTTTCCCAAGCTTGCTGATAATCACTATTTAAAAGTGTTTGCATAAATTTAGCATCTAGTTGTTCCAATTGCATTTGGTCTAACTTTTAAAGGAACCAAAATTTAGCTGGAAGAGGTATCAACGATCCAAAGCTTCAAAATACCTGCTCTAGCCACTAATAAGGCTGTTTGAGCAAATTGCAATAATCCCTTCAAGAGACCAGCTGCCCAGTCTAAACAACCTAATAACAAACTTAACAACTTGTTCTATTGTATTCATCACTACTTTCCAATAATCATACAATATGACACATATTAAAACTATGCAGATATGTTCCTTTTATAAAATGACATTTCAAGCGGTCATCAGAAAGTCTCAGCTCCATCCAGAAGACTCGAACTATCATACAATATTACTGTTTATTTGCAAGCAATATGTAACCTAACCATGATGCAGTCCGCATACTTTCAAAGCTTATGTTACATGAAATTAATGGAGCCCAATACTTAGTAGCCCTAAAGATGGGTTTGTGAGAAACATCAATATTCCTCCTAAATGTCTCACTGGAGGATACAGACATGACAGGTCTTGGCCCTCAGCATCCCAGTCCCCCAAATCTCATAGACTTGTTACTGCACTGTATACCTCATAATATATTTACACATTAAAGCACATTAAAGAAACACTTACTTTCAGCTCTGCCAACCTGTGAGCTGTCCACACTGCTCACACTACTGATGGTTGCGTTATCAAGGCTGCCCAAAACGTCCTCTTTAGGGGGGAGTAAGTGGCACCATTTCAGAGGCAGGGAGGGGACTGGCAGCAGGTTTTTTTCTTATCTCCCTCCATAGCAACCGTCCCGTAGGCCTTGAGGTCTTCCATCTCCCTGTTGTGCCGGTGTGCAGCACTTAATCCTGCGACAAGTGGCACGCCAGATTTCCAGCTTGGCAAAGGCTGTGTGTTCCCCAAATAAACTGCCCTCATGCTGTTGGATAAGCTTGACCAGCATCTCACTTTCAGTGTAGCTAAAATTTGCTCTCCTTAGACCAGCACCCTTTGTAGCCATTATGGAAAGCTCTGAGAGACAGGGAAGATTGTAACCGATTAGCTATTAAATATGAACAATTACCTCATGCTTTCATTAGCACATGACTAGATAAGTGGTTGCCACTTAGATGGAGAAATGGATCCCAAAGTTTTCCCCTTACTAATAGTGGTTGCCCCTGGTTGGTATGGCAATTGTAGCCTCAAACGTTCTTGCCTCAACAGACCCTGTCCCGTAGTGTGATGCCAATGTATGTATGTATGTATGTATGTATTTATTAATGCCAATGGGAAGTGGAGATGATGAGTGGTATACACAATTGGTATAAACCACAATAACAAATGGTATAGCGCTAAAATGTTTGTGGATCCTTATACTGGATTACTCAAAAAATGAAGCGTAGAAAGAAGTTAAATTCAGCATTTCCATCTTTATTCATGAGTAGTTGAAGGAAGGTTTCGGTCCCCTGACACAGATCGTGTTTCGCCATATGGGCTGCGTTGGCAGGAAAGGTTAGAGGAATATAATCCCGTTTGGTGTCGTTGTTGCTTTTGATGGATCCTTATTATATTCCTCTGTATTCCTGTATTCACCTGGGCTCAGGTGTATATTACAGGATAGCTTCCTTGGCCAGAACTAGCCTGATCAATAATTACTTCTCTGATGCACAGAAATCAGGCTATTGGCTGGGCAGTGCCATGACATAGAATGTTATAGCTGCTTCTAGAAGGTGTTCTCAACTGCAGAGCCCTGTGTATGCACCTTTTTTTTACATAATCGGCTAAATACCATGTAACTGTTCATATTCAAACTTAGCCACAAAGCCATAATGCGCCTATGGCCAATACGGCCTTGGCAATAGGTGCTGCTAGCTGAAGGGTACTAAAGTGTTATGGTGATGTCACCCTAAGGAGGAGCAACACTGCAGCTGCTGAATTCACTGGTGGGGCCTGGGGAGGAGGAGCAACACTGCGGCCCTACCAGAATCACAGGTGGGGCCTGGGGAGGAGGAACAATGCCACAGCCCTACCAGAATTGCCAGCGAGGCTTTAGGAGAAGGCGGAGGAGGAGGATTGGTACAACCTACTCTGCAGGAAGGAGTTCTAGGCCAAAGCTGGGTTGAAGAAGAAGTCCTGTTGGCTGTGAGGAATGAAAAAGAAGACTGCTGCTACTCTTTCAAGAGTATCTCTCCATGGTGAGTCCGCACCTTGAGTACTGTGTACAATTCTGGTTGCCGCATTTCAAAAAAGATATAGTTGCAATGGAGAAGGTACAGAGAAGGGCAACCAAAATGATAAAGGGGATGGAACAGCTCCCCTATGAAGAGGTTAGGGCTGTTCAGCTTGGAGAAGAGACGGCTGAGGGGGGATATGATAGAGGTCTTTAAGATCATGAGAGGTCTTGAACGAGCAGATGTGCATCGGTTATTTACACTTTCAGATAATAGAAGGACTAGGGGGCATTCCATGAAGTTAGCAAGTAGCACATTTAAGACTAATCGGAGAAAATTCTTTTTCACTCAACGCACAATTAAGCTCTGGAATTTGTTGCCAGAGGATGTGGTTAGTGCAGTTAGTGTAGCTGGGTTCAAAAAAGGTTTGGATAAGTTCTTGGAGGAGAAGTCCATTAACTGCTATTAAGTTTACTTAGGGGTAGATTTTCAAAAAACGCGAATAGGTGTACTTTTGCTGGCGCATCAGGCGCAAGCAAAAGTAAGCTGGATTTTAGTAGATACGTGCGGAGCCGCGCGTATCCGCTAAAATCCTGGATCGGCGCGTGCAAGGCTATGAATTCTGTATAGCCGGCGCGCGCCGAGCCGCGCAGCCTACCCCCGTTCCCTCCGAGGCCGCTCCGAAATCGGAGCGGCCTCGGAGGGAACTTCCTTTTGCCCTTCCCTCACCTTCCCCTCCCTTCCCCTACCTAACCCACCCACCCGGCCCTATCTAAGCCCCCCCCTTACCTTTGTTGGGGGATTTACGCCTCCCTCTGGGAGGCGTAAATCCCCGCGCGCCAGCGGGCCGCTAGCGCGCCGGGACGTGACCTGGGGGCGGGTCCGGAGGGCGTGGCCACGCCCCCGGGCCCGCCCCCGAAACGCTCCCAGCACGCCCCCTAAACGCCGTGACGACCGGCCCGTCCCCCGACACGCCCCCGACACGCCCCCCTCGGAGAACCCCGGGACTTACGCGAGTCCCGGGGTCTGCGCGCGCCGGTGAGCCTATGTAAAATAGGCTCACCGGCGCGCAGGGCCCTGCTCGCCTAAATCCACCCGGATTTGGGCGGATTTAGGCGAGCAGGGCTCTTAAAATCCGCCCCTTAGGGAATAGCCACTGCTATTAATTGCATCAGTAGCATGGGATCTTCTTGGTGTTTGGGTAATTACCAGGTACTTGTGGCCTGGTTTGGTCTCTGTTGGAAACAGGATGCTGGGCTTGATGGACCCTTGGTCTGATCCAGCATGGCAATTTCTTATGTTCTTATGAGTGTGTGTGTGAGAGAGAGAGAGAAGGGGAGTCTGTGTGTATGTGTGTGAGAGACAGCATGTGAGAGTGTGGATGAATGAGAGAGAGCATGTTTGTGCATACGTGTCTATGAAAGAGAGCATGTGTGAGAAAATGAGCAAGCATGTTTGTGCATGCGTGTGTTTATGTGTGTGCATGCGGTTGTATAAGAGAGCATGTGCATGTGTGAGAGAGAGAGGGAAAGCATGTGCGCATAAAAGTTAGAGAAAGCATATGTGTGTGTGAGAGAGTGTGTGAGAGAGCATGTGTAAGAGAGAGAGTGAGGAAGAATATGTATGTGTGTGAGTGAGAGAGTGTATATATGTGTGTGAGATAGCAGAAAATTTGTGTACAACAAAACTCCTTCCTCTCTTCCTGCTAATCCATGACAATCTAAGGGCATCTGGAAATCAAACATTCTCAGATATGGAAAGCAGGGGATTTAAAAAAAATCCTTATGTGTTTTAATTATTGGGTGATATTTGATGTGTCTTTTTTGAAATTTGTTAATGGTGTTCAGAAAATATTTATATGAGTTTTTAATTATTGGTTGTTATTCTATTTGTTAGCTGCTTTAAATGATATTCTTTATTTATGTGGTTTTACTACTATTGATGAAATTTATATTTCTTGATTTTATTGTTTTACGAGGAATGGTATTGTTTACCTTTTTCCATTGTTGCACTTCATACAGAGTCTGGCTTCTTGAGATTTCCAGATCAGTTTTTGTCTGCACTTTTCCATTTATATTTTATAGTATGTTTATTCTGTATTTGGTGAGGGTTTGTCTGTGTTCTGCATGTGTCACTGAGGTACGGTATTCTGCTAGTGTATAGTTCTGTGTAGAGATCTATAGCAGCTTGGCTTGTTCTGTTTTCCTAATAGGGGGCGTATTGGTGTTTTAGGGACTGCTGTAATATTTGCATTGTTACCTTTTCAAAGGTAGGATTGTTGCTGTTGAATCCTGGCAGTTTGTACTGTTCTGATATACAAAGTTTATTGTATTGTAATTCTGGTTTCTTGTGGCTTTCAGAGGGCCAAGCCCATGCCCATGGTGTGTTACAGTAGGCCTAATATCATATGGGTTCAAAGTGTCTGTTTTGCTTTTTTGCAGGGTTTTCTGGTTAACACCAAAGCATTGCATGTAAATTGAATCCATATTTTAAGTGATTATATCTCAGAAGACTGTATTTTGAATATCATTTTTCATGTGCAATCTGTCATTATGTGTATAGGCGTACATATTCAAAAGCCATTTAGACAGATAACAGGAAAGTTATCCATTAAAATGGTTTAGCCACATATTTAAAAGGCTTATCTGGCTCAATTCTAGCTGGATAACAAATTACCCAGCTAGAATTTAACCAGGTAAGTCAGGGGCATTCCTGGTAGTCGTTCTGGGGAGGAGCGGAGTTAGGCAATTAACTTAACCGGCTAACTCTAGATGCACCAAAGGGAAGATCTAAAGTTAGCCGGATACCACTTATCTGGTTAATTCTAACTTATCTGGGTATATTAAGTGGAGCGACTGTGCCGCTGAATGTCCCAGTGAAGTTAGTTGGATATGTGTATCCTAGTAACTCAGAAGTTGAATATTTACCCCATAACTTTTAATAGTGTGTAGGGAGACTGTGACAAGGTAGGATGGGGCGCAAGGCTGTAAGGTTGCCTAGGATGCCTGACACCCTTGTACTGGCCTTGGGCATTGCTGTACAAACATTTGACAAATTCTCCTAACTCGTAGAGTTATGTTTTGTGTATTAGGTGAGGGAACAGCTTTTCACTTGGCCGTAGGCGCCAAATTGCCTGGCTACGGCTCTGTTTAGCTGGTTATCACTGATATCTGTCTAAGTAAGAATATAAAGTGTTAACAGGTATGAAGACTAAGGGGCTAAATTGAAATATTTGTATGCAGCCGTTTATGCGGCTTAAATGGCTAAACATGAATATCAGAACTGAGCCAGAATGAATATTTGTTTATGTGCAAATATTCAAACTTCAATGGTCAGTTTCCTTTATCCAGTTACATTTCTACCTGGCTATACCCAGATTTAGTGGTTAAGTTTTTGATTTTTTTAATTTCCTGCTCTTTTTTATTTTATTTATTTATTTATTTGGCTATATTGCCATTAGCCAGCTTACTGAATATCGACCTTTAATAGGTCATTATTCAGTACCACTTACCAGATAAGTTCGGACCTACAGCACGTCTAGATGCAGAATACACCCTAACACCTTGCCGGGGCAGTATGGATTGAGATGGATTAGTGTTCCTCAAAGTAACCCACCAGCACCCCTTTTTGCAAAAGTAAGAATGAGAGGGGTCTCATCCAAGTCTTAGAGATAGGAGGAGTGTGGAAAAAATAAGGGTTCTTATACACTTTAAATGTGTCTCCATTCAATTTATTATGCAGGCGACTCCTTGTGTACAGTCAATCCAAGTTTACAATTTTTCGCCAAATTCCCCCGACACGAATCCCGTGTTTCGATGCCGTCCAGTTGAAGAGTGTTAAGCACTAATGGCGCCGTCCCTCCTGATGTAGCCTTTGGGCGAAACACGGGGTCCGTGTTGGGGGACTTTGGCAAAACATTGTAAACTTGGACTGCTTGAACATAAGGAATTGCCTGCATAAAATATTGAACGGAGACACGTTTAAAGTGTTATTTTTTCCACACTCCTCCTATCTCTGCGATATTACATTGAGTGTGGTCACTTACTCCAATTTCTGCTTTTGGAATTCATCCAAGTCATAACCAGATTCAGCCCTTCTTAGTCTCTGTGATCTTGTAGGATCAGAGCCCAAGACGATATGGCTGCATAAACTGCACATGCACGAGTGGGTGAAATCCTTGCTCTCTAAAGTCATTAATCATTAGATGTTCATTAAAACAGACCCACATGTCTTTTGTAAACTGTGATCCTTGCTTCAACAAGAGAAAAGTGTGAGTCACTGAAAAAAAAAGCATGACGCCAACAGTAGACTGTAATGGTGGTAATATTGTATGCATTCACTGCTATTAGAGCGTTCTTTCTGTTTGCTCTACCAGCTCACTGCATCTGTGCTTTCTATCTGGACGTGCTCTGATGAAAATGCATTTTCCTTTTAATTATGCCCCAGCTTGTTTCAGCTGCAAATCAGTCTGTTTCATGCAGTAGGGGAATATTCATAACTCATCCTTGATAGGCAAAGGCAACAGTTGCACTTTACCGTTCAGAGCTTCAGCAAAATGACTCCAACAAGTCTGAACCCCTTTCCTCCTCCATCCCCAACATATACAGTAGTGCAACCAACATTGTATGAGGATTATATCTGGAGTCCATTAGAAACCATTATGAACTAGGAGAACCAATTGAATTCAAGTCTTCAGCTTCCCATTAGAGTACTTTAATTTCTTCTTTGAAGTGCATTCCTATATTTCTAAAACATTTTTATTTTTTTATAAATTCACACGCTACTTTTTATTTTAAAATCTTTTTTTTTTTTCATTGTGTTCAGTCATTTCATTCTGCATGCAGCACAGAGGTAAGCACTGTTAAAGTTGTTTTGGGATGCACTAGTTTCCCCAACAGATGAGCAAATTAATTTTCTGTGCCGCAGTGCTAATTGCCCATTAAATGTCATGCGATCACAACTGATTAATTGCACGAGTCGAATTTTTTTTTTTTTTTAACTTGACAATATATAACTAGAATTATCTAAGTACAGTCATGGAAGGACATTCCAGTCGCAACAGAATTAGCAAGAGGGATAAGAACTTGAAGAAAGGTGCATCTGAGAAAAGTGATTGGTTTAAATAACTTAGAAAATCTGTAATCCACAGAAGAGCCTTTAGGCACTACCACCATCAATAGAGGTTTGTTTATGGGATGGTATTCTTCCTTGTGATGCTGCAACTAACAACTGCAGCTAACTGTTGAGAGCTGATATCCAAATTATTGATTTAAAACCTGAATGAAAGTTTCTAATGTCACAAGGAGGAATACAATCCCATAACAATAATAGTGATAGAGGTAGTGATAGAGGGGCCTGTCTGTGGATTACAGATTTTCTCTGAAAACTGATAAATATACTGCACTTTTCAAGTACTCAGGATTACCATAGTCAACGTTATAAGGAGGAAGATTATTATATCGCTGAAGGCTTGTGGAGGTGGGGGTCATAACGTTTTGATCTTTCACCTATCTTTGAGTTGAGAAGAGCTTTGGACTATCTATGAGTGGAGAAGATCTTTTTTGAAATGGAGATTTTATTTGAATGTTTATTTGAATTACTGTACTCTCATGGATTTGTTATATTTGTAATTTAATTTTTGGTTATAGGGTACTGTTTAAGTGTTAACAGTGTATGGTTGAGTGGTTTCCTCTGTGGATTATTTAAATATTATTGGGGGTGGATTATTTAAATATTATTGGGGGTGGAGTTTAATATTAATATTAATAATATTAATATTAATAATAAGAAATAAAATTTACATAAGAACATAAAAAAAGCCATACTCTCGAGTGAATTCGTTTAGGTCACAAGTTTAGCCTCTGTCTTTTAGTGATGCCTTAAGAAGATAATGCTCCAAACTTCCTCCAAAATCACACTTCACAAAATAAAACTTCTGGCAAGTGAAAACATAAGAAAAACTTTATTCCTTCCAGTTAGGAGCCATGAACATTAACAGTTTCTATTAAGCAAACTGGAATTTGAACTTTGAAAAAGTCAGGGCAATTTAGCGACAAACCCTTTACCGTACACTTGAGAAGTTCCCGCGTGCCAAATTGTTAGATGCGCTGGGTATTGCAGGGCAAATTTAATTTTTTTTTTTAACAAGACTGAGCACACTGGGTTATACTCTTTATGTTGCATCACCACCTTTACCGAATAGTCCTGGTAAGTTACCTCCCGCAGCTTGCGGTACGCTTGTATGAGCTGTTGTTTGTGCATTAAATTAAGAAATTTTGCAATTGTAATCCTTGGCCTGGTTTCCCCCTCTCTCTTGTTACCAAGTCTGTGTGCCCGTTCTATTTTAAGTTCACCTACCAGTTCTGGCAGATTTAATACTTCCAGCAACCACTTTTCTAAGAATCCCAGCAGGTTGTGTTCTTCTATGAACTCCACTAGACCAATTAGCTTAATGTTGCTCCTTCTAGACCTATTTTCCAAGTCTTCTATTTGGACTTCCTGTGCTACTACCTTCTTTTCCAATGCTGCCATCTTATTGGTAATAGCCATGGAGTCATCTTCCAGGAGAGATACCCTTCCCTCTACTGTATCCAGAATTCTGAAATGGGAGAACACGGCAGTGGTCCGCAAAGCAGAGTACACCGGCGAGGGTCCCTCTAGAGATATCATGGCATGGGTCCACAGAGCAGGGAAGACCCGGAGGTGGCTCCTCTAAGAATCACGGCAATGGTCTGCAGAGCAGGGTACACTGGAGAGGGTTCCCACATAGATATCACAACAGGGTTCCACAGCGTAGTACTCACAGTGACTGAAGACAAGTATTAGTTCTGTAGAAAGCCTCGGGAAGTGAGGCAGGCAGGAGTCTGGGTGAAAGGCCCTTCGAGGAGCAGATAGCCAAAAGACGAGGAAGGGCCCCCAAGGAGCAGGTACCCGATAGTCTCACACCACGGGAACAGGAACTGGAACAACGCTGAAGTGAGAGTAGGTAGATACAGCAAGTGAACTCGTTGCCAAGTTGCCGGCTGTCTGGGCTGGCGAATTTAAATATCGGAGTTGAGTGACATCATCTGATTGGGACATCCCCGAGGTTCCCGCCATGACATGGTTAAAGCAGGTTGGGGAGCGCGCGCATGCGCACGCCTAGGGAACCCCAAGGGTAAGATGGCGGTTGGCAGCGTCCATGCTGCTCTGGTAGGCCCGGGAACGGAGGCCAGAAGGCTGGTGGTAGCTGGCAGAGTCCACGAGTTCGCCCAGCGGAGCCAAGGTAGTAAAAAGAGAGGTGAGCAGAAGTGGTCGCAGCCATCTGCAGCCGCGGAGTGTAACATTACCAATCTCACTGACAATGTGCTTCTACGGGAGACACAATTTAAATTTCTGTGTCAAGCATTCATATCACAAGACAGAGGATTTCATGCAAAAACTTGTGTTTCTGCCATTTGTGTGAAATGCAAAACAGTGATAGGAGACTATGCTCATGAGTTTTGGGGTTATCCTAAAATTCAGAAGTTTTGGGAAGAGAGAAAAAAAAGTATCTGGAAGGGCTCACTAAATTATCCCTTCCACTGGACCCACATGTATGGCTTATTTGTAAGTGTGAGTACAGCTCGATGAAACAAAAATCATCAAAAACTATTCTTATACAAATCTGCTTTAATTAATTAATTTCTATTTATTTATTTAAGTGTTTTATATACTGTTGTTCCAAAAGAAGATTACAACGATTTACATTATCAGCCTTCATATTCTTGATCAACAATCACATACTAATAGAAACTTAGAAACATAGAAATGACGGCAGAAGAAGACCAAACGGCCCATCCAGTCTGCCCAGCAAGCTTCGCACTTTTTTTTTCTCATACTTATCTGTTTCTCTTGGCTCTTAGTAATCTTTTGGTTCTATTTCCCTTCCACCCCCACCATTAATGTAGAGTACAGTGTTTGAACTGCATCTAAGTGAAATATCTAGCTTAATTAGTTAGGGGTAGTAACCACCGCAATAAGCAAGCTACACCCATGCTTATTTGTTTACCCAGACTATGTAATTCAGACCTTGTTGGTTGTTGTCTGTATATAGATCCACTTTTTTTCATTCCCCCTGCCGTTGAAGCAGAGAGCTATACTGGATATGCGTGAAGTAGCAGTCTTTCTCCCTGCCGTTGAAGCAGAGAGCTATGCTGGATATGTCGTTCTCCCCTGCCGTTGAAGCGATATGCGTGAAGTAACAGTCTTTCTCCCCTGCTGTTGAAGCAGAGAGCTATGCTGGATATGCTTGAAGAATTGGTCTTTCTCCCCTGCCGTTGAAGCAGAGAGCTATGCTGGATATGCATTGAAAGTGAAGTATCAGGCTTATTTGGTTTGGGGTAATAGCTGCCGTAACAAGCAAGCTACTCCCCGCTTTTTTGTGAATGCAAATCCTTTTTTCCACATTTCCTCTTGCCGTTGAAGCTTAGAGCAATGTTGGAGTCACATTAACCGTGTGTATATTTATTAAATAAGGGTATTATCTCCAGGTAGTAGCCATCATTCCCGCGAGCCACCCACTCTTCATTCACGTCCTCTAGACTTTATGGATCCACAGTGTTTATCCCACGCCCCTTTGAAGTCCATCACAGTTGTGGTCTTCACCACTTCCTCCGGAAGGGCATTCCAGGCATCCACCACCCTCTCCGTGAAGAAATACTTCCTGACATTGGTTCTGAGTCTTCCTCCCTGGAGCTTCAAATCATGACCCCTGGTTCTGTTGATTTTTTTCTGACGGAAAAGGTTTGTCATTGTCTTTGGATCATTAAAACCTTTCAAGTATCTGAAAGTCTGTATCATATCACCTCTGCTTCTCCTTTCCTCCAGGGTGTACATATTTAGATTCTTCAAACTCTCTTCATAAGTCATTTGATGAAGACCCTTCACCTTTTTGGTCGCCCTTCTCTGGACCGCCTCCATCTTGTCTCTGTCTCTTTGGAGATACGGTCTCCAGAACTGAACACAGTACTCCAGGTGCGGCCTCACTAAGGACGTGTACAAGGGGATAATCACTTCCCTTTTCTTACTTGATATTCCTCTCTCTATGCAGCCCGGCATTCTTCTGGCTTTAGCTATCGCGTTGTCACATTGTTTCGCTGACTTCAGATCATTAGACACCATCACCCCAAGGTCTCTCTCCTGCTCTGTGCACATCAGCCTTTTTCCCCCCATCGAATACAGTTCATTCGGATTTCCACTCCCCATATGCATGACTCTGCACTTCTTGGCATTGAATCTCAGCTGCCATATATTCGACCACTCTTCCAGCTTCCTTAAATCCTGTCTCATCCTCTCCACTCCTTCCAGCGTGAGCACTCTGTTGCAGATCTTAGTGTCATCCGCAAAAAGACAAACCTTACCTTTTATCCCGTCCGCAATGTCGCTCACAAAGATATTGAACAGGACCGGTCCCAACACCGATCCTTGCGGTTCACCGCTTAAAACCACTCTCTCTTCAGAGAGAGTTCCATTTACCATCACACATTGTCTTCTGTCCGTCAACCAGTTTGCAATCCAGGCCACCACCTCGGCACTCACTCCTTAGCTTCTCATTTTATTCACCAGTCTCCTATGCGGGACTGTATCAAAAGCTTTGCTGAAATCCAAGTAGATGACATCGAGTGCTCTTCCTTGATCCAATTCCTTGGTTACCCAGTCAAAAAAGTCAATCAGATTTGTCTGACAGGATCTTCCCCTGGTGAATACATGCTGCCTCTGGTCCAGCAATTCTCCCGACTGTAGATAGTTCACTATTCTCTCTTTCAACAGTGACTCCATTACTTTTCCCACTACCGAAGTGAGGCTAACCGGTCTGTAGTTACTAGCCTCTTCTCTGTTCCCACTCTTGTGAAGCGGGACCACCACCACTCTTCTCCAATCACTCGGCACCACTCCCGTTTCTAGGGATCTATTGAACAGGTCACACAGCGGACCCGCCAGCACATCTCTGAGCTCCCTCAGTATCCTGGGATGAACCTCATCAGGCCCCATGGCTTTGTCCACTTTCAGTTTCCCCAGCTCTTCCCATACATTCTCTACTGTAAATGGAGTTACATTTTCTCCACTCCCCTCCAGTTTCTTGGATTGTATTGGAAGCCAGTGTAATGCTATCAGCAAAGGAGTGATGTGTTTGAATTTCCTTGCCCCTAGTAATAGTCTAGCAGAGGCATTTTGAAGTAGCTGTAGTGGTTTTAGTAGACTTGAGGGTAGGCCTAGTAATAGGGAGTTACAGTAGTCCAAGTTCGAGAATATTAGTGTTTGTAGAACTGTGCGGAAATCCTGTGTTGTTAGCAGTGGTTTTAGCCAGTGTAAGATTCTCAGCTTGGCGTATCCTGTTTTGATTAATTTGCTTATATGCTTTTTCATAGTGAAGTTCTCATTGACCTGAATTCCTAGGTCTTTACTTGTTCTGAGGGTGTAATATTAATGATTCCTAGGTCTAGGGTTGATGGTTTAATTATTGTGTTATCTCTCCTTAACCACACAATTTCAGTTTTTTTTGGGGGTTTAGAGTCAATTTCAGTTGAGAAAGTTTTTGTTGTATTTCCTTCATATATGTCGACAGAAACTATGCAGTTTTTTTGACTGTTTTGTTGACCAGGATGTAGAATTGTATGTCGTCTGCATACAGGAAGAAGTTGATGGCTAGATTTGCTAGTAGTGCACAAACAGGCAGCAAATATATGTTGAATAGAGTGGCCAAGAAAGCTGAACCTTGGGGGGCACCTGTATCGATTGAGAAGGTGTCAGAAATTTGATTACCCAGCTTGACTTGGAATGTCCTAACTTTTAGGAAGGAAGAGAACCATTTGTTAATATTTCTGTCTATTCCAATTTCTCTTAGTTGTGGCATAGAAGGGTATGGTCAACAGTGTCAAATGCAGCTGTTAGATCGATTAGTACCAAGATATATGATTCATTGTTATTAAAGCCTTGTAGTACTGGGTCGGCTAAGGAAATGAGCAGGGTTTCTGTTGAGCGCTTTTTCTGAATCCAAATTGGTTTGGGTATAGTATATTGTTGTCTTCTAGGTGGTTCTCTAAATGTGATAACATTGCTTTTTCTAGGACTTTAGTGATGAAAGGCACGTTGGAAATTAGTCGGTAGTTGTTCCAATCATCGAGTCTGCCAGTTTTATTTTTTAGGATTGGTTTAATCACAGCTTGTTTTGCCTTATCAGGGACTAATCCCTCAGCTAGCGAGTGATTTATTATGGTTGTAAATATTGGAGTTATTACACTGTTCATTGTTTTCAGGGTACTTGGGGGATAGGGTCCAGTGGGTGGTTAGCAGGCTTCATTTTTGTGATGATTTGGTTTATTTTGAGTTTAGATACTGAGTTGAATAAGCTCCATTTTACTTGTCCAGGTTTTTTTTCAGGTTCTTTTGCTGTTGAGCAGGTAGAGAATTGCAATTTAGTGTATTGATGTCTTTTAACAGTGAGGTAGCGAATTCGTTGCATGAGTTTTTAGAAAAGTCGTGATTGTTTGATATGGAGGAGAATGGGTCCTTGATTAGGTTTTTTACCATTTCAAAGAATAATATTGAGTTAAATATAACACCATGAACCTGTTTAGTGTAGTATTCTTTCTTTTCTTTGTTGATTTGTTTTCGGCATTTTGTTAATAGGGATTTGTATTTTTCTAGGGATTCTGCAAATTGGTATTTTCTCCATTGCTTTTCGGATTTTCTCAAAGGCAGTTTGGTGTCCCTTAGTTCTTCGCTGTATCAAGGGCTTTTTTGGTTTAGTTGTGTTTCCTTTATTTTAGAACATTTTTGTCTGGATTGGGCAAAGGGTGTCTGCTATTTCATTGATAATTTTATCCCAGGATTCAAAAGGTGAGCTGGTATTATCGAGATCGGATGCAGTTATTTTGTTTTTAATATTTTCTTCAAGTGTTTCGGGTTCTATCTTTTTTCTGTAAGTGAAGGATTGGTTGTTATGTGAGTTTGTTTGTTGTGTGGTGAGGAGAGTTATTTCTGCCTTTATCAGCTGGTGATCAAACCAGGGCAATATTTTATGAGAAGAATTGATTACGCAGTTATTGTGATTGGCAAAAATTAGGTCGAGAATGTGTCCTGCTTTATGGATGGAGATGGATACAAATTGTTACCAATCCATGGCTTCCAAGGTATCTAGGAAAATTTCACATGCTGTAGATTTAGGTGTGCTGTCTATATGAAGGTTAAAGTCTCCTATGATTAGAGTTGATTCTGGGGCTGGAAACATTTTAGTGAAGATTTTGATTAGAGGTGATCACTCTTTTTGAAATATTCCGGGTGGGCTATAGATCACACCAATATTTAGAAGTGGAGATTTTAGTATTGCAAACTCATTGGGTGGGTTTATCTCAGCTTTATATGGTTTGAGTCTACGTTCCTTTTTCCATATTATTAAAAGACCCCTACCTTTTTACTTGTGTTTGGGGAAGTGAAAGATATCATAGGTTGGGTTATCAAATTGGATTAATAGGACATTATCACTGTCTTTGAGTCATGTTTCGGTAATGCAGAATATAATGGGATTTAGTTCCTCTCTTAGGTCATTTATCAGTGGTATTTTTTTTTTTTTATAGCGATTGAGCATTTAGTAATAGGAGAGTGAACATTAAGTTGGAAGAGATCACAGGAAGAGAATTGTTATTTATCTCAGGATAGATTAAGTTGTTCTCCTCTCTTAGCTTGTGTTTTGTGGTTCTCTGGAGATTTCTATGGTTTCCTCATCCAGTAATTGTTTCCATGATGTGGAACGGTTCCATTTATATTGAGCTTGGTTATGGCTGAGTTAGAATTTGCTTACTTCAGGCGCACATGAAGGGGTGCACAAAGGTGCAAGCTTCTTTGTTGCGCTCCTTCATGCGCACGTCAAGGGCACGACTGCGGCACAAGCGCCTCCGGCATTGCAGCCAGTCCTCTCTGCTCTCGATGGTGGTGGTGGGTGGGCAGAGGGGCGGGCTGTGGGGTGGTCAATTCTCTCTCTCCAGGAGTATGGAAGCAGCAAATGGGTGTCTTCAAGGATGTTAGGCTTTGCCTTTACTCACAGTTAGGTAATTTCCCAGACTTCTGTTTTGATCCCTGATGGGAGGGATCCCATGAAGCAGGACTTTCTGTGATTGTCAGGAAGGAAGGGCAGCCAGAACTTCCTCAGAGGGAAAATCCAAACCAGCTACAGAGTGGACTGAAAAAGGAAATCCGTCCTGACCCTGGTCATGACCACCAAGCAGGGTTTGCCTGGCTCCTCTGACTGGGCCAAAAAAGACAATGAAAGCTAAGCTCCTATCTACCCTCTACACTTGTGCAAACAAAAGAGACTACCTCTCCAGCTCTAAGAAGAGCACTGCTATATATGCATTGCTCAGCAGGGGGACGGCCATTCCAGACCCCATAGACGAAGGGACTGTATTTGAATGGGACTTCCCCGTACACCATCCTGCACTAAGCTAGCTGACACCTAAGAACCCAAGACTTGCTGGTAGCGTGACATGTAGTGTGTGTGCATACCATTTAGTCCTCCTCTCTGTTTTCTATCTTATAACCAATTTGCAGTCCACAATAGGACACTGCCCCCATCCCATGACTTTTTAAATTTCTTAAGCATTCTCTCATGAGGGACTTTGAGAAAAGCTTTCTGGAAATCCAGATACACTATATCAGCTGGCTCACTTTTATCCACATATTTATTTATGCCCTCAAAAAAATGTAGCAGATTGGTGAGGCAAGACTTCCCTTGGCTAAATCCATGTTGTCTTTGTCCCATGCCTATCTGTATGTCTAGCAATTTTGTTCTTGACAATAGTTTACACCATTTTGTCTGAAATAGATGTCAGAGTCACTGGTCCTTAGTTTCCTGGATCACTCCTTGATCCCTTTATAAAAATTGGCATTACAGATAGGGGCACAAATTGTGGTGCGCCAGGGCCAGGAAGGGGAACAGAAAAACAAAACATCCAAAGAAACAGAGCATTGTAGCTGGGGTGTTGGATTGAAACATAGAAACATAGAAACATAGAAATGACGGCAGAAGAAGACCGAATGGCCCATCCAGTCTGCCCAGCAAGCCTCACACATTTTTTCTCTCATTCTTATCTGTTTCTCTTAGCTCCTTGTTCTATTCCCCTTCCACCCCTACCATTAATGTAGAGAGCAGTGATGGAGCTGCATCCAAGTGAAATATCTAGCTTGATTAGTTAGGGGTAGTAGGGGTAGTAACCGCCGCGATAAGCAAGCTACACCCATGCTTATTTGTTTTACCTAGACTATGTTGTACAGCCCTTGTTGGTTTTTTTTTCTTCTCCCCTGCCGTTGAAGCAGAGAGCCATGCTGGATATGCATTGAAAGTGAAGTATCAGGCACATTTGGTTTGGGGTAGTAACCGCCGTAACAAGCCAGCTACGCCTCGCTTTGTGATTGCAAATCCTTTTTTTCTTCACCCCTGTCGTTGAAGCTATGCAGGATATGCGTGAAGCATCAGTTTTTTGTTTTTGTTTTTTGTTTTTTTTTCCCCTGCCGTTGAAGCATCAGTTTTTTGTTTTTGTTTTTGTTTTTTTTTTCCCCTGCCGTTGAAGCAGAGAGCTATGCTGGAAATGCGTGATGTATCAGTCTTTCTCCCATGCCGATGAAGCAGAGAACCATGCTGGATATGCATGGAAAGTGAAGTATCAGGCACATTTGGTTTGGGGTAGTAACCGCCGTAACAAGCCAGCTACTCCCCGCTTTTTGAGTGCGAACCCTTTTTCTTCTCCCTTGCCGTTGTAGCAGAGAGCTCTGCTGGATGTGTGAAGTATCAGTTATTCTTCTCCCCTGTCATTGAAGCAGAGAGCTATGCTGTATATGCATTAAAAGTGAAGTATCAGGCATATTTGGTTTGGGGTAGTAACCACCGTAACAAGCCAGCTACTCCCCTCTTTGTGAGTGCAAATCCTTTTTTCCATTACCTCTTGCTGTTGAAGCTTTGAGCGATGTAGGAGTCAGGTTAGGAAATAAATAGGGAGAAGAGAAGAGATTGTAGGTTGTTTATGCACTTCCTGTACTAGCTCTTTGTGGGAATTATGGAGGAAGTGTGTCATTTTCTAAGATGTGGGTTTGGAGGGTATGTCTCGTAACAGAGGTTTGATGTGGAGATTGCTAAGCCATTCATGCAGAAGCAGTGGTTTGCTGATTATCAGGAAGGCAGTCCTAAGTAGCCATTGTCTTACAGTATTTTTTGAAACCTAAATAATCCTTGATGGCTATTTGCTTTGGGGGTGGTGTTCCATAGCTGAAGGAGTGTTGTTGATTTTGGTCAGTTTGGCCTGGGCTGCAGATAGTATGCATAGATACATCTTTTGTGAGGACCAGAGCATTTTGCTTGGAATGTAGAGATTCAGCTAGGCTTTGAGATACTTTGGACCTCAATTGTTGAGTGTCTTAAAGACCAGGGACAGGATTTTGTCCCAGACGTTGATCAATGCAATCCTTAACAAGCTGAGTGGGATCTGGATCGAGGATACAGTAGCTAGATTTAGCTTTGGAGACCAGATTTTTTACTATCTTTTGGGTTAATATGTCAAAGGAGAATGTCTTTGTGTGAAGTTGTAGCTGGCCTTGAAGGGTCCGGGATGGGTGTCTTTAATGTAACCACACTCTGGGGATACTTGTAACTTGGGGGGTGTCACTTGATACCAGGACTTAGTCCCAACTCAGGCCTGCAAACCCTGGCATGGATTCTGTGACTGGGAGAAAGGATTACTTTCTGGGCCCAAGGAATTTAGCTGGTATGATGCCAAGAAGACACTGAACACAAGGTTTTGGTGTTCCAAAAATTAAAGAGGTCTATATTCAGCCGCTATCCAGCCGAGCAAGTTAGCCAGCTAAACTTATCAGGCTAACTTGACCGACATACTCTGCAGAATGGCAAATATACTCATCTGTCTTATAGTTAGCCAGATACGTTTACCCATTTATTTTTGTTTTTTGAAGGTGCTTTCCTGCTTGAGCTTTAGCCAGGTTTTCTGTCCCTCCTGACGCAGCCATAAGTCGAACCATGGTCCTTGTCGGGGGACCTACATTGTATATACTGTTAATTTCAACTATTGTTTATTGAAGTAATTTCAGTTGTCAGTAAAGACTTCTGACTGATATTATTTCTTTTTGGATTGATCTTATGAAACGTTTCCACACACTTCCTGTTTATTGGTTTTGCACATGTAGGAGGTAATTTTCAAAGAAATTACTGTGTAAATGTAATATTATATCATAGCAATTTTCAAAAGCCCATTTATGCACTTACAAGTGAATTTTCAAAAGGATTTACATGTGCAAATGTAACTACTATCAGAGCAATTTTCAAAAGCCATTTACGTGTTTAAAGTGCACTTTTGTGAGCAAATCCTATAGACAATTCAATGGTATATATTGTAGCAATTTTCAAAAGCCCACTTACTGGAGTAAAGTGCATTTACTCAAGTAAAACTCAGTTTTACTTGAGTAAATGCTTTTCAAAATCAGGTCCTTAAAATGCACATACATACAAAACCTATTGACAATTCAATAGCAATTTTCAAAAGCCAAATTACATGTGTAAAGTGCATTTATATGCGTAAAACCTAGTTTTAAGTGTGAAAATCCTTTTGAAAATTACCTCCAGTGTGTATTTTATGATTTTCAATGCTTTCACAAAGCTCAATATTGTGGAAGGGCAGCAAGAAATGAAAGTTAAAAAGCCACGGGTTATGTATTTCTTTTGAAGGAGAAACAGAAATGTAGCAGCTGGACTTCACATTTACAAACATCGCAGCTGTTGAGAAGCAAAGTGTTTCTGCCTTAAACACCCACAGCAAATTATTCTTCACTGAAAGAAAATCAAAACAAATACTGCTCCCTAAAACACTGGCATACGAGAGCGTGCCATGCAAGAATGGAAGACATAAAATGCATAATTTTATGTAACCTCCTCTTGATTTAAGATCTGAATTCAGGGGCAACACAGTCCCCAGGGCCAATCTCAATGTCCTGGACCTCTCACTCCTCTCACCATTCTCTGCAGAAGTCAGCAACGGCAATGCTGGGGTCCAGTCAGCGGGGAGGAGGCGCAGCCTCCGGGTCTAGGCTCTTGGGGGTGGGAACTCTTTAGCAGTCTTCTAAAACAGTCTCTTAATCTCCCACTCCTCGCTTTCACAGTCCCAGCTGGTACTCACTCAGGTCGTTTTCTCCAACCAGCTTTCAAGTAGGATGGTAAAACAAAATCAGACAGTAGCCTGGGAATGGCGTTAAAAAAAAATGTTTACTGCAACTTGAAAAATCAGATCCCAGGCAAGAATTGCAAAAATCGTCATCAGAAACAAAAGAATGACAACTCGCAGTATTCCAGTTTCTCTTTTCTCCATGCTCGAATTAGTGTCTTTCCCAGTAATGGGAAAAGGAAGAATAATGCGTCTCAAAGTGGGGTAGGAAGATGAGGGTGAAAACAATTCCTCCCCTCAATAATGGAAACAACTGGAGCTCTTCTGCCAACCACAACTCTCTGCGGAGCACTGTTTGCCCACTCTGGAGTTAATTTTAAAAGGAGTTACACGTGTAAGTGTAACATACTATCACAGCAATTTTCAAAAGCCATTTATGCGCGTAAAGTGCATTTACATGTGAATAACCTACGGAAAATTCAATGGCATATAGTGTAGCAATTTTCAAAAACCCACTTACATGGGTAGAATTCACTTACATGTGTAAGTTCCAGCTTTGTGCATGCAATTTTAAAATTACCCCCTTTAAATTGGTAAATAGACAGGAGGCCTCAATCCTACTCCTTCTAAGAAGGGGGGGGGGAGGGGGGGTCTTCCTTTGACGACTGAGCAGTTCAATGAAAAACAAACCCATTCTCTGTAAGACAAAAATTCTCTTCTTTACTCTTCTCCAGGCAGGGAAAAATATCCCCTCCTGATCTGTGAGGGCACAAAAGGCAGGGTTTCTCCCTGTAATTCCTCTTTGCAGACTGTGGGACCTACTGGGATCACCAGTCAAAAACTGCAATCCTCTCAAAACAAAACCTACAGCCAAAAATCCAGTGCACAACATGCTCAACTCTTTTTATAAAGGGGAGCTCAGTCAATCCCCACACTCACGGCAGGGAAACATCTTAGGGATGGCTTCAAAATGCAAAACTCTCACCCTTCTAGCTGGAAGAAGGGAAAAAATGTCTGGTACGGAAGCGAAGCTATCATTACGCTTATACTACTGCACGATCGTTTGGAAACTTAGTTACACTGCATTTGTCATGAGCATGCAGACCAGATCAAGGTAATTCCCCAGACAGGAGAAGCATGGGGTTCAAGAGTAGAGTAGGGCAGGGTCTTCTGCCTGACCGGCCCCCTCCCCCTTGGAACGAGCCCGCAGATTCTGGTGGCCGGCAGGACTTCTCTGCAAGGGTACTTGAAGTAGGGATTCAGGCAGAGCCAAGGCAGGCTGAAGTCAGAGCAGGTAGTGTTCAGGCAGAGAGGAAAGCAGGACAAAGTCAGGGAAGGCAGAATTTAAGCATAGGCAGGTCAGTTCAGCAACACAGATGGAGCCCGAGGGCTAGGAGGTGCAGAGTAAGCAGGAACCAGACAGGCGAAGAGTCAGAGGTGGAGCAAGGCAGGAAACGGGCAGACCAAGAGACAGGAACAGAGTGCAAGGCAAAACAAGGACAGGATAGGCAAGACAGAACCAGACAAATAATGACAGACAACAGGCAAGAGGGCCACTGGAAGGTCCCACAGGGGCTAGGGAAACAAACAGGCAAGAAGACCATTGGAAGGCCCACAGGAGACAAAGAAACAAACAGGCTAAAGTATAAGGAACAAGCAAGCAAGAACCTAGACAGGGCAAGGTAGCGTTCAGGTGGCCACAGCAAGGAGCAGGAGCAACTCAATGTTGAGGCCCTGGGGCTGTGGGTGAGGCAGGCTTTTAAGGCATGGCAAGGCAGCCTCATATGCCTTAGAGGCAAGCCTAGGCAGCTCAGACTGCAACTCATGGAGGGCCCCTGCAGGCAGGAGGACCACACAGCAGCCAGAGTCATTACAGAATTTGAAGGAAATTACAATAACATTTTATACCCCCTCTCCCCCTTTCCAAAGAATAGGTCTGCCAATCAGCTGGTGTTATACTGAAGCAAGTCACCCTCTAATTGCTTTTCTTTGGTATGTGACTTTATTGATGCAGTACTTTCACAGAACTGCCACATCTTGGACCTGTGCAGAGGGTGTGAACAGATAATGCACGAGAACAGTTCTGTTTCCAGCAGGAAGGGGAAACTGTGGAAATGGAAGCAGCAATGCACTATTTCTCGGACAATGAGCAAAATACAGTAAACAGATAGTGGGTGTTTCGTCTGAACAGGGCCATTTATGAAAAAGTCATAGCCAAGGAGTCTAAAGTTTATTGCAGCCAGAACTTCACAAAAGATATTCTCTTCTGGGAAGGGATGAAAGATATTAGTTTCTACTAGCCTAATACTTCTGAAACGAGGCCATTATCGGTACGGTATTGATTTATTAAATAAGTCAAACTTTCTTGCTGCTCTTTATTTAAAGGGATTCATTAGTTACATTTCTGGATGAATAATAAGTGAAAACTCTTTTTTCATTTAGTGCAAATGCCTCCAGCCGTTCATCCTTTATGGTTATGATAAATATTCCACTCAAGTCAGTGCAGCATGGGCATATCTAACAGGATGAATAGTTGCTGAGCCATGAATTAACATTTACTGAGATTCTGATGCTTGCAAAGGGTGGCACAACATATTTATGCTTGAGGCTGCTCCGGTAATAATCTATCAATTTCTTATCAAAGGGGCCCTTGCAAGCTCTACTGTAATCAGCGAGATACTTCTTGATTCCATGAAATAATTTAACACGAGGTCCCCGTTAGCCCCCTCCAGCTCATGTTTGGGCTGCTCTAATCTGGTGACAATCAAAGAAGTTAATTTCAAGTTTTGATGATAACTAACAGGCATGCAGCAAGAGATCAGACATTACTATACTTATAAACACAGTCCTCTGATAGAGGTTAGAGCTAAGGGCTCTGTGCCCCACACATCTGAAGATCCCAAGACCTCTTTCGTTTAACTCTTTCCTACTATCCTCTTCTGCGTTTCATAACATTGTCCAAACCCCCTCTGGTATGAATAGTCAGTGCAAGCGATTTAGAGGCACGGAATTGTTTAAATAATAACTAAAATTTCCAAACTCCATGGTCTTATTTGAACCATTACAAGACAAAATTTATCATTAGTAAAAAGCAGATCACGTTCTAGAATCTGTTTGCCTAAGATCGAATGACAGGTCTAAGCCATGAGCTGAAGATGGTCCCTTGTTGGCCTTTTCCCTGAGACTGAGAAGCTTTACAATATGGGAGGGTTAATTAATGTCCTGCCATGGAACCCTTGTAGAAAAAGAAAATATTAATAAAAAGCAGATTTAAGTCTATCTGCCTGCTTTATCCAGGTAGACCGCTGCTCTTTTCTGAGGAAGTAATAATATTTTTCATGACAAGTTTTCTATTATAAATGACCACTCCAAGGGGAGTGATATCATACATGACTATTCACTGTCACGTCTGGCAGAGAGAAGAATGCTCCAGAACAGTCTGGCTCTTCAGTGAGTCTCCTAAAATATGGCCTATGAGGTTCCAGTACAGGGAATATGCCTTCTGGGGCCTGGTTTATGCTTCTTGGGTCAGCTGGGGTTCAGGATGCTGTGGGAGGCAGCATTTATAACCTTTAGGGTGGGCAGGGCATGAAAGGGAGTCTCGCTCATTGCTCAGTGGTGACACCTACTAGCTAGACTTAGGGTGCACTTGTATCAGGTTCTTAAAGGAGCTGCAGTCTCTGTCCCATGGCCAAGGACTGTGTCTGCAATGGCTGGGCTATAAAGGTAAGGAGGGAACCCTGGGTAATTATGAATGAAGCACCATAGGGAGTCCAATTTCAACTGAGCTGGAAACCCAAAGGAACAAGAAGAAACTGCTGGGCCAAAAAATGTCATCTGTTGCTCTTATTGGTGTGTAGCAATGATCAGAATTCTGAAAGTTGCATTTATCCTAGAGGAAACTGGATATTTTGCAGGCTGAGGTGCTTTTTATGGCACAATGTCAGAGTAATCGAAAGATAACTGAGATCACTGTACCTCACTAGTTGGATGCCATTTTTCTAAATCTGCCCTCATGCAATGCACATTCTTTTGCCAAGCAAATTTCATATACACAGTATAAACTGTATCTGAATAAATGAACAATCTGTGATCCCGAGCAGAGAACAGACAGAGCTGAAACCTAGAATTAATTAAGGAGGACAACAGGGGAACAGAGAGAAATACTGTATACAGTTAGAGAACAAAGGAGCATGAGAGGCGTCTGAATATATAACTAAGCAAAAGGTTGAAGTGTTACCTGCTTAGAATGGATAGAAGTTAAATAGCCAATTAACACTGGGATTTAGGATCTTTAATAAACTGGGAAATATGCTTGAAAGAGAGGATTATGAAATTTCTTATATACAAACACAGGATACTTAGAAATCAAAATAGAAGACCTGAGGGCATATAAGCATAAAGACAAGTCTCAAATAATAGGCAAAACTGAAGCTCGACTGGAGGATTATGATAAGAATTGGGGGATTAATATCAAGCAATGTATATTGTTTAGATGAGATAGTCAAGATGGTAAAAGAAGAGATGTGATCCTGTAAATTTGATCTTTGAGACCACTAGATAGATCAGGTTGTCAGGATATCCAAAATGAATATTCATGAGATGCATCTGCATATATCTGGTCTAGGAACCTAGTTAATTTACATATCTTGGTTACCCTGAAAACGAGATTTGGGAACCAGTGGCAAAGACATTATAGACAAAAACTGATCTTGTTCGAGGAGATAAACCAAAAGACTAGAACCAATAACTGTAATGTACCATATGCTTAAGTAACTGAACTAATAAATATTAGCTGAAAAAGAGATTTAGCAAACTTTGTATTTGCTGGTATCAGTTTCTCTATGCTTCACACTTGGAAAGATGTTTACCTCTCATGTGTTGCTACTAAAGGAGCATATCGCATATCCAGCATAGCTTTCTGCTTCAACGGCAGGGGCAATGTAGAAAAGAGGATCTATATATAGACATCAACCAACAAGAACTGAATTACATAGTCGAGTAAACAAAAGCATGGGTGTAGCTTGCTTATTGAGGTGGTTACTACCCCTAACTAAGCTACATATTCAATTAGATGCAGTTCCAACACTGCTCTCTACATTAATGGTGGGGTGGAAGGGAAATAGAACTAAAAGGTACTAAGAGCCAAGCTTAACAAGTAAGAGGAAAAAAAAAAAGTGCATAGCTTGCTGGGCAGACTGGATGGGCCGTTTGGTCTTCTTCTGCCGTCATTTCTATGTTTCTATGTTTCCATAGATGGCAGGGTTAAACTCATAGCAGTATGACTCAGCAATTAGAGGGCATTTCAGGGGACCAGCACGATGACTTCTAAGAATACCATTTTAAAAAGACATTTTAAATGAACACAGGAAGGTTCTACTATTTGCCATGTAACCTCCCTTTTTGCGGGGATCACCTTTGGCAGCTGCAGAGTTGGTGAGTAGTACTTCTGCAGCCACGGGATACAGTAAAGTCTGTCCAGAGTTCAACAACTGGGGACCAGACAGTTCCAGGAGGCCCAAGGGGAGATTCATCATGAATACAAGGTCTATAACCTGATAGTTCCACTGAATAAAATTTATTGTGCAATCCAGGACATAAAACAAAAGTGATCTTCCAATTTCAAGTCATATGAGCAAAACAAAAATTGAGGGAAATTCAACTGAAATAGAGTACAGTCACTTGCAGTTTCCTTTGATAACAATCCTTCATTCCACTTGGATACTTGCAAAATGATGTACAGTAATTTCTTTGTCCTTCATGGAATCCAATGGCCTTATGTTTCTGCTTCAGCCAAAAACTTCTCAACACATCCACTGTGGGCTTCCACCAGCCAGAAGAGTCTTTCTTTCTTCCTGGAAGTGGATTGAACTCCTGTGTGGCACTCCAGTGGTCTTGAACCCTCTCTTGCATTTAACATATAGATCACCTTCTCTTATTTATTTATTTTTAGTTTTTATATACCGATCTTCTTGCATTAGATACAAATCAAACCGGTTTACAAAGAACAATGAAACTTGCCTGTAGGCGATACATGGAATCGTGAACGTATTAAGAAACAAACTCTGGGTAACATAGTCAAAAATAAACTGACCAGGAAAACAATTAGCATTACATAGTAATAAAGGTCACAATAAACGGTCGATCCATTGATAGTGCATGGATCATCAGGCAGAAAAAGACTAAAGGGTATCTGAGAGTCTCTTCAAGGTAACATGAGGTAAAGCAAAAGTGAAAAATGAAAGAGAACTTATAACAAACAATATCAAAATCTCTTCCATACTAAGGGTCCTGAGATAAGAGCCCTAAAGCATCCCTCTTTTGCTCAGCTTCTTTCTGGGACTACCGCCTTGTGGGAAGCACTTTTATAATCTCCCCAAGACCCATCCCCTTTGAAGCAAGGCACCTCCCCCTCCTCTGATGAACATAACTCTTTTGTTCTTCCTTCTTCCTTTAATGCAAGGATAAAAGAAAAATCTCTGCATAATACTCTCTCCATGGTTTACAACCATATAAACATTTGGAAGCCAACATTCAAAAAAGCAATGCCTGAACAAGTTTTCCAGATAAAGTTAGCTTGGTAATTTGTGACATATATTTAGCAGGACAAGTCTCCCACTGCATATACTCACTTAAAATTATCTGGCTAACTTTACCTGGATAACTTTAAACCTAACTGACTATAGAGTAATCAGCATTACATGTTTGTAAATCATGTGGGATTTTCCCTGCTGGTAAAATACCATTGAAAAAAATGTTGTAAGCAATTGCCCTTACTCAACAGCTTTATAAGCTATCTTCTTAGAGGGGCTGAGCCACTGAATATACCCAGATAACTTTAAAGTTAGCTGGATAAGTATATCCGGCTAACTTTAGATGGGCTCAATAGCAGATCTAACTTATCCGGCTAACTTAGCTGGATAAGTGTGAATATCGCCACTTCTCCATGTAAGTTAGCTGAATAAGTAGTTCCTCCCCATTACGCCTCTGTCCCGCCTATCACTTAGCCAGCTAACTACTTAGTCAGATAAGTAGCTATCTGGCTAAGCTGCAGCCACTGAATGGGGTCGGATATTCAGATGCTTTCACTTAGCTTTCACTTACACCAGCTGTCAGCCACTAAACAGTTGTGCTGACAGCTGGTGTAACTCATTGGAAGTGCTTGGGATCGCATTATGCTGTGATCCTGGGCCTACAAATGGGTTGCAATTCAGATGCTGGGTAGGTGGGAGGAGAGGGGGGTAGCATGGGGGGGGGAGGGGGATGAGGAAGCCCATATTTTTTTCACTATTTTCCAAGGAGGGAGTGGGATGAGAGGTGGCCAGTGGCAATATTATCTGTCCTTTCCCTTTGGAGGTATTTTCGGAGGGGGGGGGGAACCTCCAGCAAGCAGGGATTTAAAAGATTTATGGTGGGAAGGGTGGTGGGAATCAGGTGGCTTTGCTATTTTTAATTAAGATATCCAGTTAAGTGGCAAGTTATTCAGCCACACAAGGCTGGATAACTTTAGACCTAGCACAAAGGAGAGGCGGAGTTAACAGCACACACATATAGGAAAATCACAACAAAGAATGTGCGGCATACAATATACTGGACAATAATGTAGCACCAAACAGTTATTTATTTCGCATTTGCACACAGGGAGTGTGCATGAAATTTAATATATAATTTACAATGTTGTGAGAGCGACAGAGCCCCGACACGGCCGTGTTTCGCCTCCAGCTGCGTCAGGGGGACTGAAGTTTATCAAAGTCTTACGAAGTAGCTTAAGGAAAAGAATGTTTAAGATGGCTCATGGTTCAGAGCTTAAATTCGCTGGAGACATCGCGGCTGAGGTAGGTGAAAAACTCCGAATAAGCTGAGAAACCTCCCGCGGGTGTCAGGAGGTTTGCGGAAGAAAGAGTTCTTTTTCGTAATTTCCGAGTGAGCTTTTCTTCTGTGATTTTATGACATCCGAAAACATCCGGGCTGAAGATACTTCCAAAATTGTTTAGAACCAGGCCGGAACGGCCTCCAAATAGTAAGAACAAAGATCAAAAGAGATGTAAACTTAGACCTAACCAGACATATTCAAAATCTGGCCAGTTAGATTTAAAGTTATCCAGCTACAGTTAGCTGGATAACTTTAATTAGGGATATTCAGTGGGATGTTTAGTCCACCAAAAGTCTGGGATAAGTTATTTGGCCAACTGTAGCCGGATAGCTTCTCTGCTTGCCAGATTACTGAATATTGGGCCCAAGGAATTTTGGCCAGGAAGTTGACTTTGACTGTACCCTGGAGGAGTTCGATTTCAGGTCATATTGATATTACAGATAAATTCACAATTGAGTTTAAATCCCAGATGAAAGCTTAACAGGAAACTTTGAAGGAGACTGGTTGGAGGGTTCAAGAGCTGGACAGCCAGATGTTTAGGGTACAGAACTTGAATAGGATTTCTTTTAAGTCTGTCACTGCCCTCTTTGGGAAAGTGGAAAACTGGGAAAATGCTTAAAAAAAAATAAATTAAAATTGGAAGCTGATCAGTTTTCCCCATCTGTCTAATGTTGCTCCACTGCTACTGTTTAAACATTTTCTCTGTGGGGTTTTACAGTTTCCAAATGAAGCTATGTCCCTGGTGGTTAAATTACTTTTTCTTCCATTTTCTAAATGGATTGGTGGGGATCAAGCAGCAGGAGGATAAGGCTAATTATCATTTGATTCTTTAGACTTGCTTTTTTTTTTTTAGAAATTCCACAGGAAAATGAGGTTATCTCTGCTACTCTGTAATGCTTGCTTTTGAGTCTGATAAAGATGTTGTTTTTTCATGTTAAAGGATATATCTTTTCTGGGTGTTAAAATGCAACTGTTCTCTGATGACTGCAGAATGACTCAATTAAGACCTAAGAAAGTGATAACACTGCAGTAATTGACTTACGTGGTCAATTGCAATTGAGGTTTCCCAGTAGATGATTGATAAGGTATCCAGGGAATAGCTTCTGTATTTTAGATGCAGAACAGCAAGTGATTTTTTTGAAAGGTAGAACTGGTATGCGGCAGCCTCAGCCAGATGTGGAATTACAGTTTTGATTCTTGGTTCTCTTTGCTTTGATATCCCTAGGGAATATGTATTATTAATAACTATTTGCAGAACTCGCTAAGTTTATGATATGACCTCATTGGCAGCTCTTTCTTTGTTACTATTTTCTTTGTTATAAAAATGTTATAAAAAATGACTGTTATAAGTTGCTGCTCATAGTGATGTTGGAACTCCTCCCATTTGTGGACTACAATTCTGCTGTTACAATGATGGGTTTTGTCTTGTTAAAAGCAGTTTTCCCTTTTCTTCATTTTTGAAATATTTTTCACAATGTATCAGCAGATATTTTTATATGCAGGTATTTCTTGTATTTAATATCGTTGTAGAAATAAGTTGTTGGTGCTACCTTTTTATTGGATAAACTCAATACAGCAGTGACTAGCTTTCAAGGTTTAGTCAATGATGTATTTAATCCAGTAAAAAGGTATAGGGGTAGATTTTAAAATGGTGCGCTACCCGGCGTGCAAACATGTGCACCCGATTTTATAACTTGCATGCACAGGCGCGTGCAAATAATAAAACCAGGGGTCGGCTTCCCTTCCCTCTAGCCTGTTCTTCCCACCTCTTCCCCTAACATTTCCCCCTACAGCCCTACTCTAAGCCCCCAAAAGTTTTAGCATAACTTTTGCGCCTGTCTGGATGAATCCTCCGACACAGCGGCAATGTGTCAGAGCCCTCTGGCCCTGCCCCGCCCCCTCCCTGCCCCATTAGTAAAGTCCCGGGACATACATGTGTCCTGGGGCTTTATGCGCGTCGCCGGGCAATTTTAAAAAAGGCTCGTCGTGCGTGTAAGACCGGATACGCGCGTAACCTTTTTAAAATCCAGCCCATAATTTGTATGTTGACACTTGCTTCTACATATTCAAGTGGACTAACACAGCAACCACAATACTTTTTGTATTCTTCTACGAAAATATTATCCAGAAGGATCACAATATTTATTTATTTTAAAAAATGTCTATATCGCCAACTCTGAATGATTGCAGTGGTTTACAGCAAAAACATACACAGTAAAATGTAAGTCACAGACATAAAAACATTTAAAAACGAAATCACAAACAGAGCCTCTTTTCCTGCTGCTAATCTGCTCTATCCTATCTCTCTCTTTTTATGATCGCTCTTCAAATTCCTGCCTAAGGAGCCAGGTTTTTAAAATTTCCTAAATTTATTAGTATCTGAAATGACTTATAACTACTCTGGCATGGAATTCCACAGCACAGGCCCTGCTATAGAAAACGATAGGTCCCTAACCTCACCAACATGTGCCTGTCACATTGCTGAACCTCTACTAGTCCTTTATCCTGAGTTCGTACTGATCTACCTAGCTATGGTACTTTTTCAAAGCTAATTAATTTATGCATTAATATTAAAACTTTCTATAGTATACTCGATTTTATCAGCAGCAACTGAAGTGATGCCAAAATTGGCGTAACGTGATCATATTTCTCTTACAATGGAGCATGTGTGCTGTAGCATTTTGTATTAATTGTAATGATAGTATTGTAGAGTTTGGAATGCCTAACAATAACGAATTACAATAGTCCCAGTTTGGATACATTAGAGCTTGTAAGACTGTCCTAAAATCCTCTTTATCTAAAAAGATGTTGCAGTTGTCTTAGCATTCTTAATTTCATGTATCCTGACCTTGCCTGGTTTCTGATACATGCTTTCTTGGAAAGATTAGATTCCTAGGTCACAGATGGTTGGCAGTATTGGGATACAAAACCCATTAACTCCAATTTTAGGTTCTCATCTGGATCTTTTGTTTGTGAAAGTCTAATGATCTCTGCCTTAGAAAAACTAAGTGCTAATCAATTATACAAGATCCATTTACTAATTGCTTCTATATATTTTTAAATATTCTATTGTGGAAGAAAGGAAATTTTAAATTGGAATGATAAATTGGTCATCATCTGCATAAATAAAACACTTGAGACCTAAACCATTAAGCAATTTATACAAGGGAATCAGATAGATATTAAAAAGCAAGGCAGATACCACTGACCCCTGAGGGATACCTGTATTACTTTGATTCCATTTAGATATTTTTTTCACCAATACATATTTGCTATGATCTATTAGTCAGATGTGATTCAAACCATTTAAGCACTGTACCAGTGAATCCCAGTTCTCTCAAATAACCAGTTTAGCTGGGTTCAAAAAAGGTTTGGATAAGTTCTTAGAGGAGAAGTCCATTAATGACTATTAATCAATTTTACTTAGGGAGGAATAGCCACTGCTATTAACTGCATCAGTAGCATGGGTTCTTCTTAGTGTTTGGGTAATTGCCAGGTTCTTGTGGCCTGGTTTGGCCTCTGTTGGAAACAGGATGCTGGGCTTGATGGACCCTTGGTCTGACCCAGCATGGCAATTTCTTATGTTCTTATGTTCTTATTGTGTCAAAAGCAGCAGTAATATCTAACTGTACCAAGAAATATTTTTGGCCACTGTAAAAACCGGCTCCAGACTGTATCGAAGAACGATAACAGAAGAGTTTCCGTACTCCTGTTTTTCTAAAACCAAACTGGTTTGTATAAAGTACAGAAAATTCTTCCAGATATTCTGTCAGTTGAGTCAGAACTAGGGATTCAGTATTTTTTGCGAGAAATGATAAGTTTGAAATTGGTTGGTAACTAGTAAGTAAAGCTTTGTCCAATTTCTCATTCTTTAACAATGGCCTCACTATTGCTTTTATAATATCGTCTGATATGTGTCATTCACCTAGTGAAAGATTCACAAGTTTAGTGTCATAGGGGATATAGCCTCTTTTACAAATTTTAGTAACTTAACTGAGATTGGATTACGTTTACAGAAAACTGGATTAATTTTTTAAAAATAATCTATTGTACTTCACTCTCATTAACATCTGAAAAAGTATCCCACTGTGTCTCAGCGGTATGAGAGTGTATAACCATAGAGTCTAACAATGGAGAAAATTGACTATAAATGGTATCAACTTTATCCTTACAATACTATGCAAATTCTTCTCAACAAAGGTGGTAGGGAGTTGGAACACTTCATCTCTCCATATTTATTTGCTTTATCTCCTCCTATATCTGTGTGATATAGATAGATATATTGAATGAAATAACACTATGATCCGATCACAGAACAGCATAAATGTCAATTGTAGTCGATTTTAAGGAAGTTTGGATCACTAATTACCAAATTCAGAACATATTCTGCCCAATGAGCTGGGCCAGCAACAGATTGTTTAAAATTCAAAGCTTCCATGGAATCAAGAAAAGTTTTGCAAATGATGGAGAGAGGAAGTTTGTCCACCTGAAGATTAAAATCTCCAACTATAAGTGTTTTTGTCAAGTCAAAAGAGCTATCTGAAAAACATTCTAACAGTGGGGATATATTATGTGCAAGTGAGCCAGGTGGACAGTACACCACACAAAGATTCAAATGAGTAGATGTTAAGATCATTATTTCAACAGGGGCTTAAATGACTATCTAAGTTGGTACAAGATTTAAGGAGTGCTTTGAAATAACCATTAAACCTTTTCCTTTTCTTCCTTCGCTTGGCTGGGAGATCACAGAGCATTCCATGGATGACAACTGATTTATTATCATTTGATCATATTTTGTCAGACATGTTTCTGTCAAACATACACAGTCAGGTTTTGTCTCCTGTATAAGATCTAAAATATGTGGGACTTTCTTTGCAATTGATTGCACATTTAACAGTACAAATGATAACAAAATACAAGAAGGAACACTAATAGAAGTCACCATTGATATTAGAGATGTGAATCGTGTGCCCGATCGTCTTAACGATCGGGTTCGGCTAGAGGGGGGGAAAAATCTGATCGTGGGTGATGTGGGTGATGTGAATCGAAATTGGTTCTGATTCACATCGTTATTTTTTTTGTAGTGAGGCCCGACCCTTTAAAATTAACCCCTTATCTTCCCCCACCCTCCCGAACCCCCCCAAAACTTTTTACGATTACCTGGTGGTCCAGTGGGGGCGCGGGGACCAATCTCCCGCTCTCGGGCCATCGGCGCTATTTTGGCTGCCACTCAAAAATGGCGCCGATGGCCCGATAAAATAAAAACCCACCCAACCCTTTAAAAATGACCCCTTAGCTTCCCCCACCCTCCCGAGCCCCCCAAAACATACCAGGTGGTCTAGTGGTGGTCCCGGGAGTGATCTCCCATTCTCAGGCCATCAACTGCCACTCATAAAGATGGCGCAGATGGCCCTTTGCCCTTACCATATGACAGGGTATCCGTGCCATTGGCCGGCTCCTGTCACATGGTAGGAGCACTGGATGGCCGGCGCCATCTTTACGTCAGCGGCGGCCATCTTTAAATACGGCGGTGGCCATCTTTGCGAAGGCGGTGGCCATCTTTAAAGATGGCGCTGGGCAGCCAGTGCTCCTACCATGTGACAGGGGCCAGCCAATGGCACGGATACCCTGTCATATGGTAAGGGCAAAGGGCCATCGGCACCATCTTTATGAGTGGCAGCCGACGGCCTGAGAACGGGAGATCGTTCCCGGGACCACCACTAGACCACCAGGTATGTTTTGGGGGGATCGGGAGGGTGGGGGAAGCTAAGGGGTTGTTTTTAAAGGGTCGGGTGGGGGTTTTTTTTATCGGGCCATCGGCGCCATTTTTGAGTGGCAGCCAAAATGGCGCCGATGGACCGAGAGCGGGAGATCAGTCCCCGCGCCCCCACTGGACCACCAGGTAATTGTAAAAAGGTTTGGGGGGGTTCGGGAGGGTGGGGGAAGGTAAGGGATTCATTTTATAGGGTCGGGGTGGGTTTAGGGGTTTTTTTTGGTGTGCCGGTTTTCCCCGCCCTCCCCCCTCCCCCGATTTATGATTTTTCACGATAAATCGGGGGAATTTCTATTGTATCGCGACTCTTAACGATTTTTGACGATTTAAAATATATCTGACGATTGTTTTAAATCGTCAAAAAAAGATTCACATCCCTAATTGATGTAGGTTTTTAAATAACACTAGTCTTAGAGTCAGTTGTCATTTTCTGTGGAACACTTCCATGTCTACCATTTTCCCATATAACTGGAATTGGATAACTAACAGTCATAGTCTTGGCTTATCAACTACACTAGTAACAGGTTAAAAACAATAAAATAAACCGATAAACTATCAATACACTTGAAACGCCTGAAGCGCACATGAAGGGGTAATCTCCTTTGTTGTACTCCTTTGTATGCACAGCGTGCGGCTCCTCTGGCATCGGGTGGCTCCCTAAATGCTCACGCAGCTGGATGATGTCAGTCAGTGGGCGGAGCTGATGATACAGGAATCTCATGTAGTTTCTCGGAGGGGGCAGAGAAACACCAGAAGGTCCTTGATGGAACACAGGGCAGATAAGCACACACCACAATGAGTAAATAGAAAACAGATCTGTACTTCCCTCCGGTACCTGGTGGCTCCCTAAATGCTCACGCAGCTGGATGATGGCAATCAGTGGGAGGAGCTGATGGTAAGGGGAGCTCAAAGCTGTTTCTTGGAGGGGACAGAGAGACACCAGAAGGCCCTTGATAGAACGCAGGGCAGACGAGCACACATCACAATGGGTGGATGGAAAACAGAGTAGTACATTATTTTTATTTTTTTTTTAAACCTGGGCATATTCTTTGGGAAGTCCTCAGTTTGGTTGGTTTGTTCATCTGAATTTCTTGACTGATATGTTTGTAGTTTTTGTGCTTACTTATTAATAAGAGAAAGACATTTTATTGTTAATTGGATACCAGTTACATGAAAGTGATTTAATCTTAACACTGCACATTTAATGATGCATATGCAGAGAAAACAAAAGATAATAGATAGTGTGGTTTGTGTTGCAACCCTGAATCAGGGATCAGATAGAGACTTTTTTTTTGTTTGGTAGGAAGGAATGCAATTGCTTATTTAGATTTTAGTTGCTGAATCTTTGTGAACATCTATGATTTTGAGGACAATTTTCAAAGGCATTTGCCTAGGTAGCTAAGCAGTTAAAGAAAAAGTGGTACAAAGTTCATTTACTTGGGGGTAATTTTTAAAGCTGTTTCTATGCATAAAACCTGATTTTATGCATGCAAATGTTTGTTACAACATCAGCTGGGAGCTCTGTTTATGTAAAAGTACACATGCATGTAACTCACTTTTGTGCATACATGTATGCATACTGAGCAGAGGCATTCCAGGGAGATGGAGTTAGGGGGTGGAACTAGTGCTTACATGTATACTTCTGATTTTAAATAGTATGCATGCAAGTGTATGCACACAGGTTACGCCCTCCGAAGTAAATCTCTGTTTGTTCCTGGCCACTTACCTGCAAATTTTCAAAGCAAAATTATGTGCATAAGTGTGCTTTGAATATCCTTGGTAAATTCTGCATGTGCAATTTATATCCAGACTTTACCTATATGTGGGAAGTTATAAAATAACTCCCCCCCCCCATTGTAAAATTGCTGTTATTAGTATGGCCTGTTTTGCTCTTCTTTACTTTATACTAACTAAGCAGTTACCTAAGTAAATTCCCTAGGCTTAAAATTTTCCTCCCCTTAACAGCCAAAAGTACAAGCAAAAAAATGCAATCAAGTTACATACTAGTACTTTGTGCACTAATGCAGGTGTATCTCCTTTCTGAGTACACCTCGCGACAGGGTGGCCTCACTTGATACTGAGCTGAGCACTTACTCACTTCTGCCAGTCACAGTAGGGATTCTGTGATGGGAGAAGGAATTACCTTCAAGACTCAAGATGGTAGATTTGCAATTGGGTCACAGAGACTCTCCATCTTCAACTTAAACAATCTGGTACATGATACTTTTTCTCCTTATTTCACCCATAATACCAAGTGGAATAAGCAAATGGGGCTTTTTGATCCTTCTCTATACTCCTTCCTAGGATCCCCTCACTTCCTTTCTAGAATTTAGGTTTCCTCTTGGTAGGTGCTGGTTTCCTGACTCCCCATGAAGCCTATGTAGTCCCTACTCCTTTTTTCTTTCCTCTGATTCCTTAGACAAAGCTCTAGATGGGTTACTCTCTCCTCTTATCCTCTTCAACAGTTGATAATTGGATGGCAAATGCTGTATCAGATAAGCTGGCTGATCTCCTTGTCCTCTCCAACAACTAAGGTGAAACCTTAGAGAGACATTGCTCATGGAAGAGATAGCTCCTCTGGGCAAAATATAGAATACCCTAATCAATGTGAGGCTGGAAAACATGATCTAGGGTAGACTCAATATGACCGTATTGTCCGCTTTGGGAAGCACTACAGGCTGATCCATTCCCCATGCAGGAGGCTGGTTTGCATGGCAAGCAAAGCCATCATGACATGTCCTCGTAAAGACTCTCTGTGAACAGAGGAAATGGTGAGTGTAGTGTCCAAGAGGACAGTCAGGATACAATACTGGTGCACCAATGATTCATAAATGAAACTGCCTCCAGTGCCGGTATCAAGAAATGCTTGTGTATCAACATGGGTATCCCAGAAGGCAAGATGTATTGGTACTAGAATCTCCCACCAGACTGAGATCCTGGCCAGACAATGATTCACAAAGTGCCCTGGGGTGGCACAATAGAAACATAAGATGAGGTGTCAACACTGCTGCTTCTCTTCCAAGGACAATTTGAGGTGATCTATCTGCATAGCTTCCACTGCTGCTGGTCCTGGGTCTGGAGGTGACTTGGAAACACTGGTCATTGGAAACTAGCAGTGAGGTGAATGGAGCGATGAGCCAAGCCCATCTCTCAAGCCCGTTCTTGGAATCAGAGGTTCAGACATATGGCTGGATGATTAAACCCTCCAGAGTATCTGGCAGAACCCTTGCCTAAAGAATGCAATTCGGCTGTCACTGACCCATTGGAGTTCAGAGGCCAGCATGTAGAAATGAACCGCAAATCCCCAACAGACTTGGAAGCCTTGAGATCTCAAGGAGCTCGGATGACATGGAAGACGTATGGCCTGGCTCATCAAAAATAAAGTGGAATTCACACAGGAATCTGTTCAGATCCATTAGAAGTGAATGATATTTCTCCCAAAGGTGTGAAGCCCAGTCTAGGGTGGGATTGCTCAACAAGGACAAGATGTAAGTAACTTTGATTTGATCAGATGGAAACAGGGGTGCCTGTAGTTCAAATTGCATCTGGCATTGGTTCAAGAAGTTTCTGCATTTAGCAGGATCTCCATCATATCTTGGAGTGGAGGTAGATGAATGAAGAGGTCACCTCAAGCAATCCAGGGATTGAATTCCACAGCCCCAGCTTCCAGAGGCCCCTCACCCTTTGCAGTAGAAGAGGACCAGAAGGCTCATCTGCATACTGCTCCCAGCATCCCCCGAGAGAGGAGTCCAGAGGTCGCCGCAAACAATCCAGCGATTGAATTTCACAGCCCCAGCTTCCAGAGGCCCCATACCCTTTACAGTAGAAGAGGCCCGGAAGCACATGCCATTAGGCGTGCGAATCTCAAACCATTCAATTATTTGAGTGAAGATCAATTTAATGGTGGTTAAAAAGAATTGGTAAGTACAGCTTTGGAAAATCTTTGGACTTATAAAAGTTTGGAGAAAGGTGAAATAGTGGGATATATTCTTTAAAATTTGTGTGTGTCTGAAGTAATAAGCAAGCCAAAGATAGTTAATTCTAGTGTCTGTCTTTCCCACCCACTCAACCCTTGATTTTTAGGCAAGAGACACATTCTCATTAAAATCAATCAGGCTCTTATCTAAATCATACTATTGTACCTTATCTAAATCATACTATTGTACCAGCCCTTATTGAAAGTTTAATCATCCCCTTGTAGGACACTAGCTGATTAATTGGAAAATTCACCTATAAATATAAAGTACTCTAATTCCAACTCCTTTAGTATCCTAAACTTAACTATTAGATTAATTAGTAAATACACCTATAAAGTTAAAGTACTCTAATTCCAACTCTCTTAGTATCCTCAACTTAACTAGGAACTCAATAAAATTAAGATGAAGGCAGCAGTCCAGCAGCAAGAGGGGGGATTTCCAGTCTTTTGCATTGAGTATCACATTGTTTAAAAATACAATCTTAGACACGCAGTCCAGGTATATTCTACGCATTAAGAAAGGTGGAAGGAAGGCAAAATGATTACCGGCATGGTTAAAAGGTGAGGTGAAAGAGGCTATTTTAGCCAAAAAAAATCCTTCAAAAATTGGAAGAAGGATCCATCTGAAGAAAATAGGATAAAGCATAAGCATTGTCAAGTTAAGTGTAAAACATTGATAAGACAGGCGAAGAGAGAATTTGAAATGAAGTTGTCCGTAGAGGCAAAAACTCATAATAAAAACTTTAAAAAATATATCTGAAGCAAGAAACCTGTGAGGGAGTCGGTTGGACCGTTACATGTTTTGGGTTAAAGGGGCTCTTAGGGAAGATAAGGCCAATGCAGAAAGACTAAATTAATTCTTTGCTTCTGTGTTTACTAATGAGGATGTTTGGGAGATACCAGTTCCGGAGATGGTTTTCAAGGGTGATGAATCAGACGAACTGAACCAAATCAATGTGAACCTGGAAGATGTAGTAGGCCAGATTGACAAACTAAAGAGTAGCAAATTGCCTAGACTGGATGGTATGCATCCTAGGGTACTGAAGGAACTATTTCAGATCTATTAGTTAAAATTTGTAATCTATCATTAAAATCATCCATTGTACCCGAGGACTGGAGAATGGCCAATGTAACCCCAATATTTAAAAAGGGCTCCAGGGGCGATCCGGGAAACTATAGACCAGCGAGCCTGACTTCAGTGCTGGGAAAAATAGTAGAAACTATTCTAAAGATCAAAATCATAGAGCATATAGAAAGACATGGTTTAACGGAACACAGTCAACATAGATTTACCCAAGGGAAGTCTTGCCTAACAAATCTGCTTCATTTTTTTGAAGGGGTTAATAAACATGTGGATAAAGGTGAACCAGTAGATGTAGTGTATTTGGATTTTCAGAAGGTGTTTGACAAAGTCGCTCATTAGAGGCGTGTAAGAAAACTAAAAAAATCATGGGATAGGAGGCAATGTCCTTTCGTGGATTACAAACTGGTTAAAAGACAGAAAACAGAGAGTAGGATTAAATGGTCAATTTTCTCAGTGGAAAAGGGTAAACGGTGGAGTGCCTCAGGGATCTGTACTTGGACCAGTGCTTTTCAATATATTTAAAAATGATCTGGAAAGGAATACGATGAGTGAGGTTATAAAATTTGCGATGATACAAAATTATTCAGAATAGTTAAATCGCAAGCAGATTGTGATACATTACAGGAGGACTTTAGAAGACTGGAAGATTGGGCACCTAAATGGAAGATGAAATTTAATGTGAACAAGTGCAAGGTGTTGCATTTAGGGTAAAATAGCCCTTGCTGTAGATACACAAGTTTAGCTTCCATATTAGGAGCTTTCACCCAGGAAAAAGATCTAGGCATCATAGTGGATAATACTTTGAAATTGTCAACTCAGTGTGCTGCAATAGTTAAAAAAGCAAACAGAATGCTTGGAATTATTAGGAAGAGAATGGTTAATGAAATGGAAAATGTCATAATGCCTCTGTATCGATCCATGGTGAGGCCGCACCTTGAATATTGTGTACAATTGTGGTCGCCACATCTCAAAAAAGATATAGTTGCAATAGAGAAGGTACAGAGAAGGGCCACCAAAATGATAAAGGGGATAGAACAGCTCCCCTATGAGGAAAGGCTGAAGAGGTTAGGGCTGTTCAGCTTGGAGAAGAGATGGATGAGTGGGGATATGATAGAGGTCTTTAAGATCATGAGAGGTCTTGAACGAGTAGAGGTGAATCAGTTATTTACACTTTCAGATAATAGAAGGACTAGGAGGCATTCCATGAAGTTATCAAGTAGCACATTTAAGACTAATTGGAGAAAATTATTTTTCACTCAATGCACAATTAAGCTCTGGAATTTGTTGCCAGAGGATGTGGTTAGGCAAGTTAGTGTAGTTGGGTTCAAAAAAGGTTTGGATAGGTTCTTGGAGGAGAAGTCCATTAACTGCTATTAATCAAGTTGACTTAGGGAATAGCCACTGTTTTTAATCGCATAAGTAGCATGGGATCTTCTTGGTGTTTGGGTACTTGCCAGGTTCTTGTGGCCTGTTTGGCCTCTGTTGGAAACAGGATGCTGGGCTTGATGGACCCTTGGTCTGACCCAGCATGGCAATTTCTTATATTCTTATGTTTCAGAATCCTGAGATGTATACCATCTGGTCGAGGTGATTTACTTCTGCTATGGATGGCATGTAAGTCATGTAACAACATAAAATATGCAAGTCAGTAGGGTTTTAAGGATTGGGGTAATAGGGTAAAAGTGAGGCAAGTTAGGTAAGTAGATTAGGAAGTCCTCTCCTTTACTGGGGCGAACTGGGAGTGAAGTGGCATTTGCATGCATACGTGCGCCTCCATATAAAATCATGCACACATATACGCACTTATAGCCGATTTTATAACACATGTGGGTATATGCAAATATATGCAATTACATTATAAAATTGTTGCGTCCATGTGCGCTGGAAAATGCATTCGGATGTGCGCCTGCTCGCGGGTCTTAAAATTTACCTCTAGGAATTTATCAAGGAAATGAAGGGATTTCAATCAATGTTAAATTTACCTTTTTCTAAAATGTTAAATGTATTGAGGGTTTCCTGTCACTGCCCTGATGTCCTGTTTTGTTATTTTAATATATTTTATTCATTTTTAAGGTGAATTTTGAAAGCCTGATGTGCGAATTAATCGGGGAATGCATGAATATGTTGGGATTACGCATGCCAAGAAAATTTTAAAAGCCACCCAGATAGGCATGTAAATGCCGCAACACACACATCTTGGAAGTTTTCAAAAAGAGGCGGGGTATGGGCATTTCAGAGCATGAAGCTGAGATGTACGCATAAATATTTACGCGATCCAGCGCATGCCAAGGCCCCCGTCACATAACTTTGCTTCTACTATGGGTGCCGTGTAAATTATAAAATAAAGATAAATAGGCAGATCGGCAGGGTTTTCAGAGATGGGGGATCACTGGGGGAGCGAGGGCTATCAAGCCATGGGGTTTTGGAGGACCTGCTTCTTAACTGGGTGAACTGGGGACAAACTGGAAACGGCATCGGCGTGCCCTTTTTAGAATTCCCCAATTTACGAAGGTAGAAGTGGCAGTTGTGCACACTTGCATGCACCCACTTAAAATGTGGCACATATGTGCATGTGGCCAGGCTATTTTATGGCCAGGCATTTTAAAGCATGCGCGCATATATGTGAGCAAGTTATAAAACAGCCACGTCCCTGAGTGCGAGCCGACAAATGTGTGCACATGCACTGGTTTGAAAGTTACCAACTTTGAGTGTTTTTCAACACTTTAAATGGGCACTGAAATTGCCATTATTTATGTTCTGCATAAGCTTTGAAAACTCCATCCAGAGTCATATTATCTCCCTGACATACATCCTGGTGTCCCCTGTGCTTTTTCGGATTTATTTTATTGTATTTTAGTGTGTCTTCCACAGTTTTGTTTATATTGGTGCCAGGACTGCCATTTTGCTTCCTTGGGCCCTATCAAGGCTTCCCTGTTCTGTAAGCTGGTGTCCTTTTAATATATCTTTGTATGTTTTGCCCTTTTTAACTGTATGTTGTTTTAAATTGTGTGGCTGCGGTCCCAGAAATGATGTCACCACTGTTGCCCCTGGACACTTGTGGCACTTTTCCTTGACGTTGGCAGCTCTCCAATGCTGCCACCACCCAAAACAAAACAACTGCCAGCTCCCTAACACCTCCACCGCTATCGCGGGGAAAGCAGAAGCATCTGGCCTGCTCCCCACCCACCCATCTAACTGTGTGCCTAGCCCTCCCAAATGAAACGAAGCTTCTCTCTCCTGAGGAAAAGAGCAAACTCCCGCGGCTGCCTGCTTCCAACCTCGGCATCATAACGCTGCCATGAGGCTGCCATCTTTCCTCTTCTTTGATGGCCCTTTGCAATAGTGATCCTGGCCTGTGTAATCTCTTGCCTGGATTACTGCACTCTCTCAGTAATTGGGCTGCCCAAAAACCTTGACCACCATCTGCAGTTCATACAAAATGCAGCAGCATATATCACACCAAAAGTCAGAAAATTTGACCAAATCATCCACTCCCCAGGATCCTACATTGACTCCCAACTCATTGTCAGGTCATATTCAAAATTCTGATCTTGGCATTCAAGTCCCTCAAAGGCCTAGCACCACCTTACCTAAACAGCCAACTCACCCTGTACATTCCTCCCCACCCATTGTGTTCATTACCTCAGGCGCACTTAGTGCCAGTTCCCATAAAAAAAAAAAAAAAGACTCTCAGACATGAGAAAAAGAACCTTTGAAAGGTCAGCCCCTGCCCTCTGGGCCTGTCTGCCACTTGAGATCAGGCTTGCTCCATACCTCCCGACCTTTAGGAAATGTCTGAAAACCTGGCTCTTCATAGCAGATTCTGGATCACAGCCTGACCACATACTTCTGACCAGATCTATGACCCATAATTCTAGTCCCAAAGGGAGTATATGAACTTCACACCTGCTGAATCTAGGCTCCATTCATTTTACCTTTCTGTAAAGCCTTAGCCCACTCACTGTATGTACTTTTTATTCCTTTATTTATAAGTAGTATTGCTTCCTATATCCTCTCACTATAATCATACTCAAGTGTTGTGACACATGTCTACTAGAGCTTGCAAATAGTAATCCTCTGATGTCTCTCATCCTTATTACTGAACCATAAATTGGATGTAACATGCTTTGGAATTCTTTTGGTGGAGATGCATGGCATAAATAAATGATGATGATGATGATGATAAATTAGTAAATATTAAGAGAAGTTGTACACATGCTTGAAAAAAACATCATCCTTGTGGGTCAGATATCGTAAAGATTATTGTCATTCACAGAAAATTGACATTTTAGAACAACTGACCCTTGGCATCTTAAAAAGATTGCTTTCAAGATGAGTTTGAGGGATGAACTTTCCCATTCTAGCAGGGGTATGATATAATAACATGTAAAATGACTAATCTATGGGTAGATGTACCAAGGTGAGCTAACGCTTTTGCAAACATCAATGTGCATTAAAAGCCCTGTCAATTCATGCAGTCTAGTTTACGCATGCTAGTGGTACTTTTAATGTATGTATATTAGCTTGCCAGAGTTTTAACACAAAACTGTGCTAATGAGGTAAACAGATGTGAAATTATGTAAAACAGTTCATGGCCCATTAGCACAGTAAAACGTATGCATGCAAATTGATTTGCAGAGGCATTAATGCAAAAAACGTAACTACACCTCAAGAAGTTATGTTTCTGCGATAACATCCATAGATAAAATACATACATACTTTACCATCTGCCTCATTTGCCTGCCATTAACATTGGCTGTTAGTATGTGTGATAAACACCATGTTAATGCACTTAATGAGCAATGTTACTGTACTTTAGAACACTGGCCCCTTAATATTTTATGAATCAGGTTCATATAAATGGACACACAGTCTTTCCAATTAGCTTCCAATAAAATTGCTACAGTAAACAGTGCAGCAGGGATGTGTTAACCATAAATTGGTAAATTGTAATTTACAGCTGTGATACCTTTACATGCATAGTGGGTCAGCAGTGTGAACTGTAGGCCATGAAACATTTAGGGAGTTAGGCATATGCCCTTTTGAAACCAATTACCTGGAAATAAATTACCCTTTCAAAATTACAATTCTCAGTTTTTCAGAAAATGTTGGAGATCCTCCTTTTTTATTTGTCTTCAAATGCCCTGCACATAGATGCTTTTAATTATAATGAATGTGTTCCAGCCACTCATTAAGAGGTAACTGTTTCTCCTCCAGCCTGGATCCTTTGCAAGTGATTATTCCATAGAAATCAGGGACTACAGGGGGGGCAAGCAACCTTGGAGGATGTGTTGACGTGCGAGTAGCCTTTTTAAAGTGGTGACAAAACCATTCAAAGCATGGACCATATAACAAATCATGCAAATAGTTGCATGAGTTATTTCTCCATAAAAGAACAACAGGGAGAACGGCGTAACAAGACAGACAGAGAAACAAATAGTGCTTTTGTTATAAAGCAATACCAAGTTAAAACATCCAACTGGCCTATTGAATGTCTGGGCAGGAGACTAGATGGTAATGGTGAAGGAATGTGATGGAGGATGAAAGAGATCAAGGCATGATGGAGGAGTAAGAACCCCCTTAAGCCTATTACATTTTATCAATATAGCCTGCGAAAGATTTACCCTTTTTGCTGCTAGTTCTTATTTAAGAAACATAGAATAGCTCCTCGATCATAAATAAACACAATCAGACACAGGAACAAAGGCAGGCTTGATGGCTCTGTGGTAGTGGCCATGTAGAGGACCTGAGTTCAAATCGTGGGTCAGGTTTTTCTGCTACTGAGGCTGGCTGGAGTGGCGGATGCTGCAGACGGAGTAAGCATTAGCAGCCCATGGGGGAGGCAATCCCAGCTACTGTACACACTGGCAACACCTAGAGGCAAGATTTATGGCTCATAATTGTAGTATTCCAGAGGGAGCTCTGGTACACAGATCCTGGCCTAGGGACAACACTGATTGTGAAATATTTAAATACATATTTAAAAAATGTTATCCTAAGCATTTTGCTTTAATAATGCTTTAGGTAATTTGTGAACAGCATTAGCACTGAGTGTAAAAACAATTCCTAGAATTTAATGCAAATGCTATTAAATGCATTAAAGATAATTGCTGTCAATACATTCCTTAACATCTATGAATGTAATGATAGGAAGGGGGGGGGGGTGCTTTAAACCTGTATTACTTAAACTAGGAAAATATATTTACAGGAGACAGGCAATTACTGTACTTCTAGCAGTTTCATCTGTATAGAAATCGAGCATCTGCAACTTGTTCTATTTGTTTCACTACCCTATCCTGTCACAGTTTCTTAAAGGATGGTTCACCTTAGCTTTGCCTATAGACAATTATCTGATAGCAATGGAATGTTCTAATTTCCTGCTTTCTAAACAAAGAAATTGTTTTTACATTTAGCACCCTTCCCTTACACAGCAGTAAGCTGGGCTAATCAACTCTGGATTTCAAGAGCCACAGACAGGCCAGGTTTTCAGGATATCCACAACGAATATGCATGAGATAGATTTGCATGCATTCCCTCCACTGAATGCAAATCTGTCTCATGCATATTCGTGGTGGATAGCCTGAAAACCTGGCCTGTTTTTGGCTCTCGAGGACTGAAGTTGGCCACCCTTGTCCTAGAGTACTCTGGAGTTCTTGGTTCAGAATGGACTAAGCAGAGAAAATATAACTGATTTGGGGGGTCATTTATCAAAATGCGATAAGGCGTTTTCACATGTGTTAAGCCCCATTAATGCATGCGATCGCACCATATCGTATGGTGCGATGCAAATTCAGAAAATAGGAGGAGTTAGGGCACAGCCATAACACTGATTTTAACTACACCTCTTTGGATTGTGTTAGGCTGTGTGATAAGGTTTCATTGCCATTTGTGATAGGAAAGAGAGAGAGAGAGAGAGAGAGAGAGAGAGAGAGAGAGAGAGAGAGAGAGAGAGAGAGACCATAATATCATGGCCCATAGGTAGGTATTTGTATCCCTATGGTAGGCCCACCTAGTAACTCGAGGTGGGGTTAAGATAAGAGTGTAGGGGGTTAGGGGCCACTTTGACGTGACACCTACGAACAGAACAGTGGTCTCTTGTGAAGATTTGCTGGCCTTCGGAGTGAGGAAACTCACTCCAAGATGAGATTTGGGCAATGTTCTCACAACATAGCTTGATGGACTCTCTACCTGGATAACATCCTGGATAACTACCTGGATAACATCTCCTCCTCTCCTGTTCCCTGCACCCTGAGCAGGACCAGGAAACAGAGGGCTGTTCTCTGCAGAGTGAGATTCAGCACAGCTATAGGCAGCAAAACATTAGCTATCCTGCAGCTCCCCAGATGTTTGCCACCCTAGGCACAGGCCTAGTTTGCCTATTGACAAATCCAGGTATGCTCACACAAGTACTTGCTACACACACATATGCTCATACTCCCTCATACACAAACACCCTTTTTCTCACTCACCTGGGCCCCTTCCTCTCTTTTTCAGTTGGATTCCACTGGGCGGCCTATGGCCTCCTCTTCATTCACACTACTGGCAGGTTGGAAACCTCTGGCAATCTTGGGGCTTCCTCTTGATTCGGCCACTGGCTGATTGGGATCAGCCGGCAGCTCCACAGCCTCCTCTTGATTTGGCTGCCGGCCAGGTTGGGATGCATCAGCAGTCCTATGGCCTCTTATCGATTTCTCCTGCAGACAGGATGGAGTCCTCTGATAGCCCCCAAAGCACCATTCCCTCCAAGCTGCTGCCCTCTGCAAATGCACAGCTTGCACAATGGCCTGGCACAATCAGTTTTTGGAACCCCCCAGGAAGGATCCGAACCCCTCAGCATCTGGTTTTTATTTTATGTACAGATTTGGACAAGGCCATAAACTATCATCCATGAAGACTTGGGGAAAGTCACTGCTTATTCCTGGGCGTAAGTAGGAAGGAGTCTATCTACTGTTTGAGATACTGTCAGGTACTTGTGTCCTGGAATGGCCACTGTAGGAAACAGGATGCTGTGCTTGATGGACCCTTGGTCTGACCCAGTATGGCTGTTCTTATGTTCTTATCCCTAACAGGGGCTACAAAATACAGTATAGAAAATTGTAATGCTTGGCCATATAGTTTTTATAATGTAACCTAACAAAATAATGGCATGACACTTGTTTCACTAATAATTTAGAAGAGATATGAAAGATCTAGTTTAAGGCAAATGGATAGCCTGGAGAAACATTCCACTGCTTCTCTTCCCCCTCGCTACCAATAGCATTCTGGTAGTGCAGCAACTATAAGATAGTGCATGCGCAGGATTCCAGCTGCAGACCCTCCATCAGAAGATGGTTTTCCAGGGTAAACGGGAAGCCTGCAGATGAAGAGGAGCCATTGTGGGGGACTATGCATGCACAGTGCCACATGGTGCCATGATACACCAGATGCTCTATCTTTCTTTACTGCAACGCGTGGTGGCAGATGAGAAAGTGAGAAGAAAAGGGATGAAAGAGTGCTGGAGGTTGCCAGATACCAGTGCAGGTTAGTATGCTGAGTAGAGGCACAATAACTAGCATAAGGGTTCGGGGTGGGGGGTAGGAGGAAGGAAGCTTGTACACGTGGCTTGCGTTTTTCCTCCAAAGAGTTGGCAATCCTGTTCATCTGTTGGCTTAAAGTGTTTTCCTTCTAGTATTGTCACTGGAGTTTTGAGAACCCCCCTCCCCCCGCCACACACACACATTAAACCAGGACTAAAAGTAGTCAACCTGTTTAGAAGATGAGACCTTTTTTTTAGTGTTGATCTGTCCCAGAATTCTTGGGAAGAAAGGATGGGGGTCTCTATGTATATATAATTGAAGGCCAGCAGGCAGGCTGAGCTGGAAAGAAGATTAGCATCCAGGCTAGGGGAGAGGGGGATATAGATGAGGAGGATGGTACATATTGGACTACCAAACTAAGACTGGTGAACCTTTCACAGCCAATAATGGAACAGACATCCTTTCTACTTATTATAATTGTAGTCGTTAACATTTACTTTCAGTAAACTCAAGCCCAGGGGACAGATTCATTCATCTCTAATGAAGATTTCATAGGAAATGTGAAAGATTTCTTAAAACCTGCATCAGAATAAGCGGAAAATTAACATGAACATCAGTACAAGGAACCAGCTGTGGATAATTCCTGGTTTATGCAATAAGGATAGTCATTAAAACAGAAGAAGAAGGCCTAGAAATAAACCCTTTTGAAATTTACCTCAATGTCATTAACATAGACGTAAGTTTCAAATGTAAAAGGAAGAAGTTCTGTGCCATATAATCACCTTGAAATGTCTATAGGAATAAATACTGACAATATAGGAAAAATTGCTAGAATTTGCTATTAGAAATGAAACAAATTGCTGGGGCTGTGTGAAGATTCCTTTAACTTCTCATCATGATTTTTATTTCACTCTTTAATTGGAATTGAATTAGGAGAGGTTAAAGGTTGTCAGCTCCAGTCCTCATGTGCATCAACAGGTCTGGCTTCTAGAAGAATTAAATATATAAATTAAGTGAGTACTTAGGCTAGAGCAAAGGTGGCCAACTCCAGTCCTCAAGAGCTACAAACAGGTCAGGTTTTCAGGATATGCACAATGAATATACATGAGATAGATTTGCATATCCAGGAACTAGTGCATGCAAATCTATCTCATGCATATTCATTGTGGCTATCTCGAAAATCAGGCCTGTTTGTGGCTCTCAAAGACTGGGGTTGGCTATCCCTTGGCTCGAGGTATCTGGTGATGACTTATTGTGGATCTCTAAAAAGAACCTCTGACTCCCCACCATCACACCACACAGATCTATTGATAGATCCCGAGGATTAATTTGCTCACCTTACCTGGCCACAAGTACACTGCAGTGATCATCATTGCCCGTTTAGATAACTCTGCCTCTGAAATGATAATCTAAAGCTTTATTATTTACTGTAGCAGTTGCCAAAATGGAAGTTTTCTCCAGCACACTGTATCATAATGGAGACTCTTCAGAGGAAAGCAGAGCACTAGGTTTAATGAGCATTGTTAATTTCAATGAATTCATTTCTGTCCCAAATAATAGGTATACTTTGCTTTTGTTATTGGTAAAGCACCATCAATATACATGCTGCTGTGCATACAATGGATAGGGAGTACAGAAGGCATAAGGAATAAATAAAGCAAAGGATACTTACAATGGAACAAACGGATGCGAGAGGTTGAAGGAGGCCTTTCCCTGTGTCCACCTTCATGTGCTGAAGAACTAGTGAAAAGAAGGGGAAAGCAATGCACCCTCATTTACAACGGGAAACAAACTCCTCCTGACATTTTTTCAAATTTTGAACATTGGTGAAGAAGGTTATAAATTATGTAAGAATAATACTCTGCCCATAAAAATAATACCCTCGTGCACACTCTTTGCAGGATAAGCAAGAAGTCTGAACAGACCCAGATTTAAAACTAAAAAAATGAAGATTCTGTTTCTCCAACAGAAAAAAGTACATAAGCTGAGAACCGAGTTTGAAATGGAAATAAAGAGGGATAAAAAAAAAGTGCCTTCCTCAAATTTTCACTTTTTTTTTTTTTTTAAGAAAACAAATGTAAAGGAATATGATGAATATGAATCTAATAATTCTAGGACCTTGTTCATAAAATGCGTAATTATGTAAAAGAAGAGAAAGAGTTTCAAAAAATAAACCATTATCAAAAAAGACTGCAGAGCCAGACGTGCCTAGCTGTGTGTGCATGACAGCAATGTAAATATGATCATGTAATGCCGGTATTTTGAAGGAAGCGTGCCCGACATTGCAATTATTTTGACTTTTTAAAAAAGCAGATGATACAAACACTGCATTTAATTAAATCTGAGAAGCAAGGAATTTCCACGGAATTACTTAAATATCTATCAATCAGGGAAAATACTTGGACTGTGTTAAGAACAAGAATTATATAATCAGAATTATGGGTAGTAGAATGCTGGATTGAAACTGATCCCCCAGCAGTATGAAAGTCACACACAACATGCTCACTGAGGTAGAATTACATAATTTAAATGATTACATTATTTAGGATGCACAATTCTTCTGGTTAGGTAAGAAGTACATAAAAGAAATACAGAGCAAACCTGGGCTGTTCTAGAACACACACACATATACATGCTCACATATATGTAAACATGTAAGGTATATTAGGTGTAACAGTAGCTTCGCATTACTATACCTAAAAATAATGTTTTGAGCTTAATAACAATTCTTTTTGAGGATGTTTTTCTTAGCCAAGGGTTTTTAAAGAGGTTCCAAAGATAATTAGTGGGTTTCCTGAAGTAGATAAGTACTATTTTCTAAATGGAGATCAGAGGAGTAGGGATCTCTGCTGAGGATTTTCACTGAGCATGTTGTGAAATTGCAGCCATAGCTGAGCTGGACACTGAAGGGGAAAGACTATGTGATAGGATCCTGTCACAGAGGCCTAGACTAAGTGGAAGAGCACCCAAACACCTTAGGAAATACTAGTTTTGTGTAGGGATGTGAATCGTGTTCCATATCGTCTTAATGATAGAAATCGTGTGGCAGGGCAAGAAAATCGTGTTAGGCACGATTTTTTAGTTAAAAAATCGTTAAAAATCGTTTTTTTCCGATTAGTGCGCACTAACTCGAGTTAGTGCGCACTAACGGGAGTTAGTGCACACTAACTGGGAGTTAGTGCGCACTAACTGAAAATGATACAATTTGACACTTTTCAGGTCAGTTAAGGTCAGTTTAGGAATGAATATGTATTCCTATTGGCTGCCCTCTTATTTATTCATGTTACCAAGGTTCCCACTGACAGTATATGGGGGATGGGAAATGGAAACAGTTGGTAGCTTGACAAAACAAGTAATGTGATCAGTCAATGTGACTAGAACTTGTGCCCTAACCCTGATACCAGGGGTATTGTGATCTTCCTGCACACAGTGCCCTATCCCTATTAATACCAGGAGTGTTGTGATCTTCCTGCACACAGTGCCCTAACCCTGGCACCAGGGGTGTTGTGATCTTCCTGCACACAGTGCCCTATCCCTATTAATACCAGGAGTGTTGTGATCTTCCTGCACACAGTGCCCTAACCCTGGCACCAGGGGTGTTGTGATCTTCCTGCACACAGTGCCCTATCCCTATTAATACCAGGAGTGTTGTGATCTTCCTGCACACAGTGCCCTAACCCTGACACCAGGGGTGTTGTGATCTTCCTGCACACAGTGCCCTATCCCTATTAATACCAGGAGTGTTGTGATCTTCTTGCACACAGTGCCCTAACCCTGGCACCAGGGGTGTTGTGATCTTCCTGCACACAGTGCCCTATCCCTATTAATACCAGGAGTGTTGTGATCTTCCTGCACACAGTGCCCTAACCCTGGCACCAGGGGTGTTGTAATCTTCCTGCACACAGTGCCCTATTCCTGATACCGGGGGTGTTGTGATCTTCCTGCACACAGTGCCCTATTCCTGATACCGGGGGTGTTGTGATCTACTTGCACACATCCCGGTATCAGGGATAGGGCACTGCATGCAGGAAGATCACAACACCCCTGGTATTAGGGATAGGGCACTGCATGCAGGAAGATCACAACACTCCTGGTATTAATAGGGATAGGGCACTGCATGCAGGAAGATCACAACACCCCTGGTATCAGGGATAGGGCACTGTGTGCAGGAAGATCACAATACCCCAGAGGAGTGAGGGTCAGGCAGCTCCCTCCTGTCTGTGAAGCCAGCCTCTCACTAGTAATGCAGGGAGGGAGCTGTCTCAGACTTCACCATCCTCCCCCCCCCCTCACCCACACACCATTCACTAGCTGGGACATGGGGGAAGTCAGGAGTGAGGGTCAGGCAGCTCCCCCCTGTCTGTGAAGCCAGCCTCTCACTAGTAATGCAGGGAGGGAGCTGTCTCAGACTTCACCATCCTCCCCCCCCCCTCACCCACACACCATTCACTAGCTGGGACATGGGGGAAGTCAGGAGTGGGGGTCAGGCAGCTCCCCCCTGTCTGTGAAGCCAGCCTCTCACTAGTAATGCAGGGAGGGAGCTGTCTCAGACTTCACCATCCTCCCCCCCCCCCTCACCCACACACCATTCACTGGCTGGGACATGGGGGAAGTCAGGAGTGAGGGTCAGGCAGCTCCCCCCTGTCTGTGAAGCCAGCCTCTCACTAGTAATGCAGGGAGGGAGCTGTCTCAGACTTCACCATCCTCCCCCCCCTCACCCACACACCATTTACTGGCTGGGACATGGGGGAAGTCAGGAGTGAGGGTCAGGCAGCTCCCCCCTGTCTGTGAAGCCAGCCTCTCACTAGTAATGCAGGGAGGGAGCTGTCTCAGACTTCACCATCCTCCCCCCCCCCTCACCCACACACCATTCACTAGCTGGGACATGGGGGAAGTCAGGAGTGAGGGTCAGGCAGCTCCCCCCTGTCTGTGAAGCCAGCCTCTCACTAGTAATGCAGGGAGGGAGCTGTCTCAGACTTCACCATCCTCCCCCCCCCTCACCCACACACCATTCACTGGCTGGGACATGGGGGAAGTCAGGAGTGAGGGTCAGGCAGCTCCCCCCTGTCTGTGAAGCCAGCCTCTCACTAGTAATGCAGGGAGGGAGCTGTCTCAGACTTCACCATCCTCCCCCCCCCCCCCCTCACCCACACACCATTCACTGGCTGGGACATGGGGGAAGTCAGGAGTGAGGGTCAGGCAGCTCCCCCCTGTCTGTGAAGCCAGCCTCTCACTAGTAATGCAGGGAGGGAGCTGTCTCAGACTTCACCATCCTCCCCCCCCCCCTCACCCACACACCATTCACTGGCTGGGACATGGGGGAAGTCAGGAGTGAGGGTCAGGCAGCTCCCCCCTGTCTGTGAAGCCAGCCTCTCACTAGTAATGCAGGGAGGGAGCTGTCTCAGACTTCACCATCCTCCCCCCCCCCCTCACCCACACACCATTCACTGGCTGGGACATGGGGGAAGTCAGGAGTGAGGGTCAGGCAGCTCCCCCCTGTCTGTGAAGCCAGCCTCTCACTAGTAATGCAGGGAGGGAGCTGTCTCAGACTGGTATCAGGGATAGGGCACTGAGTGCAGGAAGATCACAACACCCCTGGTATCAGGAATAGGGCACAGGTTCTAGTCATAGTGACTGATCACATTACTTTTTTTGTCAACTACCAACAGTTTCCATTTCCCATCCCCCCAACCATCACCTCAGTTGGAACCTTGGTAACATCAATAGATAAGAGGGCAGCCAGCCAATAGGAATACATATTCATTCCTAACTGACCTTTACTGACCTGGAAAGTGTCAATAATTTGTATCATTTTCTGTTAGTGTTCCTGAGTTTCCATTTCCATTTCCCATCCCCCCAACCATCACCTCAGTGGGAACCTGGTTAACATCAATAGATAAGAGGGCAGCCAGCCAATAGGAACACATATTCATTCCTAACTGACCTTTACTGACCTGGAAAGTGTCAATTTGTATCATTTTCAGTTAGTGCGCACTAACTCAAGTTAGTGCGCACTAACACGATTTAACGATTTTTAACGATAAATCGTTAGAATTTCTATTGTATTGTGTTCTATAACGATTTAAGACGATATTAAAATTATCGGACGATAATTTTAATCGTTAAAAAACGATTCACATCCCTAGTTTTGTGTATAACTGTGTGTGTAAGGGGTGCTGTTAGTAACTTTATTGCTGACAGAGGTAAGAATTAGTTAAAATAGTTTAATTTCACAGCTGGTCCACGGTGTTTGCCAGCTTTGATAGTTGGATGCGAGAAATGTAGATGATTGATGATCTGATTCTGAATTGATTTACCTGAAGTACATTCTCCCTCTGCAATATCATTTCATAGAGTCCAAAATAAACAAATTGTATACACTCCTCCTGTAAATAAAGGTGTTGCAGTGTTGATCACTGGACCTGTAGATAAAGATACTTCTGTGTTGTTTCCTTAGAGGAAACGTTTTTGGAATTTGGAATGTAAAAATCCTATAACTTGTCCCTATCTTTACTGGCAAATTTATAAGAGTGGAATATGAGAGAGTCATTAAATATTTTTCTTACTCTATAAGTTCTCACATGAACTTGCATAATTAGACAGGACTAATATCATTATTTTTTTTATTTCTGTAGTAAGAACTACAGGCTCAATTAGACTTTGAGACAGACTAGCAGTATTGTAGAATGCTGAAGATTGGTGGTGTGAGGAAGTCAGTGTTTATTATTGATCTGGTTTGAGCTAGCATAATAGATAAACCACTATATCTTGAGTCTCCGTGATCAAGAGTGGCAGTCCAGGTCCAGTCTGCGCTATCAAGCAGCATACTCTATTCCTCGATAACAAGCCACTTCCTGGGACAGCGCTCTCTACCCAGTGTTCACAAGCTGCGCTCTCAAAATTTATTACCTAGAAATAAAATAAAGTACACAGCAATGAACTGTGACAAATTTGATAAACTGACCTAGTGCAACACACATGGACAGTCAAGAGATCATAGTTAGTCACTGAAGAGTTAAACAAGCTTAAACCACAAAGGGCTGGATTTTAAAAAGGTTACGCACGTAACCGCTCTTACAAGCTTTGGGCCTATTTTATAAAGGCCCGGCGACGAGCATATAAAGCCCAGGGATGCGTGTAAGTCCTGGTGCTTTACTAAAGGGGCGGTCCGGGGGCGGGGCCAGAAGCCTCTGACACAGCGGCCATTACTACTGTGTTGAAAGATCGCGTGCCGGCAGGCGCAAAAGGTAAAATACAAATTTTGGGGGGGTTAGAGTAAGGCTAGGGGGAGGAAAGGTTAGGGGAAGGGGTGGGAAGGTCAGGTTAGGGGGAAGGGAACGGGGGAAGGCAGCGCGGCTCAGCGCGCTCAAGGTGCACAATGGTGCACTCCCTTGCGCGCGCAGACCCCTGATTTCATAACTTGTGCGCGCCTGCGCAAGTTTTAAAATTGGGCGTACATGTGTGCGCACCAGGGGTGGGGCATGCGCACATGTACGCCACGCACGTACCTTTTAAAATCTACCCCAAACTGTTCATACTTATCTGAGGGAAACCTGGAATATTCTAAAATGAAGAGCCTGTAATGATAAAAAGTTAATACAAAAAAATCAGATTTCTTGAATTATATTTAAGAATTCAACATTGGTTCTCATTAAGAAGTAACTAGCTGAGAAAAATACTTAGCTGATAGCATTTTGAATAGAAACCAGTTCCTTTACAAGGATTATTTCTAACCAAGATACTGTGTTAAAGTATTGGAGTGCGAGTCAAATATAAAAATTGTTTTGCATATTAAAAGCAAAATATTCTCATTGAAAATATTGAAACAACTGAAATGTTTATTCTATTTATTCTTTGTTTCTAGAAGTGAAGAACCTGAAAAATTATCCATTTGCCAGTAAAATAAAAATATTAATTTGATTTTAGTAGTGCCTTTGAGATCATTTTTCTATATTAATGTATTTCACGGTGAAAATACTCTGGGTGTTTGAACTATTTCCATAACATCTTTTAAAGCAGAAACCCCAGTAGCCTTGCCATCTGGCTACCTGTGTGACAGTGCCTGAAATAATTTTGTGCTCAAGGGTATTTACATCTGCCTTAACTGTTTTGAGATTTTTCTTATGTTGGAGGCACAGAAGTTTTCTTCCACCATTCCTGCCTCTTGCATATGTTTTCCTTTTTGGGTTTCCAGTAATTTTTTTGTCCACTTGGAGCTGATAACCCAGGGTACCTGGAGTCAGCATCCTAAACCTATTGGAGAGAGAATCTTTCCTCCAGAGAGATACAGGGGAGTTACCAAGACCATCTAAAGAAAGGGATCCCAGTAAAGCGCATTGTTAGAGGAAACAAAGAAGATGCTGACTTAGGGCCAGATTTTCAAAAGTTACATGCGTAAATCTGGAGGATTTACGTATGTAACTGGCCTTATGCTCGCCAGGCCTATTTTAAAAAGGCCCGGCGACGCTCGTAAAGCCCCGGGACACGTGTAAGTCCCGGGGCTTGCAGAAAGGGGCGGGGAGGGGTTGGGGCGGGGCCAGAGGCCTCTGACACAGCAGCCATTTACCGCTGGGTCAGAGATCGCGTGACGGCAGTCGGCCAGCGTGCACAACTTACTTCATCCCCAGGGCTGAAGTAAGTTTTGAAATAAAAAGAACAAAGAAGGAAAAGGTAGGGGGGAAAGGGCGGGGGAGGTAGGGGAAGGGAAGGTGGGGTGGGGGCTAAGGAAGTTCCCCGGGAGGGAACAGGGAAAGGCAGTGTGGCTGGGCGCACGCAAGGTGCACAATTGTGCACCCCCTTGCTCGTGCCGGGTAGCGCGCACACATGTACGCCACACACGCTCCTTTTAAAATCTACCCCTAAAGGTAGCAAGAGCTTTGTTGCTATTAGTGGACCTACCCGGTGCTGCCTAAGGAGTGGAGAAATGCATTTAGGAATATAAAGGGGTGAGAGGTGCCCTCCCCCCCCCCCCAGGCTCCGAGAACTGAGTTAAAAAGACTCAATAAGGAGAGTGAAATACTCTTCAGGTGCTGCACAAGGAGTTAAAGTATTTAAAGAGGATTTCTGGAAGATTATTAAATCTGGGACTGAGTTCTGATTAAATATTGGGATTGTGTGTATATTCTAACCACCTCCCGTGGGAAGAGACAAGAAAATAAATTGGGGAAGTGAAGGAAGACCAAACTAGCTTTAATCTGCATAATTTGAGGAATTTAAGAAACCGGATACAAGGAGCAATTCTGTTTAAATATAAAGCTTCCACTAGCAGTAGAGACTTTACCAAGAAGTGGAATCACAAGTTTATTCTATCTGTTGTCTTATTATTTATTGGTGGTAATCAATCAAATGTGAGAAGTGTAAATATTGTTCAGTCATCTGAGCAAACCATCAGTAAAGATGTTGGAAACCACAATTCCTTTGCTGAGTGTTCACTGGCTGCTGAGACTGTCTAATCCTTGATGCTGTGACATAAGGACAGAAACAGGACTTGAATTGCAAAAGAAAATAACTGGGTATAAACGCTAGTGTTCATCCCCACAAATTGGACCTTGTGGCCTCAAGTTAAAGATAGGATAGCTGGTAGGGAGAAGGAGTTGACTAGAGACTGAGGAGAGTTGTGCATAAAGAGTTCATCTCTACATTTTCTTTCTATGTGCCTCCAGGTGCCACGTAAAGGATCCATCCGGCCCAGGGGTTACACAAGTAAGTTAAATTCTTTGGAGATCTATATTCAAAAGACATTTAGACAGATAGCATAACAATTAACCATCTAAATGGCCTACCTGACTATTTTGAGCTCTTATCCGGCTAAATTCTAGCTGGGCAACTAGCTACCTGACCAGCCGGATAAGAAGGAGGCATTCCGTGGAGGAGTGGCGCTAGCTGCTCAACTTGTGCAGCTAACTCAGATCGGGTCATAGGGCTGTCCTAAAGTTAGCTGGTAAGATTATGCTGCTGAATGGACCCTGCTAGTTAGCACTGTGACTAAAAATGGACCTCTTGAAAACCAGAAAAAGTAAGCTTTCAAGGAGCAGTAGCAGGGAGCCGCTGCAATAAGCAAAAATGTTTCCAACATCCAAAGGGGCAGATTTTCAAACACCTACGCGCGTAAATCCCGGAGGGGTTACGCGTGTCCCGGGCCTATTTTCAAAAGCCCCGGGACACGCGTATGTCCCATGGCTTTTCTGAATGGGCGGACAGGGGGCAGGATGGGGTGGGATGGGGCGGGGCAGACGGTCCGGGGGCGTGGTGTGGCGGTCCTCTGGCAGGTGTAACTTTGAAAACAAAGGTACCAGGGAGGGGGTTCAGGCTAGGGGGGGGGGGGGGGGGGGCAGAACAGGTAGGGGAAGGGAGGGGAAGGTCGGGGGGAAAGGAAAGTTCCCTCTGAGGCCGCTCTGATTTCGGAGCAGCCTCGGAGGGAATGGGGAAAGCCAGCTGGTCTCCTCGAGGGCTCGGCGCACGCAAGGGGGTGCACTACTGTGCACCCCCTTGCGTGCGCCGACCCTTGATTTTATAACATGCGCGCGGATGTTATAAAATCGGGCGTAGATTTGTGCTCGCCGGGTAGCGCGCACAAATGTAGGCCGTGTGTGTAACTTTAAAATCTGCCCCAAAGGTTCTTGTAGTAAATTTTTGCAGAGAAAAGTTTTCTAGCCTGTGGATTTTTCTGCCAGCAGCTCAGTGAGTAAACTTCATGCGGAGAGGTTGTACTAATCGAGATGTTCTTTGAAACCTTGTCCTGCCCCATCAATAAGTGAGCAGGGAATAGTACCAGGATGGTTTCCTATAAATATTTTCATTGCTATGAATTTGTTTGAGAACCCCAGAATCCAGTGTGTTGTATATTATTTGATGAGAAAGACAATTAGAATACTGTGTGCCTGTGTTACAATTCACCAGCGGATATAACAAAGATTTATTTTATTCCCCTGTAACCAGAACCCCATGTGGCTACAATTATAACTCCATATAGAGAAAGTCTCCATAACATCAAAAGTACCTGTGTTGATATCTACATTCACAAATTTTTTCTAGTATTATGGATTGGATATGAGATATACAAATGCTATTAAAAAACTCCAATGTTCAAATATTTATTTTACCAGTCAAAATACATACATGAAAACCCTGGTGAAAACCTATTGAGAAAGTTGGAGGATGTTGCTAAACTATTTATGAAAAATTTGTTCCGATAACAGTTGGGTCAACTTAGCAATATTTTAAATGTTAAAAGTGAAAGTTAAATCAATAGCTAGGTACATGTGAATTATCCTGATGCAGCTATGTAAAATATGTTGACTATTTACATTTCTTCTGGAAATAGTATACTAAGAGAGATCATTAAAGGATCCTATGTATTAAATTGAGTGTTCTCTTTATTGCTGTAAAGGTACTCAGCTATTGAACTTTCTTGGAAGATTTTATTGATCTTTTACATCATAGTGTATTTCATTTTGTTACAATAAATATTTGACAGTGCTTCATTTTTTCAGTATCTTCCTTTAGAGGTATCCACTCCAGTCAGCCTATTAGAAAATGGATTGGGGTGTTTCTTTATTGCTTATATTTTTAGATATTACATCACCTCCTTGGTCTTTATTTGGTGTTTGGGTATAAATGAAGAAATGTCAGAAGTAAATGAGGCTATAATGAATACATGGAAAAAAACATGGTATACGGTCTTCTACATGCTATTTACTTTGTGCTCAATAATAGTGAAAATTTAACACCTGCCTCAGACAAACTGTTAACTTTTTACCTTACACTTTATTTTAAGGGCTCAGCTGCCAGTACTGTGGCTGAAAGATGAAGGTAATGTACAAGAGATCAAACTGTAAATATTTAACCACAGGTCCTTGAGACATAATACATCTTCCTATACTTATCCTTTCAATTCAGTTGAAACATTCAGTTTTTTTTGGACATGTTATAGAAATGCACATTATTCACACCACAACAATATTTTCTCAAACAACATGACAACTAGGGATATTCAGACACAAGATTTTTGTTTCAGTTTCTTTTTTTGTTTTGGGCGGGAGGGTTTATTTTTTTTCAGTTCATTTAATGTTTTATTTTAAATTCATTTCATTTACCGAACTGAAAAAAAACATTAAAAGCCCCTCAAAAAATAAACCCAAACAAAATAAATTGAAATGGGCCTCCCAGAGACCCTTAGAATGCCCTCCTACTCCACCACAAGCCTTAGGACCTGCGGCCTACCCTGGCCCCTCTGACAATTTTTTGACCTCCTACAAAAATCTTTGGGACTGGGGACTTCCCCAGCCCATATTTATCTCTTCTGTGGGAGATTGGCAGTTGTAAAGGGCAGGAGCAATGCCCTTGCTCCCGCCCTCTCTTCTTCTCTTTAATAATGGTGGCACTGGCCGTCCTGAGAGGTGCTGAAGTGGCCTTGATGATTTTTGTAAGGGGTGACTCAGAGCAGCCCAGCTAAGCCCTAACTGGACCAGGGTAAGCCTAGCTGAGTAGGCAGGGCTCTAAGGCTTGCCTTGTTGTGGGTAGAGGACTCAGAGAGCCTTTTCCTCCCACAAAAACAAATATTTCCCAAACTTTTCAGGTATTTTCATGAGAGGCCGTTTTGGTTAGTTCCATCCAGAACAAACTAAAAATGGCCTCATTCATCCTGTTTTCATACTTGTTTAAAACAAATGCATAACCCTAATGATCGGGTATTTAAGCATTTCAAGTTACCAACTAGTGTTTTTTTCCAGTTAAGAACATAAGAACATAAGAAATTGCCATGCTGGGTCAGACCAAGGGTCCATCAAGCCCAGCATCCTGTTTCCAACAGAGGCCAAACCAGGCCACAAGAAGCTGGCAATTACCCAAACACTAAGAAGATCCCATGCTACTGATGCAATTAATAGCAGTGGCTATTCCCTAAGTAAACTTGATTAATAGCCGTTAATGGACTACTCCAAGAACTTATCGAAACCTTTTTTAAACCCAGCTACACTAACTGCCCTAACCACATCCTCTGGCAACAAACTCCAGAGCTTTATTGTGCGTTGAGTTCTATAGAAAAAGATATTAGTAAATTGAACTCAAATGAAGAAACCAACATAAAAATAATTTGCAACTTAAAAAAAATATCTGTGTCAATGGAAGATGAAATAGATCAGATTGAGAAACTAAAGAGTAACAAAGCATTGGGCCAGACAGTATCCACTCCAGAGTTCTAAAAAACTATGGTTATGGTGGTTATGATCACATTTATTTGTAACCCACCTATGCATAGTCCTAGGCAGTTTAAAAGAACATGCAAGTTATCATGTTACAAAGATTATATATTAAATAATTGTGAAATAAACTAGCAAAATAATAAATAATACAATCAAAATATTAAACCCTATGGGGTAGATTTTATAAATTTACACGCGCGCATACTTTTGTTCGTGCACCAGGTGCAAACAAAAGTACGCTGGATTTTATAAGATACGCGCGTAGCCGTGTGTATCTTATAAAATCCGGGGTCGGCGCGCGCAAGGGGGTGCACATTTGTGCAACCTGCGCGCGCTGAGCCCGGCGCGCACTGCCTGTTCCCTCCACCTCCCCTCCCCTCACCTTCCCCTCCCTTCCCCTACCTAACCGACCCCCCCGGCCCTATCTAAACCTCCCCTACCTTTGTTGGAAGATTTACGCCTGCTGAAAGCAGGCGTAAATCTGCACGCACCAGCAGCCATCATGCGACCCGGGGGCTGGTCCGGAGGCCTCGACCACGCCCCCGGGCCGGCGTCACGCCCAGACACGCCTCCCGCCCCTCCCCGAAATTTCGGCCGACCACCCGACACGCCCCGACACGCCCCCGACACGCCCCCTTTGCAAAGCCCCAGAACTTACGTGCTTCCCGAGGCTTGTGCGCACCGCTGAGCCTATGCAAAATAGGCTTGGCGCGCGCAGGTGGGGTTTGGGGTAGGTTTTCGGGGGGTACGCGTGTATCCCTTTGAATATCTACCCCTATGCTTACAACATTATTAACATGCAAGATAAAACAGAAATGTACATAAAATCATCATAAGACAGACCTGTAGAGAATATAATCCTATTATCAAACTGTTTATTAGGATTCTTGGGTTTCGTGGACCCTTGGCCCGAGGTGAGGGTTAATACCACCTGTGGGGAAGAGCCCCACAGGTCCTCACTGTCGGGAGGCAAGGCCAGCTATAGCAGGAGATCTGATAGTAGTGGCAAAGAGAAGGGCGTCCTGCGTCACAGCCACGTGATCGCAGAAGCTAGTAGAGAGGATACTGTGGGGTGTCCCAAGGAGTAGGGTAGAGACACAGTGTGGAGGGAACCCACAGTACTCAGGCAGGACTGAGATGCTAGTAACAGAGCAGGAGCCTCCGATAGAGGAGCGCTAGGCAGGTCCCGAGGAGCGGGGAGTGTGAGACAGGAACTTCAGGAGGAATACTGTAGAGACTGTCCCAAGGGGCAGTACAGCATAGCGAGCGAGGCTCTGGTGTGATGACGTAGGCTGACCTGACCTGAGGAGCGGGGAAGCCCGAGTCAGATCTCCAAGGTAGTGACGTAAGCTGCCCTGAGGAGCGGGGCTGTGCACAATGGAATCTCTGGTAGTGACACAAGGCACTGCCCCGAGGAGCGGGAAGCATGGAGTACAGTCACTAATGTAAAACGTAGGCAATGTCCCGAGGAGCAGGAGAGCACAGAGTGCAGTCTCTTATGTAGAACGTAGGCACTGCCCTGAGGAGCGGGGAAGCACAAACACAGTCACTATGCAGAACGAAGGCACTGCCCCAAGGAGCGGGGAAGCATGGAGTGCAGTCTCCAAGGCAGGAAGGTGGTCCAAGGGGCAACCTTGAGAAGCAGGGGAGCCGGCAGGCAGGGTCTCTGGAAGGTGCAAGGGCTGGCCTGAGGAGCGGGGAAGCCCGGAGACAAGGTCTCCAACTGGAGCGCCAGCAGGCCCCCCAAGGAGCATTTGTAACGTAGAGTCCAGAGCTGAAGACAGATCTGATGCAGGAACCACGGTGTGAGGAGACAGGAACAAGCACTAGGCGAAGGAACTCGTTGCCAAGTCAGCTAGCAAGGGGCGAAGGAGGTCCTTAAGAATCCCAACCTTGTGATGTCAGTCGGGGATGCCCCTGAGGTTCCCGCCATTGGGCCTTCAAAGAGAAGCCTGGTGGCGCGCGGGGGCACCTAGGAAGGCCCGGAGTCGGCGTGGGTGGCGGCGGCATCCCAGCCGCCACGAGGAGCCTTGAGAACCCCGAGTTATGCGGCGGTAGCGGCTAGCCCCTGCTGCGAGCTGACCCGAAGAGGAGAGCAGAGCAACACATGTAGTGAGTTGAATCGGTTGCAGCCGTCTGCGACCGACGGTCATAACACTCTTTGCCTTTTACCTAAAACAGAATTATTAAAATGCAATTGTCAAGTTCTTTTGCCCTATTCTCCTACTAAGTCTGATCCAGTCATTAGCTATTAATGTAACAGGCAGCTTCAGACAGTAAGGTCTTTAGAAGCTAAGACATGAAATTGCTAACCAATCTGTAATCTATCATTTAAAGCAGCCACAATTCATGAAGACTGGAAAGTGCCCTGTTGTCGCTGATTTTTAAATAAGTCTCTGGGGTGATCCAGGAAACAATAGACCAGTGAGTATGATGTCTGTGCTGGGCAAAATGGTAGAAGCCATTCTTAAAAACAAAATTACTGCCTCTATAGGTAGACATGGCATAATGATGAAGAGCCAACATGGTTTTAGCAAGGAGAAATCTTGTTTTACCAATCTTACAGAATTTTTTGAAGATGTAAATAAACATGTAGATAAAGGTGAGCCAATTAATATAGTGTATCTGGACTTTTAGAAGGTATTTAACAAAATCCCTTATTAGCAGCTCCTTGGGAAATTTCAAAGTCATTAGAATGGAGGCAATAGCCCATTGCAAATTGGTTATAAAGCCAGATATAGAGAAAAGGACTAAATGGTCAGTCTTTCAAATGGAGAAAGGTCATTCGGGGAGTACCACAGGGTACTCGGATTTGTGCTGTTTAACTTGTTCATAAATGATCTGGAAAAGGGAATGACAAGGTGATCACATTTGCAGATGACACAAAATTATTCAAATTTGTTAAAACGGCAGTGAATTGCGAGGAACTTCAGAAGGACCTTATGAGACTAAGAGTCTGGGCAACTGAATGGCAGATGAAAACGAATGTAGAAAAGTGCAAAGTGTTGCATGTAGGGAAAAATAATCCCAGCTACAGGTGCACGCTGCTGGGTTCTGTACTGGGAGGCACTACCCAGGTAAAGGAGCTTGGAGTCCTTGTGGGCAATGTGCTGAAATCCTCAGCTCGGTGGTTAAAAAAGCAAATAATAGAATGTTAGGAATGATCCAAAAAGGAATGGAGAATAAAATGGAAAAGATCATATTGAATATTATGTGCAATTCTAGTCAACCCATTTCAAGAAAAACATAGTGGATCTAGAAAAAGTACAGAGGAGGGTTACAAAAATGATAAAAGTGATAGAACATCTCTTCTATGATGAGAGGCTATGCAGGCTAGGGCTCTTCAGCTTGGAAAAGAGATGGCTGAGAGGCAATGTGTTAGAAGTGGAACAGGTAAATGAAGAATGGTTATTTACCCTTCGAAATAATACTAAAACAAGGGGGCCTCCATGAAACTAACAGCCAGCGGATTCAAAAAGGATTGTAGAAAGTACTTTTACACTCATTGCACTATCAAGCTGTGGAATCCGTTGCCAGAGGATGTAATCAAGGTGACTAGCATAGTGGGGTTTAAAAGAGGTTTGGACATTATTAGCCAGGTAAACTCCCACCCCTCGCCCACCCACCCCTAGCTCATCCTTTAATTTGTAGGCAGTTTGATCAGACCCCTGTAGGCCACTACCAGACATATAGCGAATTCACTAATACATTTAAAGGCCGTTAATTAGACACATTCCTACTCCCATGGCAACCTAAAACTTAACTAGGAACTGATCAAAACTGAGATGAAGGCAGCAGTCCAGCAGCAAGAGGGGGGCTTCCCAGTCTTTTGCATCGAGTGTCACATGTATGATTTTTTACCCACTGGTGAGAAGTTGTACATGTGCATGCGATGCAAAGAGCTCCTGGCTCTCAGAGAACGAGTCCGATCTCTGGAGGAGCTGAGGCAGACAGAGGGGTATATAGATGAGACCTTCAGGGACATAGTAGCCAAGTCCCAACTTCAGACTGGCAGCCCTGGTGCTGCCTTGGAGGAAGAAGGTCTTATGATTGGAGAGCATCAACCTGATGCAGCAGGAAAGGATCCTGTAGCAAGGACCTGCTCTCCAGGTGATGCACTGTCCTTTCGTACCGAGGATATCTCCCCAAGGCCTACTGCCCAGGAGGGAAGGGTTGGGTCAGCCGTCATAGTTGGTGATTCGATTATTAGGAATGTAGACAGCTGGGTGGCTGGTGGGCATGAGGATCGCCTGGTAACATGCCTACCTGGTGCGAAGGTGGCGGACCTCACGCGTCACCTAGGTAGGATTTTAGACAGTGCTGGGGAGGAGCCGGCTGTCGTGGTACATGTGAGCACCAACGACATAGGAAAATGTGGGAGGGAGGTTCTGGAAGCCAAATTTAGACTCTTAGGTAGAAAACTTAAATCCAGAACCTCCAGGGTAGCATACTCTGAAATGCTCCCTGTTCCACTTGCAGGTCACTAGAGGCAGGCAGAGCTCTGGAGTCTCAATGCGTGGATGAGATGATGGTGCAAGGAAGAGGGATTCAGTTTTGTTAGGAACCGGGGAACCTTTTGGGGAAGGGGGAGTCTCTTCTGAAGGGATGGGCTCCACCTTAACCAGGGTGGAACCAAACTGCTGGCACTAACCTTTAAAAAGGAGATCGAGCAGCTTTTAAACTAGAACAAAGGGGAAAGCCGACAGTCACTTAGCAGTGCATGGTTCATAGAGAGGTATGTTCAAGGGATACTAATGATGCATTACAATTAGGGCATCCCGACAGTGAGGTTCCAATAATAAGAAAAGTAGTCCAAGTGCCTGTAACTAAAAAGTCACCTGAGCTAAAAAATTCTAACTTATCCTTATCAATTAAAAAGCAGAATGAAAATACAAAAAAAAACAAACTTTGAAATGTTTGTATGATAATGCCAGAAGTCTAAGAAGTAAGATGGGAGAATTAGAATGTATAGCAGTGAATGATGACAGACTTAATTGGCATCTCAGAGACATGGTGGAAGGAAGACAACCAATGCGACAGTGCTATACTGGGTTACAAATTAAATCGCAATGATAGAGAGAAGCACCCGGGAGGCGGTGTGGTGCTTTATGTCTGGGATGGCATAGAGTCCAACAGGATAAACATCCTGCATGAGACTAAATGCACAATTGAATCTTTATGGGTAGAAATCCCTTGTGTGTTGGGGAAGACTATAGTGATAGGAGTATACTACCGTCCACCTGGTCAAGACTGTGAGACTGACAGTGAAATGCTAAGAGAAATTAGGGAAGCTAACCAAATTGGTAGTGCGATAATAATGGGAGACTTCAATTACCACAGAAAATAATAACAGTTAATCCCAATGCACAACGAGCTACAATATCTCACTACAAAAACGTTGTGAAACTCCAATTTTTCTTCAATGTGCAGTATTTCATATATATCAATTTGTATAAAGGACCTGCATAACACCCGCGGCATACAAGCGAATTTAGCTTTCTGTGTTGCCGCTACGGGTCATTTTTAATCATAGGTCCGAGTTCTTTATTATTAAGTATATTTCATTTATGAACTTTTTCTCATTTTTTGAAAATTTTTTTCTAAAAATTAATGTGGAACGGTATTTCCCTTATTCATTGTTCAAAAAATCCAATTCCTTTGATGGCGCTACGGCGCTTCAATTCACTCACGGGCGGATTTTTAAAAGCCCTGCTCGCGTAAATCCGCCCGGATTTACGTGAGCAGGGCCTTGCGCGCCTATTTTGCATAGGCCGCCGGCGCGCGCAGAGCCCCGGGACGCGCGTAGGTCCCGGGGTTTTCGGAAGGGGGCGTGTCGGGGGCGTGTCGGGGGCAGGGCCGAACGATGCAGCGTTTTGGGGGCGGGATGCGGCGTTTCGGGGGCGGGCCTGGGGGCGTGGTTTCGGCCCGGGCGTTCCGGGGGCGTGGCCGCACCCTCCGGAACCGCCCCCTGGTCGGGTCTCGGCGCGCGTGGATTTACGTCTCCCTCCGGGAGGCGTAAATCCATGGATAAAGGTGGGGGGGTTTAGATAGGGCTGGGGGGGTGGGTTAGATAGAGGAAGGGAGGGGAAGGTGAGGGGAGGGCGAAAGAGAGTTCCCTCCGAGGCCGCTCCAATTTCGGAGCGGCCTCGGAGGGAACGGAGGCAGGCTGCGCGGCTTGGCGCGCGCCGGCTGCCCAAAATCGGCAGCCTTGCGCGCGCCGATCCAGGACTTTAGAGGATAGGCGCGGCTACGCGCATATCTTATAAAATCCAGCGTACTTTTGTTTGCGCCTGCTGCACAAACAAAAGTACGCGATCGCGCAGTTTTTAAAAATCTACCCCTCAGAGGACGAATGTTCAACAGGTCCAGTCCATTCACTCAGAAGACGAATGTTCAACAGGTCCAGTCCGACGTACATTTCGCATTGCTGCTTCAGGGACTGCAACGAACATGGATTCTTCTGTACTGGTCACTGAGAAGTTAAATTCATCGTATCCACGTGACTATTAAACTCATTTTCTACAAAGGACAAATACCAATATGACTTTACTTATTCATGGCACATAAACTTAAATTTAAATTAGGCACATAGAGCAAACATTTTTAAAGATGGCGCCGGCCATCCAGTGCTCCCTCCATGTGACAGGGGCCGGCCAATGGCACAGACACCCTGTCAAATGGTAAGGGCAAAGGCCATCAGTACCATTTTTATTAGTGGCAGCCGACGGCCCGAGAGCGGGAGATCGCTCCCAGGACCCCCATTGGACCACCAGGTACCTGTAAAATGTTTTTGGGGGGGTCGTGAGGGTGGGGGAAGCAAAGGGATTAGTTTTAAAGGGTCGGGTGGGTTTTTTGTTTATCGGCTCGGGCGCAGCCGATAAACAAAACCGCGATCGGGCCCAATGAAAAAAAAAACCACATGTGAATCGGAACCGGAATCCGAACCGATTCCGGTTCTGATTCATATCTCTAGTGGAAAGTATTCTAAACATCAAAATCACAGAACATATAGAAAGACATGGTTTAATGGAACAAAGTGAGCATGGCTTTACCCAAGGCAAGTCTTGCCTCACAAATCTGCTTCACTTTTTTGAAGGAGTTAATAAACATGTGGATAAAGGTGAACCGGTAGATGTTGTGTACTTGGATTTTCAGAAGGCATTTAACAAACTTCCTCATGAGAGGCTTCTAGGAAAAATAAAAAAAGTCATGGGATAGGTGGCGATGACCTTTCGTGGATTACAAACTGGCTAAAAGACAGGAAACAGAGAGTAGGATTAAATGGACAATTTTCTCAGTGGAAGGGTGTGGGCAGTGGAGTGCCTCAGGGATCTGTATTGGGATCTGTATTGGGACCCTTACTTTTCAATATATTTATAAATGATCTGGAAAGATATACAAGTGAGGTAATCAGATTTGCAGACGATACAAAATTGTTCAGAGTAGTTAAATCACAAGCAGATTGTGATAAATTGCAGGAAGACCTTGTGAGGCTGGAAAATTGGGCATCTAAATGGCAGATGAAATTTAATGTGGACAAGTGCAAGGTGATGCATATAGGGAAAAATAACCCATGCTATAGTTACACAATGTTAGGTTCCATATTAGATGCTACTACCCAAGAAAGAGATCTAGGCGTCATAGTGGATAACACATTGAAATCGTCAGTTCAGTGTGCTGCGGCAGTCAAAAAAGCAAACAAACTGTTGGGAATTATTAGAAAGGGAATGGTGAATAAAACAGAAAATGTCATAATGCCTCTGTATCGCTCCATGGTGAGACTGCACCTTGAATACTGTGTTCAATTCTGGTAGCCGCATCTCAAAAAAGATATAATTGCGATGGAGATGGTACAGAGAAGGGCTACCAAAATGATAAGGGGAATGGAACAGCTCCCCTATGAGGAAAGACTAAAGAGGTTAGAACTATTCAGCTTGGAGAAGAGACGGCTGAGGGGGGATATGATAGAGGTGTTTAAAATCATGAGAGGTCTAGAACGGGTAGATATGAATCGATTTTTTACTCTTTCGGATAAAAGAAAGACTAGGGGGCACTCCATGAAGTTAGCATGTGGTACATTTAAAACTAATCAGAGAAAGTTATTTTTCACTCAACGCACAATTAAACTGGAATTTTTTGCTAGAAGATGTGGTTAGTGCAGTTAGTATAGCTGTGTTTAGAAAAGGATTGGATAAGTTCTTGAAGGAGAAGTCCATTACCTGCTATTAATTAAGTTGACTTAGATAATAACCATCGCTATTACTAGCAACGGTAACATGGAATAGACTTAGTTTTTGGGTACTTGCCAGGTTCTTATGGCCTGGATTGGCCACTGTTGGAAACAGGATGCTGGGCTTGATGGACCCTTGGTCTGACCCAGTATGGCATGTTCTTATGTTCTTATGTTCTTAAGTTATTACTGTCCCTGGGAGTGATCTACCAGCTACTTGTGATCTGAACTGGCCACTGTCGGAAGCAGGATACTGGGCTTGATGGACCTTGGTTGGACCCTGCAAAGCAATGCTTATGTTCTTACTGATTTGAAGTTTCCTTTTTCATTTTCCTTGCACACTTCTTCCTTGCTAACAAATAATTGGAGACAGAGGAACAATGGTTGTTAATTTGATAGTCTCTCTCATTCTCTCTCTTTTCAGCAGTGGCATTCATTAATATTAAGACATGTGATGGTGAAGGTTTTAGAAATGGAATGTTGTGTCTTTCCTGACTGCCAGGTGGGGAATATCATGGGATAAAGTGGAGAGATGCACATCCATGCTGCTGTGGCTGAAGAGATAAACACAGTAGCCTCTGTTGATTTCTATAATATGATGCTGTCCATTCACTTTTATTTTTAAATATTTAGAATATTAGGTAGCCATATTTTAAATTTTTTTCCCAAAAGGAGTGTTTCTAAAGAACATATCTGCCATGAAATAGCAGTGACTTTGTTGAGATGGACTGATTTTTTTTTTCAAGCTTATTTTATTATATGATATAATCAATGGCAAAAACTGAAGTAAAATATTTGCAGTGCTATGGGAAAGCTGAAATATTGTGAAAATAAATTATGCAGGAAAATGTTAGGTATAATGAAAGTGAGACTGCGAAAATTGGACATTTTGATCAGATCAAAGTTAGTTATTTGGACAATGAATGTCAACAAAGGAGCTGTCAAGACTATGAATCTATGCCGTGCATTACAAGCCTGCAATCTGGTATTGCAGATACAGCTTACTCGGAGAAAGCATGCAGCAAATATGTTAGCCAAGTAGCATTTTACTTTCCTGTCTGTTGAGGATAAAAAAAATCTCTTCAGCAATTTCTCCAACTGCTTCTCTCTGTCATCGGCAGCTTAATTTCAGCCTCTGGACCAGGACATCATTTTCTCAGGCTATGGAATCTGATCTCTACAGAATTCAAGAATGAGAAAGAACTCCTTTGGTTGTAGATTAATTATATTAACAAGTCATGGCAGCTAATACTCTGTGCACTAGCGGAATGAATTCCAGTCTATGAGCATGTGTTCAAGTTAATGAAAGATTTTTTTTTTCTTATAGGAAAATGCATGATTGCTTCAGTCCAATAAATATAGTAAAATCAAAACATTTTTTATTAAAAGATTTTGCTCATTTCAACTAGATAGTCAATAAAATGGATCCGTGCTTACTTTTTCTAAGTAGACATGGGTATTTTGTATATGTCTCTAGAATACTGTACATCTCACTGACAATAATTACTTTTCAGATCATCTAATCTGAAAGCAACACCAGGCAAACCTTTCCATTGCCTTATTAAATCATGCTAAGATCTCTGGTAAAGCTACTCAGAATTAAGGTACAAATCAAAGCTTGAATTATGCAAAATGTTGGTATTATTTGATTTGCATTATTCAGTCCCCAGTTACTTCTTCCTGTTACTTTAAATTTTCTCCAAGTTTAATTTATTCTAGCTTGACTGAACTGGCAAAGACTATTAAAGCAATAAAGACCAACAGCTTGGATAATTTGAGACTAAACCATATATTAAAGTAAGTAGATAGATTCATTACTGAATATTGTTTGGAGACATAGTAATACAATACAGAACTATGCTAAGAAAATCTTATATTTTTGTCACATAATAATTGCAGTGGAGCTCACTTAATCAGACGCCTGTTACAGAAATGATATTGTAGAAAGACACTCTCTTTCTCTCTCTCTCTCTATATATATGTATCTAAGGTAAACATTGAAAGCAGTTTGCCCTTGGGTAACTTTTGAGTTACTCGGACAAACCCTGAGTTCTAAATTTCCCACCTCTCTCAGCCACAAAAATCTAGTCAGGTAAGGCATTACCTGGGTAAACTGTTATCCAGGTAAAAAGAGGGAGGGGTGAGTGCTGCGGGGATAGGGTCTAAAACTATCCGGCTAGCGCCAATATTCATCACTAGCCAGATAAACTTGCCCAGGTAAGTCTATTTGGGTAAATTATGGCCCTAAAATTATCTGGGTACTTTTAGCTTGGTATATATTCAGCGGAACAAGCATCCAGGTAATTTTCCTGGCTTCCTCAATATCGACCTTACCACACACTCTCTCTCTTTCTATATATATACATTCATTCATTCACAATAAAGCTCTTTTTAAGTACTGACCCATCTTAATAGCCTTTTGGAGAGACTAGAATAGATGTTACCCCAATGCTGTTACCTGAAATCCACCAATTTTAATCAAATGCTGTAAAAACACTTCTCTTTTTCTTTGTTGACTCTGCAATTTTCTCATGCTCCTTGGGCTTCCAGCTTGGTCAGAGCCAGGACCTGGATCTCATGCCATCAGCCTTCTTTTTCCTTCCCCTGGGAATTTTTCTTCTATTTTGTGCCTCCTTCTGACTTACTTTGGTCCTGAGCTCCTGTTATTGCAGCGGTGGTTCTCAGCCGGTGGCCACGCACCAAAGATCCTTCCTTCATCCATGGACTCTAAATTTGGGCCACCAGGTGTTGTCATTGCACAATGACTGTAGCTGCTTCCCCTCCCAGTGGCTGTGACCTTGGATTCTGTGGTATCCTCAGCCATGGCCCTGAGCTGGGAATCAAGCCCAGCTCCCTCTGCTCAGCATGCTGGACCCCGAAAAAAAAACCATTTCCTCATGGTTGCTCTCTGATCCCATTTCTCTGACACGTTATAGGAAAAAAAAAGAGGCAGTAGATCAGCAGCTCCTCAATAATAAAAATGCTTCCCCATCAGCCTGTTTTTGTTATAAATGCTATTGTTCATGCTTTATTCTGCATCGTGCCTAGTTTACTGTTATACTGCCAGCTGGGGGTCAGCCTGCTCGTTCACTCCTGCTGTATTCAGTACAGTTGGCTCTAAATGGTTTATTTATTTATTTTATTTATACAATTTATGAATCACTTCATAGATCTTACCATAAGATCTATCTAAGTGATGTACAACGCAGTAATACATGCATACAACAACATTCTATTAAAACAATAAAAATAATAAAACACAGCATAAGGAATCAGAAATCACAATGTTGCCAGTCAACAGTAAGCTTATTCTGCAGTCATCACCCAGGTCTTCAAGTTCCAATGAAACCGTAATAAATTGGTTTCTCCCCATAAAAATAGGGGGAGTTTGTTCTACAGCATGGACATGGTCATAGAAAAAGATCTTTTTTGTATTTTTACATGCCAAATAGCTTTTGGTGATGGTATCTGAAACTAGTGACTTTGTTGGGAACGTGAAGCCCTGCCTAAAGACTTCCAACGAAGTTGGAGCGGATGTGTAAGGCGGGCTGTGTCCATGTAAAATTTTGAAAGTAAGTACCAATAGCTTAAATTTACATCTAAGCCCAATTGGGAGCCAATGTAATTTCAATAGCAAAGGGGTGGCTGACTCTCGCCTAGATCTACCCATTACGATCCACACAGCCATATTTTGTACCATTTGAAGATTCCTAATCAAGCAATCTGAAAGTGCCCAATAAATTGCATTACAAAAGTCTAAAACAGCGATGACAAGCGCATACACCACAGACTTCAAAGCAGAGAAAGTCAAACAGGTTTTTAATTGTCTCACCAAGTGCAATCGGTCACTACATATCCAATTTGATTCCTAGTGACTTCACTTCTTCAGTAGGGGAAACTGTACGTGATTCAGCGGCTAATTTGGCCAGCCCTGAAGAAATATCTTCATTATACCTGTTTTTATTTTGTGATCCAGATTGCTCTGGTGGCTGTTATCTCCAGTTTATACACAGTAAGACTCTGTTTATTTGTTTTACCTGGTAATGACGTTTGGAGTTGAAGTGGCCTACTCTGTGTCATGAATGTGAGCCCTTGGGCTGTGGTGTGGTTGATGGAGCCTAATAGCTGAAGCCAGTAGGGCCACTCCAACAGCATAGTGACTCATTCTTACAAGGACTGGGACAGAAGCTTCACCTATTCCAGACTTATTTCCCAGGGACTGAACCCTTGGATTCAAGGAGCCGCAGGGTTTAGGTGGGAGTCCTGTAAGGAGCAGTCAGACGAAGTTGAATATAAAGTCAGGGTCAGGGCAGCCAGCCACCAAGCAGTGTCAAGGCTCAGGCCAAGGTTGGAGCAAGCAGAGATCAGGCCGTGTCGCGGTCTGGACTGAGATCGGGCAGAGAGAGATCAGGCAATGCCGAGGTCCAAGCTATGAACAGAGCAGGTGGCAGTCCAAACGTTTAGTCAAGGTCGAGGCCAGGGTCAAATCCAGAAGTCAGGCAGAGATGAACAGACAGACAATAACACGGAACCCAGACACGGAAAGAGCAGACAAGAGAAGGCAAGGCTAGGCAACAACAGGAAGGAAAGGCAAGACAACAACAAGGAAGCATAGAGACAGCAAAGCAATATGCACTGCAGGAGCAGGAGGACCTGTTGCTGAGGCACCGGCTGGACGCACCGACTGGGATTTAAATCCCCTGCCTGCGTAGACGTCATCTGCTGTTTCCTGCCGTGGGTTCCTTATCATGCAGCGCCACGTAAGGGGCCCCAAGGATTCATGATAGGGTGAGAGAACATAGTACAAATTTCATCTTTGCTAGACTTTCCTCACTCCAAATGCAGTAAAATCTTCACCAAGGTGTACCGTGCTGTTCTTACGACTCATGCTACATGTGAAAATGGCCTCTAAACCCTTAACCACGCCTAACCCCTCACCTCGACCTATTAGGTGGCCCTCCTATAGAGATTTAAATACTTACCTACTTTGAGGAACTTGTAGATAGTCTCTCTCTCAGTCTCTCTCAGCGCAGGATATGAAAAGTTGGGTTTATTGCACTGTGTGGTAAGTTTACTGTGCAGTGTGATACTACCAAAGTCGTAAGTTACCACATGGTACAGTAACTCCAAAATTTCCCTAAACACACCCCTGTTTGTTATTAAGTCTTTTTGATGAATCTAGGGGTGAGAGAGAGAGAGAGAGACTCCTTGTAAGGGCTTCATAGTAGTCAACTATTTATATCACTATAGGAGTGCCAGCTAGCAAACTGAGGTGAGGTTGTGGTGGTGTGAAGGGTTTTGGGGCCAGTTTTATATGCAGAGTGAGACATACGAACAGCACAGTAGACTTCAGTGAAGATTTGACATAATTTGGAGTGAGGAAAGTCAGACTAAGATGAGATTATTTCAATGTTCTCTCACCCTAGCTTGATAGTACCCTGGTAGAGAGTCCATCAAACACCGCTATCAAAAACAGTCACATTCATATTGTAAACTCAGGGCTATCTCTTAGCTATTTCCTGGAATTTAAGAAAAATCGTAACCGAGATTTTAACAGATGACAAAACCACTATATACTTACAAGGAAAAGGAACAAAAAATGTGGCATTAAGTTCCAACTCTTCTGAGAGCATTACAAGAAATGTATTCCTGTGCCTCTTGTTGGTCTAGTTAAATCAGGAAAAATTAATTTTTTTTGTCCTTTAAATGATGTTTGACAATTCCAGGAATATAGGCATAAGATGGAATTCTAGTCTTGTAAAAAAACAAAAACAAAAACCCCAAATGTTACCAGCAAAGCAGCCCTAGCAGAAACATTTGTCAAAATATATATATATTTTTTTTTTTTCACTATGTGTGCTCTTAGACCAGTGGATCTCAACCCAGTTTTCATGGCACACCTAGCCAACCAGCTTTTCATGGCATCCACAATGGATATGCATAAATTGATTAGCATGCACTGCTTCCATTGTATTAAGTCTCCCTTTTCTTAAGAAATATCTCTTCCAGTAAATTTTAAATTCTGACAGTCTTTTTTTTTTTCTAACTTTGTTTATTGGAATCACAGGTGACAGTACAGAACATTGCAAGAAATGTTGTGATTCTGAGAGGTGGATCCTTTGTCCGAGGTAGAGTTGGTGCTACCTGAGAGAGAAGACCCTCACAGGTCCCTACCATCGGAAGACAAGGCTGTACTGATGCAGGGGCCGGCTGGAGCTTCACCAATACCAGCCCTGTTCCCCCCGGGTTGAGCCCTTGGGTGCGTGGGGCCGGCTGGACTTAGGTGGACACCCATGAAGACAGGAGAAAGGTCGATGTACAGTCTGAGGTCAGAAGCCTGAGGGAGGTCGTAAGCTGGTCCAGGAGTCAGAGCCAGAAGAATGGTCGGAAGCCGGTCCAGGAGTCAGAGCCAGAAGAATGGTCGGAAGCTGGTCCAGGAGTCAGAGCCAGAGGAATGGTCAGAAGCCAGTCCAGGAGTCAGAAGCCAGAAGATCCATCCAAGGAGGAAAGGAGCAGGAGCTGGAACCGGGCAGGAAGACAGGAGCAGGTCCGAGGAGGGCAGGCAGCGGAGCAGAGGAAACAGGAACAGGAACTCAGAATCAGGAACTCAGGAACAACACAGAACCGGCAGCCAAGAAACCAAGGCAAGGTCTGAGAAGCAGACCTTGCCTTAAATAGTATTCAGGAAGGAGGAGTCCCCAGGGAGGGGCCGCAACTATTTCCTGTCGTGGCCCCTTTAAATTCAGTGATCAGCCACGCGAGTGGCTCTCGGCCGGCCCGGCGGGGGAGGAGCCAGCAAGCAGGAGGAAGACAGGCCAAAGACGCGGCCAAGTTCAGCAGTTTCCCAAGAATTCTCTTCAGGCCCGAATCCCTCCCATGCTAGGAGGTATTCCCATTTGCGGCCTCGTTTCCGGACATCGAGGATCTCATGGACCTGGTATATGGTTTCCTCCTCCGCCCTAGGCTGTGGAACATCAGGAGCCTTCCGAATAGGCCAGATGAGGACCAGAGGCTTCAAAAGGGACACGTGGAAGGAATTATGGATTCTCAGTGTGGCAGGCAGACATAGTTGATAGGTCACAGGACTTAGCTGCTATATCACCGGGAAGGGACCAATGTAGTGGGGGGCCAGTCTCATTGACAGGACTCTCAGATGGATATGCCTGGTGCTAAGCCACACCTTTTCTCCCAGATGGAACTGGGGATCCGGTCTTCGATGCTTGTCAGCAAATTTCTTCACGGTGCGAGCCGCTTTAAGGAGCATCAGCTGGGTATGAACTCAGAGCCTCTTCAGTTGTATTGCTGTTAGCTGGACTGCTGGCGAGGGAACAGGCAGTGGCAGAGGCAAGGGTGGCCTGGGTTGTCGCCCGAAAACAATTTGAAAGGGTGAGGCCCCGGTCGAGGTACAGGCATGTGAGTTGTGGGAGAACTCAGCCCAGGGGAGAAGTGCTGCCCAGTCGTCCTGACGGGAGTTGACATACAAATGTAGAAATTGTTTCAAGGTATGATTCATACGTTCCGCCTGTCCTTTAGCTTGAGGGTGAACCGAAGTGGTGAAGTCCAGGGAAATGCGAAACTTCTTACAGAGGTTGAGCCAATATCGGGCCGTGAATTGAGGACCGCGATCGGATGCGATGTGCTGTGGTATTCTGTGGAGGCGGAAGATATGTAGCATGAACAGCTGGGCCAGACGGGGAGCAAACAGGAGGGAAGGTAGAGGGGTGAAGTGGGCCATTTTTGAAAATTGGTTCACTACTACCCATATCACTGTGTTGCCCTCAGAGGGCAGAAGATCCACGATGGCGTCCGTGGAGATGTGTGTCCATGGCTTCGTGGGAATTGGAAGAGGTTGTAATAGCCCCCAAGTTTTTTCTGCTGGGATCTTCTGCTGAGCACAGATTGGGCATGAATCAACATATACTCTTATATCTTTGCACATCTCGGGCCACCATTTAATATTGCTGGAGAAGGGTTTGGGTCCGATCTCGTCCTGAATGTCCGGCTAACTGGGAATCGTGAGCCCAGGCTAGGACCTTGCTACGAAGCCTCTTCGGCACCACAGTTTTACTAGGTGGGACTGTAAGTGTAGCAGAGAGGATGATACGAGCTGGATATATGATATGTTGAATAGGTTCATCTGTGTCTTCAGCGGAGAAAGAGCGGGATAAGGCATCCGCCTTAATGTTTTGATTAGCTGGTCAATAGCGGAGTTCAAAGTCAAAATATGTGAAAAAGAGCGCCCAGCAAGCTAGGCGCGGGTTCAGACGCTGGGCTTGCTGGAGATACACCAAGTTCTTATGGTCAGTGTAGATTGTTATACGGTGTTGTGCTCCCTCCAGCCATTGTCGCCACTCCTCGAACACAAGCTTAATGGCTAGGAGCTCCTTGTCACCGATGGAATAATTACGTTCTGCCGGAGAGAATTTTCTTGAGAAGTAAGAGCAGGGGTGAGAGGTTCCCGATGCATCATTTTGGCTAAGGAAAGCTCCTACTCCTTCAGCGGAGGCATCTACCTCTACCATAAATGGGCATCTGGGATCTGGATGCCAGAGGCAAGGTCTCTGTAAGAAGGACTTCTTGAGAGCCTGGAAGGCTTCTTCAGCCTCCAAAGGCCAGGCCTTGATATTTGCCCCCTTACGAGTTAGGGCAGTAAGAGGCGTGGCCAGTTTAGAAAAGTTCTGGATAAAACTACGATAGTAGTTAGCAAAACCGAGGAAGCACTGGAGCGCATGTAACCCGCTAGGTTGGGGCCACTCTTGGATACATTTCAGTTTGGAGGGGTCCATCTGGAAGCCTTGATTTGAGATAATATATCCCAGAAAGGGTAGTGACTCTTTTTCAAAGATGCACTTTTCTATTTTGGCATAGAGTTGATTCTCTCTTAAGCATTGCAGAACCTGGAGGACATGTTGTCAATACGTCTGTAGGTCACGAGAAAAGATCAGGATGTTGTCTAAGTAGACTACTCTGCATACGTAGAGCAGATCTTGAAATATTTCATTAATGAGATACTGGAAGACAGCAAGAGCGTTGGTCAGTCCGAACGACATGACAAGATATTCATAATGGCCTTCCCTGGCATTAAAAGCCGTCTTTAACTCATCACCCTCTTGAATCCTGATCAGATTGTAGGCTCCTTGAAGGTCCAATTTCGAGAAAAGCCTGGCTCCCTGTAAATGGTCAAAGAGCTTGGCTATTAAAGGCAATGGTTACCCGTCCTTGATGGTAATAGTATTCAGCCCACAGAAGTTGATACAAGGACACAAAGTCCCATCCTTTTTGCTGACGAAGAAGCTGGGGACGTGGACCATCGGATTAACCCTTTCTGAAGATTGTCCCAAATATATTTGGACATGGCGTGGGTCTCCAGGGGGACAATGGATAAACTCTTCCATGAGGCGGAGTGGCTCCATAGAAACATAGAAATGATGGCAGAAAAAGACCAATCGGCCCGTCTAGTCTGCCCAGCAAGCTTCACTCTTATTTTCCCATACTTATCTGTTTCACCAACCACCAACTTTGACTCTTATTTTCCCATACTTCGAGTCTTATTTTCCCATACTTATCTGTTTCACCAACCACCAACTTCAGGGCTCTTGTTGGTAACTGACTGATTCAAATTTCCTGCCATCTCCTGTCATTGATGCAGAGAGTAATGTTGGAGTTGCATCAAAGGTGAGCATAAGGCTTATGTTTAAGGGTTGTAATTGCCACATCAAGCAAGCTACCCCGATGCTTGTTCACCCAGACTGCACAGATCGATGCCTTGCTGGATGATGTCTGAATGCAAATCCTGTTTTCCACCCTTCCCCATACCGTTGAAGCAGATAGCAACGCTGTATATGCTTTCAAAGTGATGTATCAGGCTTACTTGGTTTAGGGTATAACTGCCGTAATAAGCAGCTACCCCCATGATTGTTTACCCAGATTGTGAAGTTTAGTTCTTGTTGGTTGTTGTCTGAATGCTAATCCTGTTTTCCACATTACCCCCTGCCATAGAAGCAGAGAGCAATGCTGTGTATGCATTCGAGTGATGTATCAGGCTTAATTGGTTTAGGGTAGTAACCGCCGTAATAAGCAAGCTACCTCCACGTTTATTTATTTACCCAGATTGTGTAGTTCAGTCCTTTTTGGTTGTTATCTGAATGCAAATCCTCTTTTCCACATTTCCCTTTGCCATTGAAGCAGAGAGCAATGTTGGGCATTAACCGTGTAAGGGATTTTTTTGAGTAAGGGTAGTAATCTCCAGGGAGTAAACATTCCAGCAAGCCACCCCCATGGCTCTACTCTTCATTCACATTCTCTATAGATTCTTTATGGATCCACAGTGTTTATCCCACACCGCTTTGAAATCTTTCACAGTTTTAGTCTTCACCACTTCCTCCGGAAGAGCATTCCAGGCACCCACCACCCTCTCCGTGAAGAAATACTTCTTGACATTGGTTCTGAGTCTTCCTCTATGGAGCTTCAAATTGTGACCCCTAGTTCTATTGATTTTTTTCCATTGTAAAAGGTTTGATGTTGACCATGAATCATTAAAACATTTCAGATATCTGAAAGTCTGTATCATATCTCCTCTGCTCCTCCTCTCCTCCAGGGTGTACATATTTAGGTTCTTTAATCTCTCCTCATAAGTCATTTTATGAAGACCATCCACCTTTTTGGTTGCCCTTCTCTGGACCGCCTCCATCCTGTCTCTGTCCCTTTGGAGATACGGTCTTCAGAACTGAACACAGTACTCCAGGTGGGGCCTCAACAAGGCCCTGTACAAGGGGATCATCACTTCCTTTCTCTTACTAGATATTCCTCTCTCTATGCAGCCCAGCATTCTTCTGGCTTTAGCTATCACCTTGTCACATTGTTTCGCCGACTTCAGATCGTTAGACACTATCACCCCAAGGTCTCTCTCCTGCTCCATGCACATCAGTCCTTCACCTCCCATCAAATACAATTCTTTTGGATTTCTACTCCCCATATGCATGACTCTGCACTTCTTGGCATTGAATCTCAGTTGCCATATCTTCAACCACTCTTCAAGCTTCCTTAAGTCACGTCTCATTCTCTCCACTTCTTCCGGCGTGTCCACTCTGTTGCAGATCTTAGTATCATCCACAAAAAGACAAACCTTACCTTCTATCCCATCTGCAATGTCGCTCACAAAGATATTGAACAGGACCGGTCCCAACACCAATCCTTGCGGCAGTCTGCTTAACACTGCTCTCTCTCCAGAGTAAGTTCCATTTACAGTCACATATTGTCTTCTGTCCGTCAACCAGTTTGCAATCCAGGCCACCATCTTGGCACCCATTCCCAAGCTTCTCATTTTATTCACAAGCCTCCTGTGCAGGACCGTATCAAACGCTTTGCTGAAATCCAAGTAGATGACATTGAGCGCACTTCCTCTATCCAATTCCCTAGTCACCCAATCGAAAAAGGCAATCAGATTTGTCTGACAGGACCTTCCTCTGGTGAATCCATGCTGCCTCTGGTCTAGCAGTTCTTCTGACTGTAGATAGTTCACTATTCTTTCTTTCAGCAGCGACTCCATTACCTTTCCCACCACCGAGGTGAGGCTAACCGGCCTGTAGTTTCCAGCCTCCTCTCTGCTCCCACTCTTGTGAAGCTGGACCACCCTTGCTCTTCTCCAATCACTCGGTACCACTCCCGTTTCTAGGGATCTGTTGAACAGGTCACTCAGTGGACTCGCCAGTACATCTCTGAGCTCCCTCAGTATCGTGGGATGGACCTCACCAGGTCCCCTGACTTTGTCCACTTTTATTTTTCCTAGTTCTTCCCATACATTCTCTTCTGTAAACAGAGTTACATCTACTCCACTCCCTTCCAGTTTCTTGTTAACTAGCGACGGTCCTTCTCCAGGGTCCTCTTTAGTGAACACCGAACTGAAGTATTCATTTAATATTTCTGCCATTTCTTCGTCTCTCTCCACACATTGATCCTTTTCACCTTTCAATTTCACTATACCACTTGGAGCTTTTCTCCTTTCTCGGATATATCTGAAAAATGTTTTGTCACCTTGCTTTACTTCTTTGGCAATCCTTTCTTCCGCTTGACTTTTTGCTCTCTTGATTACTTTCATCGTCTCCCTCAGTTCCATCAGATATTCTTCCTTGTGCTCCTCCTTTTGGGATCCTTTATATTTCTTGAACACTGTTTTTTTAGGTTTGATTTTGTCAGCCACCTCCTTTGAGAACCATATAGTATTCATTTTTCTTTTGCTTTTCTTTACATTTCTGACATATAGATTAGTTGGTAATTGCTCCTTTTATTTTGGTCCATTGTTGTTCCACATCTCCGTTGTTCTGCCATCCTTCTAGTTCTTCTTCCAGATACTTCCCCATTTCATCAAAGTTTGTGTTTTTGAACTGCAAAACTCGGGTCTTCGTGTTAGTTCTCCATATCCTATTTGTGATATGAATCATGTGATATCATGTTTGATGTGATATCATCGTTTGATGATCACTGGTGCTGAGGTGGGCACCCACCTGGACATCAGAGACATTATCTCCATTGCTGAGCACTAAATCGAGTATAGCTCCCTCCCTCATGGGTTCCATTACCATTTGTTTGAACAGAGCCCCTTGCAGGGCATCCACTATGTCTCTACTATTGATAGATTCCGCTGAAGGGATTCTCCAGTCTACATCCGGCAGATTAAAATCTCCAACAATCACCACTTCTCCCTTCTTTCCAATCTTTTGGATGTCTTCAACCAGATCTCTGTCAAGCTCTCCCAGATTTGGAGACCTGTAAACCACTCCAATAAAAATGGATGCCCCATCATCTTTTTTAGGTCGGCCCATAGTGCTTTTTCTTTGCCCCATCTTCCTTCCAGTTCAGATGCTTGGATAATGTTTCTGACATAAAGAGCCACTCCTCCCCCTTTCCTGTCCTCTCTGTCCTTCCTTAACAAGTTATAGCCCGGTATTGCTGTATCCCAATCATGAGATGGCGCAATCAAATTCTCGATGCAGGGGCAAAGAATCTGCGGCCATCTTGGAGAATACATCAGCGAACTGACTGTATTGAGTAGGCAGGCCCTCTAAAAGTGAGGTAAAGAGACGGTTAGAGGGGAAAGTTACCCCCTTAAGGCAGGTTTCATGGCACGCTGGACCCCAGTGGGTAAGCCGTAAAGATGTCCAATCGAACTGAGGGTTGTGGCGTTGCAGCCAAGGTATACCAACTGGGTGGATGGCTTTCGGGATAACATACAGAGTGATGTGTTCTGAATGGTCCGGTGCGATGTGACACTCCAGGGGGACCGTGTGGTGCATTATTCTCCCTGGAAGGGGATCTCCAAGGATGGAGGAGAGAGTCAAAGGTCTCAGGCATGGATGAGTAGGAATGAGTAGTTTTTCTACCATGTCTTGCAGGATGAAGTTTCTTCCGGCCCCCGAATCCACCTAGGCCAGCGTAGGAAACTCGTGACCTCCACAAAAGAGGGTCATAGGTAAGGTAAGCGAGGGAGCAGGTGAAGTTATGCCTAGGGTCACTCCCCCAGTGAAGCCTAGGCCTTGGAGTTTCCTGGACGAATTGGGCAGCGAGCAATGAGATGGCCCGACCCTCCACAGTAAAGATAGAGGCCCGCCTTATGACATCTTTGCTGTTCCTCCGGAGAGAGAGGTCCTCATCCTAATTGCATCAGTTTGTCGATGGTCTCCTCAGTGATCAGAGGAGTTCGAGAGGCAGGTGAAGATGATTGTGGATGAGTAGAAATTGCCATGTGTCTTCTCGAGCCTTGAAACTCATGGGCCCTCTCCTACAGGTGGCAGTCGATCCTGGAGGCCAACTTGATGAGGGAGTCAAGCGAAGATGGAAGTTCCTGACCTGCCAGCTCATCCTTAATCTTAGCCGACAGCCCCTCGAGGAATATTGTCCAGAGACAGCTCTCCTCCCAATGGAGTTCCGATGGTAAGGTTCTGAACTCAATTGTGTAGTCCGTGAGAGAGCGTCCTCCTTGACGGAGATGCAGGAGATCGGACCTGGCTGCTACCCGTCTCCCCGGATCTTCAAACACAGTCTGGAACAGCTCCAAAAAGTGAGGAAGATCTTGTAACACTGGGTCTGAAAGTTCCCATAGTGGAGAGGCCCAGGCCAGGGCCTTAGCTTCCAACAAGGACAGGATGTAGGTAGTTTTTGTTGTGCTGTCCGGAAAGAGGGAAGATTGAAGGTGGAAATGCATACTGCACTGATTAAGGAAGCCCTGGCACAGGCGGGGTTCACCGGAATAGCATGGAGGTGCTGGCAGCAGAATTACGGGTCGAGTTGACTCTGGCATTACAGGAGGAGTCGGTGCTGGTGGAGGGGTTACATGAACCTGGACCACCGAATCCAAACGGGTGTTGAGTCGCTCCTTCAAGGACGCCAAGGACTCTAAGGCCCGCTGTGCTCCAGAATCCTTTGGGTCAGACCTGGAATGGCTTGCAGGGCTGACGCCTCCGCCACATACATGGCCTTGTTTTAGTGTTGTGATTCTGAAAGGTGGATCCTTTGTCCGAGGTAGAGTTGGTGCTACCTGAGAGAGAAGACCCTCACAGGTCCCTACAGTTGGAAGGCGAGGCTGTACTGATGCAGGGGCCAGCTGGAGCTTCACCAATACCAGCTTGTTCCCCCTGGGTTGAGCCCTTGGGTGCGTGGGGCCGGCTGGACTTAGGTGAACCCCCGTGAAGACAGGAGAAAGGTCGATGTACAGTCCGAGGTCGGAAGCCGGTCCAGGAGTCAGAAGCCAGAAGATCCGTCCAAGGAGGAAAGGAGTGGGAGCTGGGACCAGGCAGGAAGACAGGAGCAGGTCCGAGGAGGGCAAGCAGCGGAGCACAGGAAACAGGAACTCAGGATCAAGAACTCAGGAACAACACAGAACCAGGAGCCATGAAACCAAGGCAAGGTCTGAGGAGCAGACCTTGCCTTAAATAGTATTCAGGAAGGAGGAGTCCTCAGGGAAGGGCCGCAACTATGTCGTGGCCCCTTTAAATTCAGAGATCAGCCACACACGTCTCTAGGCAGGCCCGGCGGGGGAGGAGCCAGCAGCAGGAGGAAAACAGGCCGAAGACGCGGCCAAGTTCAGCAGCGGCTGGAACGGCCGCAAAGAGAGTGTTGGGGACGGCTGCCTTCTCCTGCAGGCACTTCAGGGACGGCCCAACCGCGAGGGTGAGTGGCTGGCCCCAGTTACGGACCGCCGCGGCCAGCGGCCATAACAAGAAACACCAATGCCAACAGAAATGACAAATATAACCCTTACAGAGTAATGCAAATTAGTAACATATGCCCAATGTAACCTTTTTCAGTTTTCCTTCCTCTCCAGTCATACTCACTACCTTACCAACATACACCCCACACACACACCAATATACACTCTCACCATGACTTGCCATTCGCTACTATCCTATTCCCAAGAATTACAAATTCTTATATATGCTTTCTTCCACAGTTGACGATAACTTTTCAACTTCACTGCCTGTCGCAGATTAATAAAATCAGACATCTTCCATATTTCATATGGTGCAGTTTGTGTCATCACCTGTGTCCAAACATTGAAGTCAGGAGCATCATCCACTTTCCAAGATAAAATAACCTCTTTTGCCAACAAAACAGATATATTATTTATTATTATTTATTTTAAAACCATTACCTGTCCTTATAATTAAGAACTTCAGCCTTCCTCTTTGCAGCTGCACTCCATTATTTAATAAATGCAAATACAAAAGTTTCCCTGTCTAATCAACAGTGCAGTCCAAAATGTTTTCAAAAAAGTTACATACGTTTGCCCAATATTCCAGTGAACATATGGCATAGTAAACTGCTATCTATCCCACACTATTTATTTAAAATGCTTTTATTCTGCGACCTCCATAAAAAAGTTTGGCGTGGATTACAATATAATAAACAATCATCAAACAACTAAAAATAAACACATTCAAACAAGTTAAGAACATCACCAACATATATTGTATCTATAAAACATTTTAAAATGAGTCATCCCACTTCACCCAAATGCTGACTCAAAAAATACTGTCTTCAATGCCTCTGGCAACAAATTCCAAGTTTAATTGTGCTTTGAGTGAAAAAGAATTTTCCCCGACTAGTCTTAAATGTGCTACTTGCAAACTTCATGGAATGCCCCCTTGTCCTTCTATTATCCGATGTCATTTCCTTCCTTGCAGCAAGGACCTTTGCAGAAAAGTCTGGGAATAGAAGACATTTTTTGTTGACATATCTCAGTTCTGATTTTTTCAGAACACTGCTAAGATTTTCATCTTATCTGTGAAATTTAGATATTTTGCAATTACCTGCCTTGGCCTATGTTCAGTCACAGCCTGTGAGCTCAATTGATGAGCATGTTCAAGCAATATGGGGCACCTTTGTATTTCCACCCCCAGTGACTCCAGGAAGCCTTGCTCACCCCAGTTCAAAAGCGCTCCTCCTTGCAAAGTTTCTGGTAGACTCAGAATCCTGATATTGTTCTGCTGACTGCGGTTCTCTAAGTCATCTAGTTTGCCCTCCAGGATCTGTTTTTTTTTTCCTGAAGCTGCGCTACCGTCTCCTCGTGGCCTCCTAGGCATTCATCATGTCTGCACAGCTTTTGATCAACAGCTGCTATCGCAGTGGACTGACAGCTCATTTTTTCATTCAGCTCATCTAACGATGCTTGCAATTTAGACATCTGTTCTTTCATTGCTATCGACACCGTTTTGGTAAACTCAAGAATCGTTGCCTCCGTCATAAACCTTGAGCACCGCTGATGGTTTAGGCACCATCTTGTCTTCCATGCCTGCAATTTTGTCAGTCCCCCATTCTTTTAGTTCTAGTTGACATTTCACCTGTCTTTTTATAAACAAAAGTATCCATCGATTCTGCACCAAACTCAAGGGCTTTGATAATTGCCTGAAAATTTGCAGATTATTGCCCTCAACGGCTGGATTGTGGCTGATCCCTGAGGAGCTCGGATATCTGACTACCTTTTGTGATCACATCATCACTGGAAGTTAAATTCTGTCAGTCTTATGTCACACAATAAATCTACAGCCAATTTGACTGTAGTCAAGATGCAAACTAAGAATTAGGGATGTGCATTCGTTTGAAACAAATGTGTAAAATGGGAGAAGTGAGTCCATTTTTGGTTTGCTCGAAATTAACCTAAATTAAGGGAAAAATAAAAACTTTTCTTTTCATTCAATTTTTGTAAAAGTGCACACTATTTGCAAATAATGGGACTGATTTTCAAAGGGGTACGCGCGTAAGATACGTGCCCCAAAAACCTGCCCCAAGTTCCCCCTGTGCGTGCCGAGCCTATGTTGAACAGGCTTGGCGGCGCGCGCAAGCCCCGGGATTTACGCCCGTCCCGGAGCTTTCCTGGGGGAGGGGGGGCGTGTCGCGGCGGCGCATCATTCGGGGAGGGGCCATGGGCATGGTTCCGGCCCGGGGGCATTTCGGGGGTGTGGCCGAGGCCTCCGAAACAGTTCCCGGGCCGGGGAATCATGTGCTGGCCAGCTGGCCGGCAGGCATAACTTTTAAAACAAAGGTAGGGGGTGTTTAGATAGGGCTGGGGGGGTGGTGGGTTAGGTAGGGGAAGGGAGGGGAAGGTGCAGGGGAGGGGGTGGAAGGAAAGTTCCCTCTGAGGCTGCTCCAATTTTAGAGCGGCCTCGGGGGGAATGGAGGCTGGCTGCACCGCTCGGCGCGTGCAGGCTGCTAATTTTGGGCAGCCTTGCGTGCGCTGACCCAGGATTTTAAAGGATATGAGCAGCTACGCGCGTATCTATTAAAATCTGGCGTAGTTTTGTTTGCACCTGGTGCGCGAACAAAACTACACACGGACGTACTTTTATAAAAGTAGATTGGGGTACACATTGTATAAAAGTACACATTGGGGTAGATTTTATAAAATCTACCCCAATGTGTACTATTTGCTGTGGTAGAATTATAGTCCTAGTTGCTCTTAGGCACATGGACTTGCACTGGCCCCAGTGATGATGCAGTCATGTAGGAGCAGGCATTGTTGCACCCATGGCCCACTCTTGCCAATGGCCCTGCACATAAGCAGAGCAACTGCTCCCCCAGGGATTGTGGTCCATAGGCAATTACTTACTCTGCCTATTGATAAATCCACCTTGTGGCCAGGTACTGTCAGACAAGGCCAAGGGGATATAGCTAGGGAATGTTTGGACAACAGCCTCAGTAGTTTTGTTAGCTGTTTTGACTATTACAAAGCTTGTGATAAGACATGGGGAAAGGGAGGTCATGGTGTTGGATTAATATGGGAATTTGTATGCTCATTCACCCAGGATGGGAATATATCCTTAGCTGTGTAGATCAAAATAACTGGTGGATTAAATGGGCCAATTGTTTTTTATATACCATCATATATTATGTTATTATATTTCTATATAGGAGAAAAATAATATCTGTAATGAAACTGTATGTGTTACAGTCTCAGTCTCCAGCATTTCTTTTACCTGGTGCCAGGATCAAATCAGAAAATCTGCAATCTGTAACCTGTGCTAGTTGTTGTGCAACCCTTAACTGGTGTCTCAGTCCTGCCTGGTTCCTCCCATGGAACATGAAAAGAGTACCCAGTAGTATGTACATACCCACAGTCCAGGAAGGAGAAGGACAATAGGAGAAGAGGAAGTTACGGTACATCAGAGGATGTGGGTTTGTGAAGGTGCATGTCCATTGTTTGCAAATTGTAATAAAATCTCTCCAGAATTGGGCACACTATTTGACCCCCACAGACTTAATCATTGCTATAGTATCCTTACGTATGTTTAGAAACTGAAAGGGCTTCTTTCTTTCTCATAAACACCTTTAATTCACATAAAATTCATATTTCCATTATCGTAAGGTAAATACACCTGAAAAGAAAACCATGGGAAGATACAAAATGAATATTCTGTTTTCCTATTGACTATAGCTAACAGAAAAAAATGGTAAAGTATATATATGGAAAAACTGGTGTTTGACTGAGGCTAAGAGGGCCCTTCCTGTATTTAAACAATAGGCAGAACTAGTGCTGAAGAACTGCCAAACCTAGGATAATGCATTTTTATCAGTATTATAGCCTTCACTTTGTTAAAAACATGTTACATTATATAGCAGGATCTCTGTTATCCTTTACTGTCTTACTTTCTGTGGAGACATGCCTATAATTTATTCTATATTTGTACCAGAATAATTTTTCCTGGCAATATTCCTTTTTCAATTTATTTCTTCAGTTTCCATTTGCATATATTAGAGCATATATTAGAGGTAACATCAAACGCCCTTGCCAGTTAATTTCCCATTGGCATGTTTGATATGCTATGTGAAGCTGCTGGACACCAATAAGGTTTAACTACCTTGACAGGCATGTGACCTACACCCCCTACAAATCTCAATAATAGGGCTTCTAGTGAAAGTGCAAAGAAGGCATTACACTTTCAATGACCGGGACCTCCTCCTGGTGCTATCCACTAACAGAGAGTAGATGACTGCTTGATGAGTCAGACCGAATCAGCGTTTGTCGAGCTGCAGTACAAAGGAGCAGAGAAACGTGCAATGTCTGCCTTCCTAACCCACTCGGAATGATTCATCCACAAACTTGTGATTTAGTGATTGTTGTGTCAATAATCAAGTAAAAGAGTGGTTGCTCACAACTTCCAAATCTTTGGTGAGGCTAGTCTAAAATTAAGTTTAGCCTCTCTCGAAGTATAAAACATTTTAGGTTGAATTATTTGTTTCTGTGCTTTCACCCACTGCTAGGGCTCCATGTTGCTTATTTTATAAAAGGCTACGTTAATATGGAACAGGCATCCTAGTGCGATTGATTTTTAATGCAGTCCCAATGTTAAACCTTATTTGCAGACTGAAATGATACTGTGCAGTGATTTCTTATCTTTTATACTTTTGCTATTGTGCTGAGTGTACAGTATATATTATGTACCATAATTAGAGATAACAGCTTTTCATTGTACTTGGGAACATGCACACACACATATTGAATATACCAAAAACTCTGTCTTTACTGAACGCTGTACAATGTAATTGAGAACATTTGTTTTTAGGAGAAAATTACTGTAAAATGAATGTGTGTGCTTATAAGAAAATCTCCCAGGTGTTTATGGGATTCTTTTTGTACACACCATGAAATACATGATAGGATTTACATAAACAGAGACATAGGTATCTTTCTCTCATAGCTGAAGCTCTGAAGAATTGCCACCGTGACTTTGAATCTGTCCATTCAGAGACCTGCAAAAAGATTTATGGAAAGGGCTGCCACAGCCATCTGATCATCCCCCGATCTGACCCAAGTAATGTTTTCTTGCACAGTTAAGATAAAGCTTCATGTGGTTTAGGGACTGTAGAAATTATGTAGGATAGAGGTCTTCCTGAGCAGTTTTGTAAAAGTGGTGCATGCATTTGATGAAGAGTTTGATAATCATTGAGAGGCACTAAGGTGCTAAGGTTCTTGCAGACAGGGAACTGCACATAAATATTGACAATATACCCCAAAGCCTACAGAAATAGCAGTGTTTCAGGCCTTTGGGTGTTTTTAACGTGTGTAGGGCCTGTTTGCATAAACAGTCACAAAAATGCCTCTTTGCACATAGTAATCTTACAGGTGTAGGCTGCTTACCAAGGTTCTGAGCTAATGAGCAGCTGTGGTGCAATATCATGCAAAACGGCTCACTAACTCAGAATTCAGTGAAAAACATATATAGTACCATAGGAACAGTTTACGCATTGCTTTTCTTTCTGGGCTCATTTGCATATGAGGGTAGGGTTGCCAACGAGCTCCAGGTTTTCAGGGGAGGCATTGCAATAGGGAAGTCAGAACTACAAGTTCCTGCATGCAGTGGAAGAAAACTAGGACTGCATCAACCTGTCCTGAAAATCTGGCAACCCTATACGAGTCCCAGTAGAAAATGTATGCATGCAAAATTACAATTTCTGCATAAAAAAAAAAGTGTGCAACTTAGTACCCTGGCTTCTTTATGTGATTCACTAAAATGCGCACATGTTATAAAATAGCCTGGTCGCATGCACATATGTGCCAAATTTTAAGTGGGCACGCGCATGTGCATGCAAATCCTTCTTCTACCACAAAAAATCAAGGAATTTTAAAAGGGGAGCTTGCTGACGGCATTCCCAGTTTCACCAGTTGGTATCCAGTTTGCCCAGTTAAGAGAGAGGTCCTCCAACCCCTCCTGGTTCGATAGCCTTCACTCCCCCCAGTTAGACCCATCCCTTGAAACCCCGCAGATCTGCCTATTTTTCTTTAAATTTTAGCTTACACAGCATCCATAGCAGAAGTAAAGTTATGCGGCAGGGAGGCTTGACGCGAACGAGGTCACATCAGCATTTATGCACACATCTTAAGAACATAAGAAATTGCCATGCTGGGTCAGACCAAGGGACCATCAAGCCCAGCATCCTGTTTCCAACAGAGGCCAAACCAGGTCACCTAGGTTCACGCTCTGAAATGCCCATGTCCTGCCCAGACCATGCCCACCCTTCACCCCTTTTTGAGAGCTTTCAAGTTCATACCCCCAACCCCAACTAATCCATGTCCATCTCAGGGTGACTGGAAGCAAAAGTTCCCAAGTTTGGAGAGAAGGGGGATTTTTAAATCTTTATTAGTTTTAATTATTTGCTGCATCTGCTGTTTTCACATATTTTATTGGTGTTTGGGAACTTTTACAAATTGTTATCAGTTTTTAATTACTGGATATTCTATTTGTCAGCTGATTTGAAATATTTATACATTTTATTACTATGGTTTTACTATTATGATTGATGTTTTATATTCTTTGATTGTTTTATGAGGCATAGTAATCTTCCTGTTTTCCCACTGTTCACTGCATACAGAGTTTGGCTTGTTATCAGAGCTGGATTAAGGGGTAGGCCAACCGGGCAATAGGCTGGGGCACCAATCAATAAGGCGCAGACACCCCACTACTTTTTCTCTCCCGCACTGGCGGCCTCCTTCTAACTTCTCCCACTGCATGTGGCAGAAGATTGTTGGTGAGGCAGCAGCAGCCAAAATCAATGGTTGTTATGAACCGGAGAGTGGACCCTTGTTCTGAGGTAGAGTCTGCACTGCCGAGAGGGAAGTTAACCCTCGTCGGTCTCTACCGTCAGATGGCAAGGCCTGTTGAAGATGTTGAGAGGACGACTTCACCCTGGAAGCTCGTGATCCCCCCAGAAGGAGCCCATAGGGACACGGCCGCTGGGACTTAGGCGACTCCCTGAAGAATGAAGATGGTCTGGATGCAGGCGCCTCCTGCAGGTCGTGGGTTCCAGGCGGCTGGCGCCTCCAGCAGGTCGTGAGAAGTCCGGGAGTATAGTAGAAGAATAGTCCCAATCCAGTCCAAGGGTTGAAGTCCAGAGGAGGGTCGAGAGCTGGTCCAGGAGCAGACGGGAGAATGGTCCAAAGCCAATCCAGAAGCAGAGAAGGAGAAGGGTCCAGAGCCAGTCCAAGTCGATACCAGAATTCACCACGACCAGTCCGAGGGTCAGGAGCCAGAGAATCAGTCCAACAAGGAGAAGAGCAGGAACGGAGCAAGGAGAGGATCCGGAACACCAAAACAGGAACCAAGCACAGAGCCTCAATACCAAGGCAAGGTCTGGGTGTCAGACCTAGCCTTAAATACAGGAGCCAGGAGGCGGAGTCTCAGGAAGAGCCATGACAATATCCAGTCATGGCTCCTTTAAATCTTTACTGCAGCCATGCGCGCGGCCCCTAGGGCTGAGGGGGAGGAGCCGGACCGCCGAGCACCAAGCAGCCGGGCGAGACAGCAGCAGGCGCCGTGAAGAAACTGAAGCAGGCCCGCCTTCCACCGTGGGAGCCTCCAGTGCTCCCAGTGAGTAAACTACTTTTGTGAACGCCGACCCGACTCTGTCCGCAGCCCGCCACGGCCAGCGGCCATGACACTCGGTCGCGGAGCGCTGCTGCCGGCGTTCCTAACATGGTGGTTAGTAGCAGTGGTGACAAGGTTGGAGAAGAAGATCATCAGTGGCACTGCACTGCCCAAGAAGAGCCTGCATGTGTGTTGGATGGAACTTCTGCATAGAGGAAGTGCTGTTTAAAGATAATCTTTTATTTTTTTGGGGGGTGCCAAATTACTAGAGGGGGATGCTGAATTACTAGCCTGCACTGGATCCCAACGTGTCTCAGTCCGTCTCTGCTTGTTATGTTATATTACGTACCGGCTTCCTTAAACTAATTGTTGCGGCTTCCAGTTTATTTTTTCTCTGTATATGTTTATTAATGTTTTATGGTCTCTTTTTATTCTGTATTTGGTGAGGGTCTGTCTGTTTTCTGCATATGCTACCAAAGTGTCCTTGTAGGGATCTGTTACAGTCCGACTTGTTCTCTTTTCCTAGTAGGAAGTGTATTAGTGTTCTAGGCCTGGTGGAATATTTGCAGTGTTGCCTTTTCATAGGGAGGATTGTTAATATTTGAATGCTGGTAGTTAGTGATGTTTTGGTATGGGAGGTTTACTATATTATAATTGTTATTCAGATTACTCATGGCTTTTTGAGGACCTGCCTACACTCCATGTGTGTTACAATAGATCTAGTGTTGCAGAGATGGATCCTTGGGCTGAGGTGGAGTTGGCACATCTTGCAGGGAGAAGCCCTGCAGGTCCCCACTGTCAGCAGGTGGAGTCAGACAAGGCAGAGGCCCAGCTGGAGCTTCACCTTTACTGACCACTTTCCCCTTGGGTTGAACCTTTGGGTGCTGGGGCCGGCAGGTCTTAGATGGGGGCCTCTGCTGATGAGCTGAAGGTCCAAGAAGCAGGCACTGGTCAGTGGCAGGCGGTATTCAGAAAGGTCCAAGAAGCAGGCACTGGTCAGTGGCAGGCGGTATTCAGAAAGGTCCAAGAAGCAGGCACTGGTCAGTGGCAGGTGGTATTCAGGAAGGTCCAAGAAGCAGACACTGGTCAGTGGCAGGCAATGTTCAGGAAGGTCCAAGAAACAGGCAATGAACAGTAACCTGGTATCCGTCCAAAGGCGGGATGCATAGGCAAGGCAGGAAGGCGAGGAGCAAAACAGGAGGCAAGGCACAATGAAGAACTGAAGACTGATCACAAGAACTGAAGAACAAAGACACTGGACAGAAGACGGAACTGAAGATGCTGGGACTGAGACTGAAGACACTGGAACTTGCAGAGACAGGGATTCTGAGGCAACTCATTCTGAGGATTCAAATAACAGCAACCTTATGAAAAGCAGCAATGCAAATACTATACCAGGCCCTAGAACATTAATACATCACCTTCTGGAATAATAGAACAAGCTGGACTATTACAGAGAAACTACATGCAAGCAGAAATATTGCACGTCAGTCACACACAGACAGGCAAAATAGAGACCGACCTTTACCTAATTTAGAAACAGAAACATGCAGATAAAACCAAAATAGAAAGCCAGAGAAACCAGACTCTGAACAGTGGAATACTGAAGAAAGAGTAAAATACAAAAATATAAGAAATGCACATGCCCAAAGATGGCATATTCAAATTTCTAAAATCTCAAAATAATTGGGTTTTTTTACCTTTCTAATCAGTTGGTCCTGGTCTCTTTTTCTCATTTTTCCCTTGTCGCTCATTTCCTAATTCCTTTTCAGTGTCTCTCTTCTACTACTGTCTTCTTCCCTTCCTCCCTCAAACTTACATGCACACACACACGCTTTTTCATTTTCTCTTCTCAAACCTATCAAGAGTCTGGATATTGTGATTGATTCTACTCTATCTTTTAAACCTCAAATTAGATCATTGGTCAAATCAGGTTTTTCAAACTTCGGTTGTTGGTAGGTCTACGACATTTGTTATATGTTAAGGATTTTTTGACGGTTGTTCAGTCAATTATATTTCCTCACATTGATTATTGTAATGGACTCTATATTGGTTTACCCAAAGGATTAATTCAATCGATTCAGCTTCTATTGAATTCTACTGCCAGGTTGGTATCTTGTTCAAAGCGTTGTGATGGGATTTCTCCTGTCTTATGTAGACTTAATTGGCTACCAGTGAATGAACGTATAGTTTTCAAGATAGGCATGATAGATTATAAGCTTCGTATGTCTGAGTCTGCATTTTGGTTCAATGCGTTGTTACGTATACACAAACCTGTAAGATGTTTGAGATCGTCTCAACTAAATTTGTTAGAGGTTCCTTCAGTTCGTCAGGCTCAATTATTTAGTACCAGGGAGACTTCATTCTCGATTGCTGCACCCACTCAATGGAACCTCATTCCTTTTGACCTGAGATCTTTGGAAGATGTCAAGAAATTTTAAAATGTCTTTTAAGGAATTTCTGCTTAACCATGCATATAACGGTTTGAATCTGTTAGTTAAAATGAATACAGATGTGTTAGCAATGTGGATTTTCTCCTTCTGGAGAACAAATCATTATGTCTAAATTCAATTACTGTCCATGTTTTTGGATTATCATGATATGGAATTATCATATTTGTATGGTATTTGTTTTGTTTCTGTGAAACTAATTATATTAATTGTATTTGTTATTTTTATTATGTATGTATTTTATGTGCATCGCCTGGGCCTTTCAGTGTTAGGCGATTAATAAATTTTAATAAATGTAACATATGTGCATATATCGGGAACTGCGAAGAAACTTGAACATGTAAAAAAAGGAGTAGGCCAGGAGCATTCCAGGGAGGGGCCATCACTTATGCGTGTATTTTAAAACCTGGAAATTGACGTATGTAAGCCATTTACTTGCGTATATTTACTCCTGCTCAATATCTGGTGAAGGTGATTGTAAACATTTCAAAAGTGAAAAAATTTCTGGGTGAGGAGTCTGGGCGAAATAGAGGAACTTCAGGCTGAGGAGCTAGGAAGGTCTTCATAAACTGCAGATGGACTGGGTGAACTGGTAGACAAATTGGTAAAAAACTGGTAATTTCATCGCCGTCCGCATGCTATAAAATTCCCTGACTTATGCCTGTAAAAGCTGATTTACAGGGGAATAAATGTGTCTATGTAAAACAAGAAAAATCTATTTGCTTATCCCTTTAAAATTTGAAGTACATATATGAGGGTATATCATTTGCATACACTTATCTGGCTAAATTCTGACTTATCTGGCTAAGTAGCACCTTTGCTGCTGTTTAAACAGACAAATTTGAATTTATCCGGATAAGTAGCACTTTTGTGTTAGACTTATACAGATATCTTACATACCCGGATAAGTTGGAAAAGTGGTAATTAGATGGATACGTAGCATTTTTCAGACTTATCTGGCAGGGACAGTAACTTTTAAACAGGCACGCAGGCATACATGTGCGTGCGTTTGCCGACTTGAGCCCAAGGACACGGCTGTTTTATAACATAATCACGTATATGCACACATGGTATAAAATAGGTTGAGCATGCATACATGTGTGTGCAATTTTGTGTGGGTGTGCACCTATGCGCACACAATTGCCACTTCTGCCGCATAAGTGGGGGAGTTTTAAAAGCCACGCATGCCAACGCAATTGTCCATTTTCCCAGTTCATTCCCAGTTCACCCAGATAAGAGATAGGACCTCCTAACCGCCCCCCCCCCCCCTAGTTAAACAACCTCCCTTCTCCCTTGGTAGCCCCGACCCTTAAAACCCCACTGACATGCCTAGATTTTTTTATTCCTCTGTACTCAGGTAGGCCAATCCACACCAGTAGGTTATGCACTCCTACCAGCAGGTGGTGACAGAGTAAAACTGACTCGCTAACGTCACTGACATATAGCCCTGCCCTGACATCAGCTCGCCAGTATTCTCAGTCTCCAGCAGATGGTGGACATGCATCTCCCTACTGGGGATTGCTTGTGGTAAAAAAAGGAAAAGATTCTAAGAGAAGAAAAATAAGAGAAGATAGAAGATTGAGATGCACGACTTAAGCTCATGAGGTGCCACATGTTTGGTCCCTCCCTCATTTGAGCGCATTAGGTTTGGGCGCATATTTACATGCGTACACCTGGGCATGGTTGTTGTGCACACAGGAGGCCGCTTAGAGCCTAGTGCAGGAAAACTATGGTGCCTGGGACAAAAAAGTCTAAGCTATCATTGCTGTCTGTGGAGCTTGTGTCAATACTGTCTAGATGCTAGAGGCGATTTGGCTGCTACTGATTTTGGGATGGATCCCTCCCTTTTTGTTCCCAGTGACCAAGGCAACTCTGATGGAAGGGTCAGAGAGTATCAGGTTCGGGCCTATGGGCCCCAGCATGGATCTATCCTCTTTCTTCTGGCTGGAATTTTTCCAGGCCTGCAGACTTTTCTGCAGGGGTGCCCAGTGGAGGCAAACTAACCTTCTAAGTGGGGTCCACGTGCTCAGGGCTCCCACTTGTCAGCCACAGTGAGAAAATATCCCTGGAGATCTTCAGGGGGATGTGGATCATGGTATGTCGAATAATTCTGATGGGGCCTTGGACTTCTCTTCTCACGAAGAGGGAGAAATTCCACCTGATTTAGAGCCACCTCAGACTCTACTCCATTATTTTTCACAGAGATGAGTTGCCGAGTCTGTTGACTCAGATCCTGAAGATGCTTGCTGTGGACGGGGATGATGCTACAGGCTTACAGAAGAAAGAACCCATATTTGTCACCTTATGCAAAAGAGTCCTAATTCTTTCCCCCCTGGATCAAATTCAATGGTTAACTGATCCTGAGTGAAGCATCCCGGAGGCAATTTTTTTTTTTGGGGGGGGGGGGGCGCGAAAGCAAGGGAGCAGTTGCGATTCCCGAAGGTGGATGCTTGATATATGCTGTGACCAAGCAAACCACTAATCCAGTGGAAGGAAGCTCTAAAAGATTCTCAGGATAGGAGGATTGAGGCTATCCTTAAGCAGGTGGTGGTAATGATTAGGAATGTGAATCGTATTTCTGACGATTGAAAATATCGTACGATATTTTCAAAGTCATCAGAAATCGGGGGCTCCCTGAAACCGATAGGAAAACCCCACAAAATTGTTCGTGGGGTTCTCTTATCGTTTTGGGGGAGGGCGGGAAAAATGGCACACAAAAATAACCCTAAACCCACCCCGACCCTTTAAAGCAGCTCCCTTAGCTTCCCCCACCCTCCCGACCCCCCCCAAAATGTTTTAAAATTACCTGGTGGTCCAGGGGGGGGGGTCCCAGGAGCCATCTCCTGCTCCCGGGCCATCGGCTGCCACTAATCAAAATGGCGCGGATGTCCCTTTGCCCTTACCATGTGACAGGGTATCCGTGCCATTGGCCGGCCCCTGTCACATGGTAGGAGCACTGGATGGCCCGCGCCATTTTTAAAGATGGCACCGGCCATCCATTACTCCTACCATGTGACAGGGGCCGGCCAATGGCACGGATACCCTGTCACATGGTAAGGGCCATCGGCGCCATTTTGATTAGTGGCAGCCGACGGCCCGGGAGTGGGAGATGGCTCCCCGGACCCCCCCCCCCCGGACCACCAGGTAATTTTAAAACATTTTGGGGGGGTTGGGAGGGTGGGGGAAGCTAAGGGAGCTGTTTTAAAGGGTTGGGTCGGTTTTTTGTTTATCGGCTCGGGTGCAGCCGATAAAAAAAACTACCCCGATCAGGCCGCACGAAAAAAAATCACGATGTGAATCGGAACCGGAATCAGAACCGATTCCGGTTCCAATTCACATCTCTAGTAATATCATCTCTCACAAGGAAGGCATTCTGGTTCACCCGTATCTGGACGACTGGTTGATTTGGGCCAAAAGTGCAGAGGATAGTCACTTGGCATCTCGCAAGGTGATCTCCTTGCTCCAGGCTGGGTAGTGAACTTGGCCAAGAGTAGTTTACATACATCACAGACTCTAGAGTATCTCAGTGGGCGATTCAATACAGAGTCAGCTAGAGTGTTTCTGCCAGAGAGTCACATTCAGAAGTTAATTACTCAAGTTCAAGCCCTGAGAAGGTCTATTTGCATGATGATGTAGGCTTATTTGCAGGTGCTGGGATCGATGGCGGCTACATTGGATATAATCCCCTAGGCGAGGATGCACATGTGACCCCTTCTGCACATGTTGCTCTCCCGATGGAATCCACAGTCCCAAGAGTACACAGTGAGCCTCCACTTGCCATTGGAGGTGAGTGCCTGGTTGCAGTGATGGATCACAAGTGGATCATCTCAGTAAGGGGGTTTCCTTAGAGACACTGGACTGGTTAGTGCTCATGACAGATGTGAGCCTTCTGGGTTGGGGGGTTCAGTGTCAAGAGTTGGTGGCACAAGGTCGATGGAATGCCGAGGAGCAGCAGTGGACCAGCAATCGGTTGGAAGTGCGTGCAATTCGATTGGCATGCTTGCGGTTCACCGAGCAACTGGAAGCTCAAGCGATAAGGATAATGTCGGACAATGCCACGACGGTAGCCTACATCAATCATCCAGGCAGAACCAAAAGCTGATAGGTGTTAGTGGAGGTAGATGTGCTCATGTTGTGGGTAGAACAGCATCTCAGGACATATCTGCCTCCCACATTGCTGAGAAGAACAATGTAAGGGCTGACTTCCTCAGCAGGTGGACCTTGGACCCAGGAAAGTGGGAGTTAGTAGACGAAGCCTTTCAACTCATAGTGAAGCACTGGGGTTGCCCATACCTAGATTTACTGGCCACCTCCAGTTATGCAAATGTATCACGGTTCTTTAGTTGCAGAAGGAATTAGAGAGTGCTGGGCATCAATGCTATCATTCAGGTTTGGCCATGGAGCGGGGTGTTATATGCCTTCCTGCCATGGTGATGATAGGCAGGGTCATTCGGAAGATTGCAAGTCAGATTGAAACTGTACTTCTGGTGGCTCTGGATTGGCCCCAGAGGCCATGGTATGCCGATCTTCAGAGGCTACTGATGGACAGTCCTCTCAGACTACCATTCAGGAAAGATGTATTGCATCAGGGGCCCATACTGCTTGACAATCCGAGTCGGTTTTTGACTTATGGTTTCGCCCTTGAGAGAACTTGGTTGCTGAAGCATGGTAATTCTTCTGCAGTGATTTCCACTTTGCTCTGGGCCAGGAAATTTTCTACATCTCAAGCTTATATTAGAGTTTGGAAAGTGTTTGAGAGCTGGTGTGAGGAGCGAGGTTCTCAACTGCTCAAAGTTGAAATTCCACTGATATTGGAATTTTTGCAGAAGGGCATTGTTAAAGGCTTGGCCCTTAACACTCTGAAGGTGCAGGTAGCAGCTCTCACTTGCTATAGAGGGTGAGTCAATGGTGCAACCTTGTCTTTCCATCCGGATGTGTCCAGGTTTTTGAAGGGAGTTCAGCATCTATGTCCTTGCTTGCAGTTCCCAGTGCCTCTTTGGGACCTTAATCTACTCTTGCATTTTTTGACGGATCCTACATTTCGGCCACTACGTGGTCTCTTTGCAGCTGCTCACCTTGAAAACTATTTTTCTCATGGCAATCTGTTCAGTATGGCCAGTCTCCGAACTGCAAGCTCTTTCTTGCTGTGAACCGTTTCTATGAATGACTCCGGGAGCAGTACAGCTTAGGACTGAACTTTCCTTTTTGCTGAAAGTGGTTTTGGATTTTCATTTGAATCACTCTATTTCCCTGCCCATGCTGGACAGGAGAGAGATGAGCGTGATTATCATCTGTTGCATGCCTTGGATGTCTGGTGCGGTACTTGAAGGTTACTCGCTCTTTCTGGAAGTCTGATCGACTGTGCTTCATGGTGGAGGTAAACAAGGTGAACAAGTGTTGTGGGCAACTATAGCCCTTTGGGTGAAAGAAGTCATCATGGTCACCTATGTAGATGCAGATCTCCTTTACCTAGCCAGGTCAGGGTGCACTACACTAGAGCTCAGGTGGTTTCGTGGGCAGAGCTTGAGTTGTCTCCTGTAGAGATTTACCGAGCAGTGATGTGGTTCTTCTTACACATGTTCTTCAAGCATTAGCACTTGGGACGTTAGGGCTCAGGAGGATGTGGATTTTGTGCATGTAGTATTGACGAGACCGCGGGCAGCCTCCTGCCCTTTTTGGAAGTAGCTTTGATACATCCCACTGGTGTGGTTTGGCCTTCCTGAGTGCACAGGAAGGAGAAATTACTACTTAGCTGATAATTTCCTTTCCTCTAAGGAAGACAGGCCAATCCACAACTCACCATGGGCTGTCTACATGCTTTTAGTTCATCCTTTATATGCAGACGAGGGAGAGTATTATTTCTGTTAATTCATTTGAAGGTCTGGTAAGTGACATAACCAGCCCCTAACATTAGTTGATGTTAACTTTTTTGCTAGGCTCAGTGTTTTCCAGTTGGTTGGAAGAATGAATGGTTGACTATTAATAGTCATATTCAAGTATTATCAGTTTGTCCACAGTCTAGCTTTTCTAGAGATACTGGTGGGCTGATTTCAGGGAGGGCTATTTGTCAGTGACATCTGCGAGTCAGCTTTACTCTGTCTCCATCTGCTGGTAGGAGTGCATAACCCACTGGTGTGGATTGGCCTGCTTTCCTTAGAGGAAAGGAAATTATCAGGTAAGTAGTCATTTCTCCTTTTATTATTTACACCCCATCCGTGGCAGAAGTAAATTTATGCAGCAGGAGACCCCGGCATGTAGTTGTGTAAGTATTTACGTGCTGGTTTCATTATGAAATCCAGGAACACCCATGCCCCGCCCAGACCATGCCCACGCCCACACCCTGTCCCTTTTTTTGAAACTTTGTATTTGTGCACATAGGAGAGAAAAGTATGTACTTGGACGGCTTTTAAAATCCTTTTGGCGTGCACTGGCCCAACATATTCATGTATCTTCTGTTTTTTGCACATGTTGGGCTTTTAAATTCAACTTAGCCACACAAATTGGAACTTATCCAGATAAGTGCCACTACTTTTTCAGATACGCCTGAACTTGTGCGGGTTCCGGGTTTTACATACGTGTGCAAGTGTGTACACATTTGTAGTCATATTTTATTACCTGCACATATCATTTGCATGCAGGTTATAAAATACAGTAGCACGCCCATATAATCATGTATGTGGTCACACACAAGCAGTTTTGAAAGTTATCCTCTAATTGAGGATGTGCACCATAGATCCTACATTTTAGTGGGCATGCTAAACTAGTTAATGCATCAGCAGTAAAGTTCCATTGAATCATGCATGCTAACATTTTTAACACTTGCATACTAAAATATCTTTTGTGCGCATTTTAGTGCATAAGCCCTATAGTTGTCAACTACCCATTAACTAGATTTGAAGAAACACTCTACTAATAAAGAGACAGACAAAATACACATATAATGATAACCACCAGAAAAAGCAGCCAGGCTCATTAAAATGTGTAAGTTATCAGTTGTTCCAAGGAGAACACAAATACAGGAGATAGTAACCTAGTAATCACGTAGATAAAGACAAAATGGTCCATCCAGTCTGCCCAGCAATTTGCTTAAGGTAGGACCTGCCATGTAATGCAAGTTGCCCCCATGCATTCTAGTAATGGTAGTAACTGCTACACCGCACAATTACTCCGATGCGTTCTGTTAAGGGTAGTAACTGTCACTCCGTGCAGGCTACCTCCATGCAGAAACGTTACACTATTCTTTTCTTCTTTTTCGATCTCAAGCCTTTAGGGGTCCACAGTATTTGTCCCATGCCAAATTGAATTAATTTACTGTTCTCATCTTCATCACCTCCTCTGGGAGGGCATTCCAGGCATCCACCCTCCTCTCTGTGAATAAATATTTCCTGATATTGGTTCAGAGTCATTCTTCCTGGAATTTATATCATGCCGCTAGATCTACAGTTTTCTTTCCAATGGAAAAGGTTTGAAGTTTGTGCATTGTGAATACCTGTCAATTATTTCCCCTGCACCTCTTCTCTTCTGAAACCATTTTGGTTGCATTCGTCTGGACTGTTTCCATTCTGTCTCTATCCTTATTGAGATACAGTCTCCAGCACTGAACACGATACTTCAGGTGAGGCCTCACCAAGCACCTATACAAGGGCATCATCACCTTCCTTTTCCTGCTGGTTATTCCTCTCTCTAGGCAGCACAGCATCTTTCTGGCTTTAGCTACCATCTTGTCACTTTGGTTCACTGCCTTCAGATAACCGACAGAATCACCCCAAGATCCCTCTCCTGATCGGTGCATGTTAGTCTTTTGCCCTCCATCACATAGACCTCTAATGGATTACCGTATCGCAGGTGCATGACTCAGTACTTCTTGGCATTCAATCACAGCTGCCAAATCTTCTTCCACTCTTCAAGCTTTCTTAAATCACTTTTCATTCTCTGTACTCCTTCAGGTGTGTCCACTCTGTTGCAGATCTTAGTGTCATCCGCAAAAAGGCAAACCTTTCCTTCTAACTCCTTTGCCATGTTACTAATGAAGATATTGATCAGAACTAGTCCAAAAACTGATGCTTGAGGCATTCCACTTACTACTGTTCTCTCAGCAAATCAGTTTACCATTACACATTGTCTCCCATCAGTCAACCATTTAGTAATCTACTCTACCACCTTGGTGCTGATACTCAAGCTTCTCATTTTATTCATGAGCCTCTATGCAGGACTGTATCAAAAGCTTTGCTGAAATCCAACTAAATCATATTGAGCACTCTTCCTTGATCCAATTCTCTAGTCACCCTATCAAAAAAATCAATCAGATTTGTCTGACAGGACCTTCCCATACTGCATTGGGTTCAGAAACCCACCTGATTGTAGATCGATCCTCTCCTTTAGCAGAGTCTCCATTAATTTTCCCACCACCGAGGTGAGGCTAACCAACCTATAATTTCCAGCCTCCTCTCTGCTACTAAACTTGTGAAGCAGGACCACAACGCTTTTCTCCAGTCTTGCAGTACCACTCCTGTTTCCAGGGATCTATTGAACAGGTCTTTCAGTAGACCCACCTGAACATCTCTGAGCTGTCTTAGTATTCTGGAATGTTCCCCATCTGGCCCCTTGGCCTTGTCCACTTTCAGTTTCTTAGCTCTTTCTATGTCTTCTCTTCTGTAAACAGGGTTGTGTTTACCCCACTCCCATCCATGCTCTTGTCAATCAGTAATAGTCCTTTTCCAGGGTCTTCTTTAGTGAACACTGAACTGAAGTATTTGTTTATGCAAAGATTCATTAATTGAAAACTCTTATTATCCTGAAAAAATCATGGCTCCTGGGCCCTGTTCCATTATCCAGGAAAACTTTTATTATCTGAAAATTGGTTGACTTCATTATTCATTTTCCAGAAAAACTACCATTATCCAAAATTCCTTTAATCAGAAAACTCCCATTATCCAGAACTGCCATTATCTGGAAAATAAACCAAATATCCAGAATGGCCTCAGTCTACCATTCTAGAGAAATGGCTCTGTACTGTAATTATTTTCTATGTGTCACAGAATTTTTACATTAATGTAGAACATATATAATCATAATAAGTAAAAAAAAAACAAGCTTCATAAGTAGAGGGTATAATTTTGCTTGCACAGGGTTTAAATTGTGCTCTTGCTTTGAATATTTGTCAACCCTTGTAGAAATAATAAATGAGCACCCCTGAGCAATGATGTGCAATTTGGGCTCAGTACTTTTCTCCAAGATACATTTCCTACAATATCTTCCTGTAGGGAAACAGATGAGTACCCAATGTGTGTACTATGCACACAACACACTTTAAAAGCATATGGTGTGTGTGCTGCATGAGTGCAACATAATTAGAAAGAAATGCAATATAATATCCATTCTATCTGCTGGTCATATGGTTCCAGGTAGATTTCAAAGCATAAAGTATTTTTAAAAAGGTGCTTAGACACATTCACTGTTCTTCTGAAAGCCTGAGCCTTGTTTTTTGCATTCTTTATTCAATAGACCAAGATAAATAAAGCTTTCACTAGGTAATGTACTTGTAGCGAATATGATAAATGACAATACCTGAAGAAGTTTGGGAGTGCGAATTCCTCATTCATGATGTTACCATGAAGTTGAATTCTACATTTTACATCAGGGAACATCTTTAAAAATATCAGAAAGGACCAGAAATTATTGGTACCGACATTAAAGGTTAGAGCTAAAAATACTGTACTGCAGTGTATGCTGCAAATCAGTGTACAATACAGAAAACAGTAATCTCTTGAAATAGCAATGGTGATTTTAAGGAAATTAGTCAGTGCTGAGTACAAACACAGCCAGTCCAAGTCATATCAACTAATTCCCCTGATTAAGCGCCCAGATATAAATTGGATATAATTAAGGGCAGTGTGAAATTATAGTAGAGCCAGTTTCTGGGATGCATAACATCTTCTGTAGATGGCAAGCTGCCAAACAAAATCAAAAGCAACTTAATTACAAGAGGGATCATAAAAGTAAAAAGATTTAGAAATAGGAGACTCTGTTGAAGTCAGGTCACTTGCAACACTTCCTGTATTCCTAGTACAGGCTTAGGCAACACCGGTCTTCGACTGCTGCAAATCAGTCAGGTTGTCTGAATATCCACAACACATATGCAGGAGATAAATTTGCATGTAAAGCAGAGGCAGTGCATGCAAATGCATCTCACGCATATTCAGTGTGGATATCCTCAAAACCTGACTGGCACGGGGCACTCCTGTGCTAGTACCAAATGAAGTAAAAAGGGTGGAATATAAAATGTCTATAAATAAATACATAATTTGTAAGACGCAATGACCAGAGGTGCGCACATAGTAAAACTTCACATCAGGGCTTTTACTGCTTTTATTTGAAAAGCAGGCCACATGAGTTTAAACTGGGACCTAGCAGCCTGCTTTTCAGATGAGAAAGAATAAAAATTCTGGGGGTCATTTTCAAAGGGACGTCTGCACGTAGAACAGTTTTACATGCAGAAGTGATCTGTCATAAAATTGTCCGCCCATATATCACGTTTCTATGTAAGTTTATCCGGACTGAGCAAAGGCATTCCTGGGGATGGAGGTAAGGAGGGGTTTATAATTTACTCACATATTTTATAAAATCTGGCAGTATGCACACATGTTTTTAGGACACATTTGTGTATACCAAATAACAAGCGTAACTTGTGTGGGGTAGTTTTGGTGGGATAACATTCATAACAGTCGCCAAGATCGCCGAACATTTTGGCCATGATAGTTATTTACCCTTAGATAACTCACAGGTGAATGGATCTAAATTGGATTGATCTGATTTGGCTTCAAAGTCAGAGATTCTGAATATTACTCAGAAAATGAATGGATCTTTGTGTCCGTTGAATCCATGTGCTGCTTTGTTTCTTAAGTTTCTTTGTGAGGATATTGCACCTTTTGTTATGCAAATTGTTAATCTTTCACTTATTGATGGGAAGTTAAAATAGACCTCTATTCGAACCCTCTTAAAGAAAAACTGGCCCCTTCCAGTTATTGCCCAATCTCATCGCTTCCTTTTTTGTCAAAGGTAGTTGAAATGATGCCACTAAATCAGCTGAATGGCTCTTTAGAAGAACATTGCTTGCTGGATGGATAATCATCACTTTTGTTTTCAAAAGAATTTAAGTGCTGAGGTGTTATTGCTCTCTGTCTTTGATACAGTTAGTCTTGGTTTCGAAAATGGTTTCAGTTATATCATGGTACTCCTAGTAATATCTTCAACTTTTGATATCTTAAATTACACAATTTTGTTAGCTCATTTGAATGAGATTGCAATATCAGATATTTTACATCAATAGTTCTCATCATATTTGTCTGCTCTTATGTAGCACATACAGTGGCGTGCGGTGAGATTTATAGCAGGGGATTCAGTTTTGTTCCCTCAGTCCCTTCTCCCCTCCCATGCACGCCATCTGCTCGCCCTCCTCGGTCTACAGAGGTCTTGCTCCCTCAAACCCCTCTCCCCTAGATACAAAATTTACATGGAACCCTTATGGCATTAGCCTGTTGTAACATGTAATGGGTTTGGGTTTGGCCTTCAGAAAGCTATGAATAAACAATTATAATATAATAAACCTCCCATACCATGAACAGCACTAACTGCCAACTCTCAAAGTACAACTCTACCAATGAAAAGGCAACACTGCAAATATTACATCAGGCTCTAAAACACCAATATACCTTCTATTTATAAAACAAAACAAGCCATGCTGCCTAAAATACCTGTAAAATGAAAAAATACATCTACCTAAATGTTTTGTATAAAAGCTTTTAAAACTACATATGTCCCTTCTTCAGATGTCAGATCAGAGACATTCACATCTAAAGACGGGTCCTATATTGGCTTAAAAACTCATGTACAGTATTTTTTAATAATACTTACATAGCTCCAATAAAAGCTATCACAGCCTTCCAAAAATACAGTTATTCCATGAGACAAATCTGCCAAATCAAAACATCACTAACTCCAAGGACTCAAACAGCAACAACCCTATCCAAGATAGAGCAGCACTGCAAACATTACACCAGGACTTAGAAGACTAATACACCTCCTATTGAAAACAGAACAAGATGGACTGCTATAGAACCCTACATAGAAACTGTACACAGCAAAATCCCTCACCTCAATCACACATACAGAACAGACAGACCCTTACTAAAGACAAAATAAGAGACCAATAAAATAAAGAAATGTAAAATATCAATCATAAAAGTAAAATCCTACTAATAAAAAGAATGAATATTTTAAAAGCTGATGAGAACATCCAATAATTAAAACTTCATAAAAAATGTTTAGAACATTTCCAAAAATATCAATATAAGATTTCAAAACAGCAGACATATCAAATAATATACAATAATAAAACTAATAATGATTTAAAAAATGTCCTGCTCTTCATACGTGGGATGTTTCAATTTCCAGATACTTGAGATTGTTGTGGATTGGGGGAGAGGAAGCTGTACAAACTCTAACCTCTCTCACACATACACATATGCACACACAGGCTCTCTTACACACACACACACACACACTGGTTCTCCCCCACCCACTTGCACTGGCTCTCACTCCCATATACACACACCCAGCCACATACCCACACATGCCCACAGGTATTCATCCATCCACACCCACACACTGGCTGTCACAGACACACAACCCCACACATGGGCTCTCACCCAGCCTCACACACACTCAGGCTCTCATACCCCCCCCCCCCCCACACACACACACAGTCTCTCTCACACATACCTTCTCACCCACACATACACAGGATCTCACCCATCCACAAACACACATCCAAGCTTTCACTCATCCACAGGCTCTTACCCTCCCCCCACATATAGGCAGTGACACATACATCCTCATCCCCACACACAACTCAGGCTCTCATCCAGCCACCCTCCCCCCAACAGGCTCTTAACCCCCACATACACCCTGCCTCTCACCCACCCAGGTAGTCATACACACACACACACACACACACACACACACACACACACACTTAGGCAGTCACCCACCCACACCCATCCTCACACCAGCAGTCACCCACACACACACACAAGCTGTACTCCAGCCACACACACACACACACACGGGGCCTGGGCCTCTTCTTTAGCCACCAGTGGGATGGGATCTGTTAGCAGCAGACCCCATCCTTCCTTCTCTCTTTGGCTGCCAGCAGGATGGGATCTGCTGGTGATCACCGCATACTCCTCCCTTCCGCCGGCTTAATATATACTTAGAGGTGCAGGTTCCATCGCTCATAAAGAGTATTAGATTATCTAGAGTGTATCGGGGGGATTAATCATAATCCCCCCGATACACTCTAGATAATCTAATACTCTTTATGAGCGATGGAACCTGCACCTCTAAGTACATATTAAGCACTAGTCCGTTTATTCTATCGTATATTAGTCCAAACATGTGGGTAGGTGCAGGGGTGTCTCTCATTCACTATGTATGCTCTAAGTGTCAAATAAATACTCAAAACTTTACTTTAGTATCCATAATAAACATTTTACTGATGGGTAATCAAATTGAAAAATTAAATCAGTCCTTAGCACCACAAAATCTTGCCTTAAATTTTACTGGTAACCCGTGTAGATGCTGGAGTGTGGATGATACATGCTCCAGCATCTATCTAGACCAGTGGTTCTCAACCTTGTTTTCTGTCGGGACACACCTGGCAGATGGTTCTCACATGTGTGACACACTGAACACATGAATATCATAGGGCTAAATGTAAAAGAACAGTTTGCATCCACAGGAACCCCCCTGACTCACAATTATGGATGTAAAGCAGAATTATGACATTCCCTGTACAACTCACCTTACAAAAAATATATTCTGGTTCTAGTGTCATCTCAGTAACAGCAACACAAACTCCAACTACCAGGCTCAATAGCCCTACTTATGAAAAGACAGCAATTTATCACTAATGCATATCCTCTTGAGAAAATACAACAAATAAGACTGATACAGTAAAATACTCCCAGGATCTGCAGTAATGCACATAAACTAATCCGCACACAGTTATAATTGTATTATGGAATGCACGCAAACAGTAACAACCCTACCTATGAAAAGGCAACACTACAAATATTAAATCAGGCCCTAAACACCAATACACCTCCTATTAGGAAAACAGAACTAGCCATCAGTTATAGATCCCAACACAGAAATAATTGTATAACTATACTAATAAGCAGAATAAATGAACAGAATAATATCCAACAATTAAAAACTCATAACAATTATTTAAAATTCTCCAAACACTAATAAAATATTTCAAAACAGCAGATACATCCCATAATATTCAGTAATTAAAATGGCAGTCAATCAAGAAAAATAAACTTAAAAAGCCACCTTTACTAACCCCCTCCAGCAGCTCTCCTACTCCTCTTCCGTGCAGGTCGTAGTACACACCAGAAGCAGTAGTGGCTGAAGCTCTGTACTCATGGTCCTCTTCCTTAGTGCCCACGACCAGTCTCTCTGTCTCTCACACACACACAATACCAGTCACACCCCCATGACCAGTTTCTGTCTTTCATACACCAATCATCTCCCGACCCGTCTTTCTCTTACATACACACCAGTCACCTTCCCAATCAGTCTCTCTCTCATGCGTGCACACACACACACATAGGCTTCCCACACCCATGTTCTATCTTACATATACAGGCTTCTCACTCCCATGCTGTGTCTCACACACACCCAGTTTTCTTACTCCTATGCTAGTTCTCGCCACATGCACAGGCTCCTCATTCCCATAATCATTTTCTCTCTCACACACACACATACCAGTCACACTCGCATACCAGTTTCTGTCTCTCACACACCAATCATCTCCTGACCAATCTTTCTCTTACACACACATACACACACCAGTCAGCTTCCCAAATAGTCTCTCTCTCATGCACACACACACACACACACACACACACACACACACACACACACTCCAGTCATCTCCCTGACCAGTCACTTCCATTGTCTCTCCTATATACACACATCACCTTTCTGACCAGTTTCTCTCAATCACACACATGCTCTCTCTCATACACTTTACATAGATGATCTCAATCAAATGCTCTCACACACAGTCTCTCAGTCACAGTTACACATGCACACTCTCAATCACACATACATTCTCTCACTTACAGACAGGCTGTCTGTCTCTCTCTCTCTCTCATTTCCTGCCCCCCCCCCCCCGAGCACAAAATGGTAGCTGCAGCAGCCTCCTCCTCTAGCCCCCGCAGGCCAAGAAAGAATAATCCCATTGGCCATGGGAGGCTAATTCTGCTGTCTCCTGTGCCGATTTCTGGCTGCTTCTGATTTTGCTTCGGGCCCACGCTAGTGCTCGGGGCTGCCGCCGCCGCCGCTACTTTTTCATGCGGCATGGCTCTTTCTTCTTCCCGCACACCCCACTGCACATCACTTCCTATTCCGGGCCAGGTTGGGGGCAGGTGCGGGAAGAAGAAAAGGCCCAGCCGCAGTTGCCAGCCTCCACTAACACTGCTGCCGTTCCCATCCAGGCTTGAACGTGCTGATAGCCCGGGCGACAACTGCAGCAGTGGAAGATAGCCTGCCTCTCGCTCGGTGAAGGAAGAGGGGGGAAGAGCAGTGGGAGACCGGTAGCACGCGACACACCTGCCGCTGCTTGGCGACACAGTGATTGAGAAGCGCTGATCTAGACTATTCTTAGTATAGGGTTTTCCAAATCTGTTCCCTCACAAATCAGTCAGGTTTTCAGTATATCCATAATGAATATATATGAAATAAATTTGCATATGCTACATTTAGCCACACAGAGCGTGGTCGATTTACAAATAGCCATTTACCTATGGAAATGGCTTTTGCAAATTTCTCTCATAGTAATCAAATACCTAGATACCTAGGATCATACAGATCTAAAGAAAGATGCACAATGAAAACTTTTAGCCAAAATAAAATAGACAAAAGTAGGTGAAAACAGTAAAATAAATAATTAGAAACCCACCAAGGATTAAGAGGGAGAAAAGTGAAACAGGGAAAAGTGAAACAGTAGGATTTCTTTGGCCCTGAAATGCGCTGCAAATACAATGTTTTGGAAGTTCTACAGTTTTTAACTATCAGGATACAGAACTGTTGTCCTTTTAGTTATGCATTGCAATGTTCCCTTTTTATGGTGGAAGTTGGTTTCTGTATAGGTTGAGATTCTTTTTATTGACCTAACATAAGGTTTATCCAAAAATGTTTTACATAAGCTTTTATGTTTTACATAAGCTTTTATGACCACATGTCATACGCCATCTGAAGAAGGAAACCGTATGGTCTCAAACAACATGTACAACACATGATTATTAAATCGGTCCATAAAAGGTATCTAATCTTTCAATTAAGAACACAGCTAACTGTAACATAACATAGTAACAGAGTAATGATGGCAGAAAAAGGCCCAAATGATCTATCCAATCTGCCCAGGAATTTTCTTATGGTAGTATCTGCCACACAGTGCAGGTTACCCCCATGTTTCTCTTAAGGGTAGCAACTGCTGATCCCTGCTGTTATTCCTAAGTCTAATGATAACCATAAAAAATGTACTGCTAGCAAAATGTTTACTGGGCGATGAGCCTTCTGGAAAATTCAGACAGTGCTGCTTGGCATGCTTTGCTGATTGACTTGGCCCTAAAAGCAGTCCTGTGCTTTTTCCCTTATGTCTGTGTGGCAAATCCCTACGGGTTGGCCGCTAGATGTCACCTAATCTCTGTAGAAAAACAACTAGCTAGAGGGAATGCGTTTTAGAGCACCTCCTTTATGAGGTAGCTGAGCGTGTGGACCCTGCTATAGCTAGGGGACTAGGGTGAGATTCAGGAGGAGTCGAGAGGAGAGTTTGAGGAGAGCGGAGCCATAGTGCAGTGGGTCCCTATCCTTTTTGGTGAGGCCTTCAGCTTCACCTCAGGTACTTTGGGAAAACAGCTGCCTGTGCACTTCCTGCCAGGTAGGTATCAGTAGAGAGAAATTGGGAGAGTGTATAAGGATTTGGACCGTAGTAAGGCTTATCTTCCCTGAGTTACAGCCTGGAGCTCTGAGGAAAGATTAACCCCTGGATCCAGAGGCCAAGTCACTGAGCCCTGCTGGTTCTTTTCCAAAGGCAATGAAGGGCTGCAGGGACAGTGGACTCAGAAGGTATTGGAACAGTCAGTGAGATACCCTAGTTAAGGTGAGAGGAGGTTGTTGTTTATCCCTTCTCTCATTTGAAGTGATTTATGACTTTCCTTTTGGGAGGCGAAGAAGAGAAAAGCATAAATAAAGGACTGAAGAGTATCAGTGAAGATACCCCCCCCCCCCCATCAGGCTCTTCCACTGGGACACAGGCGCAGATTGGGTCACTGGGTGAAGTCTGCTGGTTCCAGGTAGGACTGTGAAGATTCAAAGGGAATCCAGTGTGCTCTGGGATCCTTTAGTAATAGGGGACTACTAAGCTCTCAAGCAAATGTAGTTAGGATTTCCCCAGGAACCCAGAGTTCAGCTCTTACACAGAGATAGAGAAAGGACATTCATTGTACAGCCATTGACATCACCTGGACTTTGGTTACCTTTTCACTAAATCAGTAAATTTTGAACACCCAAACCTGTGTCCTGCACTTCTTGTCTTGATCAGCCTAAGAGATTTACACTAAGCAGCTGCACACCAGAAAGAAGGTCACCTCACCCCCTGAGCCATAACCATCTGCTTTCCCCCATAGAAAGAACTCACCCTGGGGTAATCCAAGTGGAGGGGACCTGTGGCAAAAGGAAAAATAGCCTTGAAGAATGTAAATCCTTTAGTGTGCCCTTAGAGGAGATGCCCCTCAGATCTGTGTATCAGTTACCCCAGGCAATAAAAGTCAGGACCCTTTTTGGTTGTCTTCTGATTCCAATTCTTCTTCCCCTCCAACCCCTCTCAAAGCAGAGAGCGATGTTGCAGTTGTGTCAAAAGCATCAAGGCTTATTGGTTAAGAGTAGTAACCCCATGCCTTCTGTTATGAGTAGTAACTGCTGCTCTGGGCAGGTCACCCCCATGCTTTTTAGTTCTCCAGACTCTAAAGGTCGGGTCCCTCTTTGGTTGCTGTCTAAATCCAATTCCCCTTTTCTCCCTGCCGTTGAAGTGGAGAGCAATGTTGCAGTTGCATCAAAAGCATCAAGGCTTATTGGTTAAGGTAGTAACCACTGCACCAGAAAATTACCTCTATGAACTCTTTTCTTTATTCCCATCCTCTAGCCTTTAGGGATCCACAGTGTTTATGCCATGACCCTTTGGATTCTTTTACTGTTTTTGTCTTCACCACCTCCTCCAGAAGGGCATTCCAGGCATCCACCACCCTTTCCATGAAGAAATATTTCCTGACGTTGATTCTGAGTCGTTGCCCCAGAGTTTCATTATGTGATCCCTAGTTCTACAGTTTCCTTTCCAATGGAAAAGATTCAAAATTTGTACATCATTAAAACCTTTCAGGTATCTGAAGGTCTATATCATATCTCCTCTGCCCCTCCTCTCTTCCAGGGTGTACATATTTAGATCCTTCAGCCTCTCCTCATAAGTCTTCTGATACTGACTCCACACCATTTTGGTTGCCCTTCTCTGGACCACCTCCATCCTGTCTCTATATTTTTTGAGATTCCGGCTCCAGAACTGAACACAATAGTCCCGGTGAGACCTCACCAAGGACTGTACAAGGGCATTATCACCTCCTTTTTCTTACTGGTTATTCCTCTCTCTATGCAGCTTGGCATTCTGGCTTTAGCTATCACCTTGTCACATTGCTTTGCCATCTTCAGGTTGCCAGATATTATTACCCCAAGATCCATCTTTTGGTCCATGCACATCTGTTTCCTCCCATCATAAACAACTCTTTCAGAATACTGCACCCCAGATGCATGACTCTGCAAATTTTGGCATTGAATCCCAGTCTCCATATCTTTGACCAGTCTTCAAGCTTTCTTAAATCACTTTTTATTCTCTCTACTCCTTCAGGCAAGTCCACTCTGTTCCAGCTCTTACTACCCAGGGGAAGTTCTATAATGAGGCAGGGTGAGGTGACCGCTTCAGGAGGCAGAATTTTGAAGCGGCAAAAAGTACCCCTTCAAAAAATTCTGCCCAGCCCCTGCCTCACCCTTCCTCCCCCCTCCCGTCATGCCGCCCTCCTGACCCCCCCAAGACTTACGAAAACCCCTGGTGGTCCAGCAGGGGGTCCAGGAGCAATCTGCCACTCCCAGGCTGTTGGCTGCCACTAATCAAAATGGCACTGGCTGTCCATTGCCCCTGCCATGAGACAGGGGCTAAAGGCCACAGGTACCATTTTGGTTAGTGGCAGCCGACGGCCCTGGAGTAGCAGATCATTCCCAGGGCCCCCCCCCTGCTGGACCACCAGGGTTTTTCGTGAGTCTTGGGGGGCATGAGGTCCCCGCCTCAGGCAGCACATTGCCTTGAGCCGCCACTGTTATCTCCATCCACAAATAGACAAACTTTACTTTCTATCCGTTCTGCAATGTCGTTCTCAAAGATATTGAACAGAACCGGTCCCAATATTGATCCCTGTGGCACTCCACTTAACACCGATCTCTCTTCAGAGTAGGTTCCGTTTACATTATCAAAAAAGATATAGTTGCGATGGAGAAGGTACAGAGAAGGGCAACCAAAATGATAAAGGGGATGGAACAGCTTCCGTATGAGGAAAGGCTGAAGAGGTTAGGGCTGTTCAGCTTGGAGAAGAGACGGCTGAGGGGGGATATGATAGAGGTCTTTAAGATCATGAGAGGTCTTGAATGAGTAGATGTGAATTGGTTATTTTCACTTTCGAATAATAGAAAGACTAGGGGGCATTCCATGAAGTTAGCAAGTAGCACATTTAAGACTAATCAGAGAAAATTCTTTTTCACTCAACGCACAATAAAGCTCTGGAATTTGTTGCCAGAGGATGTGGTTAGTGCAGTTAGTGTAGCTGGGTTCAAAAAAGGTTTGGATAAGTTCTTGGAGGAGAAGTCCATTAATGGCTATTAATCAATTTTACTTAGGGAATAGCCACTGCTATTAATTGCATCAGTAGCATGGGATCTTCTTAGTGTTTGGGTAATTGCCAGGTTCTTGTGGCCTGGTTTTGGCCTATGTTGGAAACAGGATGCTGGGCTTGATGGACCCTTGGTCTGACCCAGCATGGCAATTTCTTATGTTCTTATGTTCTTACATGGTGACTCCTTTTGGTCAACCTATAGAAGCATTTGTTCCCAAACTTCTGCTTAGGACCTACTTGGGAGTTCTAACATCACAAACGTATGAGAACCACAACGATATAATATCATCCAAGTCACAATTTTCAAAAGGTTTATTTTTTCTTCACGCAATTGAATGTAATAAAACTGTAAGTTGGCATCCCTTGTCACTGGGAGCTCAGTGACAAGCTCAGTAACAAGTCAGATTGACTTTTGACTTTTTAAGAGTAAAAAGTGTAAACATATTTGACACATCCTACTTGTCAAAACATTTCTGCCTCCAGTGAATGAAACATTTCTGACTAGCATGTGCCTGAGGACATTTTATCATGGGAGCAGGAAGAACATTTCAGCCACTCTGCAAGGAGCTCCCAGCCCCAGAATCAGTCAAGGCAATGAGAATCAAGGATGGCTTAATCTTCTATTACCCCTCCATAATGAGTCTGTCTATATGAATATAGTCTTCTCGCCTCTTCACCATTATCTGCCACTTCAGAAAGCAAAGCCTGCTTCCAATGAGACAGTTCATTGCTGTTAATCTTTGTTCTGAAACTAGAGCAGTGTTCTCCCCTTGCTGTCAATCTAATAAACCAGCAAGTCTCAATTAGCCCTTGGCTGCCCTGATTATGGTCCTGTCACTTCAATTCTAAGACTTTCATGGAGATACTGAAGCACATGAATGCACATTTTGTCTTCTTCATTTGTGCTGCTTTATAATAAAGATGATCAGCTTTAAGAATACTGGTCTCTAGTAAAAGGTAGGAAATTTTATCTTAGCCTATAATATATCTGGTCTCAGCTCACAATGTAAAATAAACTACCTGTTTACCTGCATAAACATAAAAAAAAGTTCAGAATATCCTTATTCATTTTACATTATCATTGAGTATAAACAAAATAGGCAGTAAAGTACCTACCTCAACCTGGGACCTACAGATATCTTTTATATTTAGGATTAAGATTAAGGAAAAGAAAGTATATTCACCATAGAAAGCCATAACTCCTAACTCCTTTCATGTATAACTTGAATACCTTTTCCATCATACAAGGCACAAGACTATACATCTTAGAGCAAAACTTTGGATTTTTAACCCCTTTTTCAATGCATAAGATGTGAAGATCAGTTGCAGAAACTGGAAGACAGAAAGACTACCTAAATAAGCTTATAAGAACATAAGATTTGCCGTAATGAGTCAGACCAAAAGGTCCATCAAGCCCAGTATCCTGTTTCCAACAGTCGCCAATCCAGGTTACAAGTACCTGGCAGGATCCCAAAAGGCAGATAGATTCTATGCTTCTTATTCCAGGGATAAGCAGTGGATACCCACAAGTCTACCTTAATAATGGTTTATATATTTTTTCTCCAAGAACTTGTTTAAACCTTTTTTAAACCCAGCTATATTAACACTTTCACCACATCCTCTGGCAGCAAATTCCACAGCTTAATTATATGTTGAGTGAAAAAATATTTTCTCCTAATTGCTTAGTAACTTCATTGCACATCTCATAGTCTGTACTTTTTGAAACAGTAAACAACTGATTTGCATTCACCCATTGTATTCCTCTCATTATTCTATAGACCTCTATCATATCTCCCTTCAGCCTTCTCTTCTCCAAGCTTAAGAGCCCTAACCTCTTTAGCCTTTCCTGATAGGGGAATCATTTTATCATTTTGGTTGCCCTTCTCTGCTCTCATTCCATCTCTGCAGACTAGTGATTCAAACTCTTAAACTGCAACAGCAGCCCACAACTTATTCTGCACAGACATGCAAAGCCTCTTATACTGAAAAGTACCTCACCAGCACAGAATAATATACAGGCCATCAATCAGTTAGCAATCCCTGCACTCTCATACAGCTTTAGAAGCATGGACTGGTCCCATAAAGATCATGAAAAATTGGAAATAAGAACAAGAAACTCTTGCATGCTCACCAGGTGATCTATAAGAATCAGAAAATGCCGAGATTATACATCTTAAGAGCCAAAGGCAGTATGGATTTTATAGAATTAGATTACACATACGGAGCTACTATCATAGGCAGAGCTCTACTTTCCTGCAGAAGATTTTTCAAGAATTTCTGTGGCAAGAGTTACAAATTTCTGTGGCAGATTTTTCAAAATTCTGTGGCACTTCTGTGGCAAATATGTATAAGTTTGTATAAAGATTCACACCTGTCTATACAAAAATAGTCAATTTTTTTATTGAAAACCATTCACATCTTTTGTTTTTAAACAGCATTTAAATTATATACAAATACAAAATTTACCAAGTACAAAAATAAATTGTTGCATTTGGCAGTTCATAGGCTCCTCCCGCGGACCACAGCACTTACCCTTCAGGCCAGATCTTCTCCCTCATGCTGGGATGCCACCAGACTGCTCCATCTTCCAGCATGGCAGTTCACCACAATGCAATACAGCAAGATATCTTCACGGTAGGACGTTGCCAACACAGGGTATGCGTGCACCCAACGCCCCCATTCTTAAAGGGCCAGTGGCAGGAAAACCCAGCAGGCGCCTTCTGATGACATCACAGTCCCTGGCCTAAATAAGACGACTGCAGACATCCCTCCAACACCTCGACAATAGGTCCACAATGATAGTAGACCAAGTTGCTTCAGCGTGTTCCTGGTCTTTGTCTCTTCAGTTCCTGGTCTTTGTCTTCATCCTATGGTCATTCTTCAGTTCCTTGTCTTGTGGTTAGTCTTCAGTGTCTTTTGTGTCTGTCCGCCTGTGCTGTTCTTCGCATTCCTGCCTACCTTTTTGTCCCGCCTTGCCTCTGATGGATTTCTGGTTTTGACTTTGGCCTGATTGACTCTTGACTTTGCCTGAACTCTGCCTGTCACTAACCACTGCCTGACTTTCGACCTCACCTGACCTTCACCTGCTGCTGACCACTGCCTGACTCACAACCATGTCTGAACACTGCCTGCCTCGACCACTGCCTGCCTCTGACTACGCCCAAACCCATCCTGCATCGGACCCTGGCTTGTGACCCACCCATCTCTCCAGACATCCAGTTCATCAGGAGAGGCCTCTGCCTAAGACCTACTGACCCCGGCACCTGAGGGCTCCACCTAAGAAGAGCAGGGGCTGGTATAGGTGCAGTTCCAGTTGGATCTCGCCACAGCCAGCTCTGCCAGCCAACGGTGGGGACCTGCAGGGCTCCTCCTTGCATGTTGCGCCAACTCCACTCAGCCAAGGGTCCACACCCGCAACATAAAATATCAAGTAGCAACATATGTTACAAACTTTTAACTGTGAAATTTCACTTTTATTTTTAATTGAAATACAATGCAATCATCCTTTTTATATTTTCTTGAGAAAGTTCTTGTCTTTCTGAGTATGTGAGCTTATGTATGCTGAAAATGCTCTCAGCATCAGTAGTTTATCATGCTATTAGTTACACAGAAAAATATGTGCACACATATTGAACACTTGGTAATAGACACAAAAAGGGGTTGAATTAACATAAGTTTGAAATTTATCAGTCGTAGTGCCAGTCATCAAGGCTTTAATGAATAGAAATGAATGCCTTCTCTGTCAGCTGTGGGTGCTGCACTTATCTCCAGCCCCAAGCCAGGTTTGCCAGTCCCTGACACTGCCCCAGATGCTACAGACCATGATGCAGCAGGCCGTCACACTCAGCCTGTCACCACACATGGCAGGACACCATTGATTCTCCTCTGTGCTGCTTCTGGGCGCGCACTCCAGACTTCCCCTTACTTAAAGGGCCTGTGGTGGGAAATCCCCATGGCACCCACAGATGACACCGCAGCTTCTAGCCCACAAAAGGGCCTTCTTCTGTGCAATCCATGCCTCATCAATAGGTCTACTATTGAATAGTAAAGTTGCCTCCGTGTTCCTGGTTTTCATCTCATCTGTACCTGGTCTTCCCCTCAGCATTACTGGTCTTCGTCTTGTCTGTTCCTGGTTTCTTGTGTCCCATGTTCCAGTGGTCCTTGTCTTCATCTGTGGTGAGTCTTCAGTTCTTTGTCTGCTCTTTGTTTGTGGTCAGTCTTCAGTGTCCTTGCCTGCCTGTCTGTGTTGTTCCTGCTTGCCTGCCTGCCTGTGTTGTTCCTCGTTTGCCTGCCTATCCATCCCATCTTCTCTTGCACTGATCTGCGGTACTGACTTCAGCCTACCTTGGACTATTTTGAACTCTGTCTGCAACTGACCACGTCTAAACTCTGCCTACCACTGACCACTGCTTGACTCTTGACCATGTCTGAACTTTGACTGTCACTGACCATCGTCTGCTCTCCGATCACGTCTGTACCACCTATCCCGGAACCTGGCCTGTGACCAATCACTCTCAATGGATCTCCTCTTCTGCAGAGGTCCCCGCCTAAGACCTGCTGGCCCTGGCACCCAAGGGCTCAACCTATGAGGAATGAGGGCTGGTATAGGTGATGCTCTTTTTGGGCCTCTGCTTCCACCAGCTCCTCCAGGGACCTACAGAGCTTCACCCTGAAAGTTGCGCCAACCCAACCTTGGTCCAAGGGTCCACACCCGCAACACACCAGCAGTTGCAGACTTCCAAAATCATTTCCAGGTCTTTGTAGCTGGATGGTTGACCACTTCATTCAGAGATCAAACACTCTGACTGTTTTCTCCATCCACTCCAATTTCATCCCTCCCTTCCTCTTCAATTCAGGTCAGTAGAAAATGGGATGGGGAACAACAGAAGAAGAACCATGCAGGTTGTTTACAGGGGAGGGGGTAGAGCTGGTGTGGAGAGGGAGAAAGCAGAGACTGAAGGCAGGCAGGCTGGCACCCTGTAGCTTTCTTCAACATATTGAATTAAGAGGTTGAAAAGTTTCAGGAATATTGATTCTGTAGCAGGTTGTCAATTATGCAGCAAAAAGTTACTTATATGGTTTCTCCTGCTGCTGCACAATCACAGGAGTCTAGGGGCACTTGTCATAGACCTTGGACATACTTAACAGCTTTAACAGGTCAAAATGTCCAAATGCTGAAGTATGAAAGTGATCAGCCACCATTGGTCTCTGTTCTTAAACACGGACAAGTGTTTCAACAAATGGAAAGAGTGAGAATCCACCAGGACACAGGGGAAAGAATCAACAGAATTTGTAAAACAAGAGAAGAAACTGTTTAAAGAATTAGATCAGCAAACAAGGAAAAACAATTGACCAAAACACAAACACGGTGGGCAATAGAAAGGGGTAGATATTCAATGGACTCAGTAATCAAACCGAAGGGAGAGTGGTGTCTTTCATCCTGAAAGAAACTAAGGTGTGGAGGAACCCATCTGGAAGTCTAAAGTTAGCCAGATAAGACTTATCCGGCTAACTAACAAGGGATATTCAGCAGCATGGCCATGCTGCTGAATATCCCTGCAAAAATTGCTAGTTAGCTGGATAAGTCTTATCCTGTCCACTTGAAAGGCTAACTCAAAATCCACTACCTGTTGGAACAAAAGCTGAACTAATAATCCACGAGGATTGATAGTGCTTGAGGATGATAAACAGCTAGGATGCACTATCTGCAGCTTCCACATGGGGAATAAAGCCCAAACCTCTATTTACTAATTCTACATTAGACCTCCCCAGGAATTTAGGATATTCCTATTAGGAGCAAATCCAAATTTCCATACAGTATAAAAAGTGTGTGTGTGTGTGTGTTGGGGGGGGGGGGGTGTCAAACCTGATCCTCCTGCTCACCTTGGGGTTGCCACTCAAAGGTGGCTTCAACAACCAAATGTAAAAAAAAAAAAAAGACAGGTAGTTATGTGACAATGATCCCCCACCCCTAATTTCCAAGTAGACCATTATGGCCAAAGTTCCTCCCATGTCCCCACCCAAATGAAATTTGGCATACAGCCCCCTCCCAGACCCAATTCCCCCACCGCAACACCCTAAATCCATAAAAGACCTCATTCGTCCACCCTCCACCCTCAACCCTCCAATTATGAAAAAAACATTGATTTCTAGGGTGGGGTGGTCCCATCCCCCTGACCCCCCCCCCCCCAACACACACCCATACTTCTAATGTATGAAATTCCACCAGCAAAGGGACCTAGGGCACCATTTTGAAAAATGACACCTACTTGACCTTGCCCCAGTCATGTGACTGAGGCAAGATCAGGTCAGCGCCATTTTGAAAATGGCACTGACCATGACTGGGATTAGAGGGTGCCCGAGGCCCCTTTTTCCGGTGGAATTTCATATTGGAGAGGTAATTTCAGGGGGATGGGGGGAGGGGGAGGGGACCCTCACTAGAAACCAACATTTTTTTTTATACTTGGAGAGTCCGGGAGAAGGGGCCCATTATAAACCAACATCTTTTATGGATTTTGGGGGTTGGGGGAGAGTTTGTATTCCACATTTTGTTTTGAGTAGGGACATGGGGGGGACTTTGTCTGTAGTGGCCTACTTGAAATTTGGGAGTGGGGAGCCATCATCACAAGACTATCTGTCATTTTTATTTACATTTGGTTGTCAGGGCTGCCTCAGGCGGCAGCCCCCGGGTGAGTAGGGGGCTCAGGCTTGATCCCCTGCACATAGCTCTACATTTTCCTTGTTTTTTTCTTAAGAATGGACATTTAAATCTAATGCAGGAGCCTCGGGACCCGTGTTAATGTCCTAAGGATCCCATGTTAGATTACCATTTCCTCAGGAGGTATAGGTTAATTAGCGTTACAATTTTCTAAGTCAGCTACGTTAATTTATTTCATCATATTGCCTATTCAAGATCTGCTTTGCATGGATTTGCAATATTCATGCTTGCAAATCCCATGCAATATAGCTCATTGTAATAGGGGAGGGAATCTGGGCAAGGCTATGCAAAATATTATGTAGATCATGCAATATTGCCTTGATATTGGCTACATTGTTTAATGCATGTTAGAGCCCTACTGCAGTTTGATTCATCTCCCAGTTAGTTAGCCAGATAAGTAGCTCCTCCCCAGAAAGCCCATATCCTGCCCACCACTTATCTGGCCCACCACAGATCCTGCCTTATCTGACTAAACGGTGGCCGTTGAACAGGACCTGATATTCAGCCACTGCCACTTAGAATGATAAGTCCCTACTTATTTGGCTAAGTAGCACTGAATATCAACCTCAAAGAATTCCTTCAGAAAACTGATATAGATCAAAATTTGACACAGGAATGACTGAGAAGAAGTGAATTTAAACCTAAAGATGAGAAATTGGTAATCACAGTGCAGCACAATGGACTACAGACAAGATAATTCACAGCCAGCATAGAGAAAAAAAAAGGATGAAATAGACAAATGTTGATTCTGTAAAATAGAACTGGAAATGGGTAAACATCTTGTTGCTGGATGTGATGTGCTGATGTCAGAAGGCTTGTATAGAAAAGGACACTGTTATGGTTTGTGGACCCTTGGCCTGAGATGCGAGTTGTTACCACCTGTGAGGAGAGGCCCCACAGGTCCACACCATCAGGAGGCGAGGTCAGACACAGAGAGGAGCTCCGGGTGAATCTTATGGAGAGGTCCTGAGGAGCCAGAAGAATACCCCAGTAGGGAGGTAGGCTGGAGGCAGTTCCTGGGCAGGGACCCCAAAGGGAGAGGTGCCAGACAGGCTGCGCAGGAGGTACTCCGGAGAGGCAATCCTGAGGGGAGGAGCTGCGCAGCATAGAGGATGATGAAGTAATGCCGAAGGCCAACCCACAGAACAGGGAAGCCCAAGCCAAGCCTCTACTGGTGACCTATGCACAGCCCCAAAGAGCGGAGGGGTACTGGCAGTCTTGATACAGTATGTAGATGCGACCCTGAGGAGCGGGGAGGCGTTGACAGTCTTGTACAGGAAGCAGGCACAACCCCTAGAAGGGGGGAAGTTCTGTTGTAGAACTCATGGATTGTAGAGGTGTTCCAGGGATGGTCCCGAGGAGCAGAACGCCTTGCAGTGCAGAACCCAGGAGGCGCAGAGCCAGCCCAAGGAGCGGGGAAGGCTAGGAGAGCGAGTCCCTGATGCGCACACTGGCCCCCGAGAAGCGGTAACCAGACAGGGTCCACGTCCAAGCCCGATAGCGTAGTTACAGGAACATGAAGGCAGTAGTAGAGAGATGTATGGAACTTGTTGCCAAATCGGCTAGCTGAGGGCGAAGGTGCAGCTTAAATACACAGGTCCGATGACATAATCAACCAGGGATGCCCCCGAGGTTCCCGCCGAAGAGGTTTCAAAGGAGGGCCCATGGTGCGTGCCCGCACCTAGGAAGGCCCAAAGTCGACGTGGGTGGCAGAGGCGCCCGGGCCGCCACGAGGAGTCCTGAGGAACGCGGCGGTGGAAGTTGGCCCGAGCTGCGAGCAGATCCTGGCAGGGCAGGAGAGCGGTGCAGGAAGTAAGCACACGCGGTCGCAGCCGTCTGCGACAGACAGTCATAACAGGCACAACAAGGCGGCTTAGCTCATCCACTGGAAGCTGTGTAAACATGATAACATCATTGTACCAGAAAACACTGGGATCATAACCTTACAAACTTGCAGAGAAGGAAAATGTTGTGATCACCTAGCATAGTCCTATTCCAACTGATTAAATGCTTGATGCAAGACATTGTAGTAAAGAGAAAAAAACCAGAAGAACAGCATTACTGATACAGGTGTCAGAACCAAGCGACTAGTCTGTAACGAGAGACAAAAAATGACAGAAAATGTGAAAGATGCAAAAAGAGTTGTAATTGTATTGGGCCACATTGGTCTGATTAAAAAGAATTCCCAAGCACACCTTGATTTTTTGCCTGTATAGACTGGGGACAATTTTCAAAAGAATTTAAGTGCATAAACCACAGTTTTATGCATGTAAATGGCCTTTTGAAAACTTCCTGGGGGGGGGGGGGTGGAGGGGTTATGTATGTGAAAGTCCACGCAAGCGCCATTTCACATGCACTACAAAGAGTAATTCTGGGGGCAGAGTGGGGACAGGGACACATACTTTCAATTTTAAAAAATATTTGTGTAAATATACATGCACAAAGTTGCATCTGTTCCTGTGGATGAAGGTGTTGGTGATGCACATACCTGCAAATTTTCAAAGTGGATTTATGCATATAAACATGCACTCTGAAAGAGGTGACTTGCATGCTTAGCTTGTTTTATTATGATTTTAACATTTAAATATAAATTCAAGAAAAAAAACTTGAAAATAAGAAACCATATATCCTCACATATTTTAATATATCAAACAAGAAAACGATTCAGCAAAACAATTTGTACGAAAATTTCTACCAAAAAGAGTAATCAAAAAAAGATTGCCATTAACAGGAAAAGTAGCCAAAGTAGCCAAAGGCTTCCACTTAGCTCTGTCTTACAGAAATAACACCAAACAGGGAAGTGCATGAAAAAAATTGTCCCATTATTTCCTTTCATTTGCCATTTTCTGTCTGTTCCAAATTTATTTTATTTCATTACTATTAAAGTAAATGGGGGAAGCAATGCATCCTAAATTGGATTCCAATATTGGGGTTTTCTATTTATGTTTACTGAAACTTCAGGCAGACATCATCAGCACATGGAACAGCATGCTAAAAGAGCCAGAGTGGAGCAAAGTGGCACCAACAGTGTCGTGAATAGTCCAGGACTTCATGACAGAGGCAAAGCAATACAGTGGTGAGAATACTTCAAGGCACCGTGAAAGTGGAAAAATGATACTGACAGTGGCATGAACACCCCCAAAGCACAGTGCAAAGTGAAGCAGTAACTTGCAAGCGCAGTAGCATCGACACTCCAAGGCGTAGAGTCAGGGGTAAAGTAGCAAAAGGAGTGGCATCAACTCCTGCAGACATTGAGTGATGAGTAAGTAAAACAAAAAAGGCATAGCATCAACACAGGATGGCACTCAACCAAGAGAGAGGCAAGGCTATGCAGCGGCAGCAGGAATGGTACCAAGTTACCAGGCATCAGATGGAGAAAAGAAAGAAGAAGGTTTCTCTTTTTTTTTATCTGTTATGGTTAAGCAGTGTTTGCATGGATTCTCGGGTACTGTGGCAGATGACCACGCCCATGGGGAGGAGCCCCGTGAGGCGCCACAGTACTGGGCTAAACGCAGGACGCACAAACACAGAGTTAGTTCTTTATTATACAGCTTGATGTATACCACCAGTGGTGGCAGTAGTGAGGTGGTCTGGATGTAGCAGTCTCAGGACCCTCAGCAGAGGGGACCCTTCTCACCCCATTGGTATAGGGGGATTCCGGTGTAGGTTTCCCAGTAAGGCAGTACAGTGGATGAGATAGACTGAGAGTTAGATTACTCACTAGATGTTTGCTGTAGGTATGCGATTCCACCAGGCTGAAGTCGATGGTACAGGCACCAAGGCAGGGAGAGCAGGCCCTCGAGGAGCGAGTACCTGATCCCTGTAAGGCACCTGAAATAAAGCAGAGGGCCCCCGAGGAGCGGGTACCCAGGTTAGCAATTATCCCGAAGGGCAGAGAGAGAGCTTCCAGCGGCAGCACGGAAGTGGCAGAGTAGCTTAGACCGGCCGAGACCAAGTCCTTGCTAACTCAATGAGCTAGCAACATAGTACAGGCTATATACCCGGATGGCGTGACGTCAGTAGAGGGGATTGCCCCCGAGGTTCGTGCCATTGCTGGAATAAAGACGTGGGTGGCCTGCGCGCACGCACCCTAGTAGGCCCTTGGGAGAAGCATGGCGGGAGGCAGCACTATAGCTATTCCAGAGACGCCAGAGAGGTCGGCTTGTAGACGTGGCGGCAGCCATTTTCCCTAGGGATGTGGGAGGAGCCATGAACCATGTGAGGCAAAAGGGGCGAAGCCATCTAGCACCGAAGGACGCAACATTATGTTTTGTTTTTGTAGACTAAAACACTCCTGTGCAAACAAGAGAGAGGCAGGGCAGGAGGAGCAGGCCAGACAGTGACAGTGACGCAAGGATACAACAAGGCACAGAACCAAGACAGAGGCAGAGTAGGAGGAGCAGACCAAACTGTAAAAGTGACACCACAGCACAGCAAGGCATCTCACTAAGAAAGAGGAAAGGCAGGAAGAGCAAGCAGGGCAGCAGCCACAAGAACGGTGACACAAAAAAACCAAAAAGGCACCGAGGACAATAAAAGTGTGAGCATTTGATCATTGTAGCTCTACACTCAATCCTCCTGCTACTGAAAATTCAGGAAAATTGAGCAGAGAGAGATTTACCTTAATCAAGATCAAGTTTTCCATCAACTCTGGTGCTAGCTGTGAATAATGTGGATCCACACTGCCCTCTGTCATTCACTAGGCATGTTGGTTCGTGGGCAGTAAAAAATACTGGGCAACCTTGGTAATGTCTAGCTAGACCAATCTTGGGTGCCCATTATGCCAACAGATCTGTGGTTATGAACTTGATGGCTTCTCCAAGGTACTGCATGACTGAAATGTATAGAAAGATCTCTTTTTCTGGAAGCAATACTGATCTCTGCTGCCAACTACTGAAACTATGGCTGTGTCAGGAGAGCCCATTCTGCAGTGGCCATGGTGGAGTGGTAGGGTGGTGAGCTGGTGGATAAAGATAGAGGAGGAAGTGGTAGCTGACAGGGTGCTATTAATCCTGTGAAGCCCACTAATTCCTGCACAGCATCCTCTCTGTTTCTCACCATCAGCTTTTGCTTCTAGTAAGTCAGAGCGTCATACTGGAGGGCAATGCTCCCTTTCACCTATGGGTCACATAGGGTGGCCAGTGTATAAGAATCCAGCAATGTGAGAGATCTGAGTTGATTATGTAGTTACAACTGCAAGGAGTCTACAAACACCAATACTTTCAGTGCCAGTCCATGTTCCTGCCAAACGTTCTAACTCTCCTCCAGCATACTGACTTTGAGAATGACCTCACCCAGGGGGAATGTTGTTGAACTCATATCTTCCATGGTATCCTTAAAAGGCTTGTAACTTGCATCGTGTGTAACCAATCCTGACAATCCAGAGTCAATCCAAACCACTGTTGGTGTCCATAGACAACTTATAAAGAGATGTCTGTTATTCCACTATCCTGTATATACTCCTGGGGGATTTCTGCACTACTGAGGAATGCAGAATTTCTGCAGATTTTCCCCCTTGCACAGAATTTGCCTGTTTTGTGCAAAATTTGAAGAAAGGCCCAGTAGGCCATGAGTGGAGCCCATCTCACTTGCAGCTGAGGAGCAAGGAGGCACAGTAGGCTGCAAGTGGAGCCCATCCCACTCATTGCAGAAGATCAGGCCAGTCAGTGGCCACTAGCAAAGCCCATCCTGGTCACTGACAAGGAATAAGGAGACCGGGTGGGCCACAAGCGAAGGCCATCCCGCTCGCAGCTGAAGATCAGGACATGCACTGACTATGCGTGAAACTGGTCCTTTGCTTTGCCTTCTGTTTTCTGTATGGGATCTCAAAAGCTGATGCTCTGCAACATATTTTGATCTCTTACTCAAGTAAAAAAAAAAAAAAAGATAATGCAAGCTAGACCCTGGACCGATACAGCTTTTAGAGTTCTGCCCTATTATGCAAAGTCAAAGTGGTTATCCAATGAATTAAAGTAATTAACAGCAGAATGAAGTATTCCAAATGATTCTGGTATGAGATGGCATCACTGGGCAGGCAGATGGTATGTTTTTATCTTCTAATAGTAAAAAGACTGACAGTACTGTGCATGTGAGGGTGCTATTTGTGTTAGAGAGTGAGGGATGGAGCCTGAGAAACTGGAAGCTTGTATGTGTGAGTGAGGGTGTGTGTGAGAGTCAGAGAGATAGCCTGTATGAGGGTGTGTGGGTGTGGGTGGAAGAAAGGGAGGGAGCCTGCAAGAGGGTGTTTGTGTGCAAGAGAGAGAGAGAGAGAGAGAGAGAGAGAGAGAGAGAGAGCCTGTGTGAGGAGAGTGTGTATGTGCAACAGATAGATAGTCAAAAAGCACCAAAGAGAGGGAAATAGAATCCAATTCTATTGCCACAAACCAATATACACAAGAGACAATATCATAGACAAACGCTCAAGAATTGTAATCTATTGTCTCTCGCCCGCAATGGGCCTCAGGCAGTCGTCAGCCTTCTGAGCAGCATTTTTTGTAATCATTTGTTGTCTCTTGTATTTCTACTACTAAGACTATATTATTCAATTTTATAGCAAAACTTTATTAACGCATCTCTTAAAATAGTATCAACCTATTATCTCTATATTGAAACCGGAATACTTAGCCAATTCAGATGCTCATCAGCCACTGATTTTTGACTGGAACAAATTTTTTCACCCGACATGGGCCATGTTTCGACTATTACAGTCTTCTTCAGGGGAAATAGTTACTATCCACCATCGGCACAATATTCTCTTAACCTAAAAAGAAACATACAATAAAACTCACACACACTCTCTTTCTTAAAAGTAAATCCTTTTTGCTCATATCTAATTTCCAAACATCCAGCTCTAGAAAATAATATCCTAGCACATATTCAACCTCTTTTACACTGAATTGCTATATTATTTTCTACTTTATATCATAGAAATAATCGCTTACCCGGACACTCAAATACCGTCTCTTCAAAATCAATGCCACAACATGGCGTCTCAGCTCATTCAGGATCCAAAAAGTCAAGTTTAAATGTACCTCCCTCTCTAACGTCACTGGAAATGATCACTCCTTCCATGAGACAGAGACTACAATGCCCACAATTCAAACATCAAGTCATGGTGTATAGTAACTATTTCCCCTGAAGAAGACTGTAATAGTCGAAACATGGCCCATGTAGGGTGAAAAAATTGGGTGAAAAATTTGAGAATTTGTTCCAGTCAAAAATCAGTGGCTGATGGGTGTCTGAATTGCACAAAAAAATGAGGGTAGATAGGTAGGGTTTAGAGGTCGGAGAAGGGAAGGGGGAGGAAGGTTAGGTAGGGGGTTAGGGAAGTTCCCTCCCGGTCTACTCTTTTATTGGAGCTGATTGGGAGGAAAATGGAGATGTCCTGATTGCGTCACCACGTGCTTTTTAAGAAAATCCACCCCCCTTTCATGCCGCCCGCATGCATGCGTGCCAAAATAAAATCAGGTGCGCGTGTGCGTGCAGGATTGGATTTTACAACATGTGCGTGTCAGCGCGCACATGTTATAAAGTTGGCACGTCTTTTAAAGTCTACCCCTAAGCTTCTGAATATGCATACACTGGCTTTTAAAGTCCCTGGGTAAAAAAAGAGCTCTGACATCTTCTCACTGTGTGTTTGTGTATGTATATGTAAATGTATACACACACACTGAAGTGGATTGTTCAAGTGGATTGCAGATTGATTCCTGTAATCTGAAATATTTGTACTGAGAAATTGTTTTTATTTACCCAAAATAATTCTATTAATATTTATTCTATGTAAACTTTTAATTTGGGTATTTTCTGAATTAGATGCAATTTTGACTGAGTTGTAAGTAGTAATGTTTTTCCTGTCCCTTAGTATTAGCCTTCTATCAGCTGCTTTCTTTCAATTAAATATGTTGCACTGAATGCCATTTAACCTCTCGTACTAGAAGAACACCTTATAATGACTATACCTATCCAAAGTGACAGAGCTTGATGGTTTTAAATGCCACAAATGGGATTTTAAAAGTTCATTGTTAATTTTTTATTACCCTTATTATGTGATGTTCAGCACAGTCTTTGCCCTTTAAAATTGTTTAAGGCCTTTCTAAGACAATTAAGAAGAAAAAAATGCTTTTAGAAAGGCCTGTGGTGGCTGATGTTACTTTTTATACTTCAAAGACTTGCTGAGTAATAAAGTTCAGATGGAGGGCAATTTTCATAGCCATTTAGATGGATAAATAGTGATTGTTTTCTCCAGTCTGTCTAATAGTACAAATGGTCTTCCATAGTGCCCATATTTTGAAACTGGACTGCAGGGAAGCATTCCCTGAGGCATGTTTAGTTTATGTTAGAGTTCCCCTTCTCATTGCTAACAATAGTCCTTTTCCCACTTGGAGGCTACTCCTAACAGGCCAGTGATGCACTGAAAGGAATCTTCCTTCTAGATCAATGCCAGGCCAGAAGACCTAACTCAAAACAAAGAATATAGAAAACAGCTCCTTACTCTTCAACATTCAAACCAAAATGACCATACTACTCTCTGTCCTATCCCGCCCTTATGAACTGGGAGCTCACCACCTCAACCAATCCTCAGGAGAGATGCTATTGGGAATGGTTTGCTCGTCTGCAGCTGGCTAACCCAAGGGCTGGAAGCTACGGTCATCTTGTGCATGAATGTCTATATGGACTGTGATTGCATTAAGAATGCTTATGAAAGATCAGTGAATGTGATGGTAGCTAAGGTTGGAGCCTTGATGATGGGTTTTAGAGCTTACAAGTTTCACATTATGCTAAAGCAATCATTTTTCTGTCTGTACTATCATGAATCCATATAGTGTATACTTTTCTTTTTTTTTTTAATGTATTGTTAATTACATTTTTACAAATACACAAGTTCTCAGAATTATCAGACATTATCAGACATCATTTTTTTAACAAAGTAAAAGGAGAGCTTTAGGATACCATCCCTCTTCAACTAAACGTGTCTGAACATTATAGGAAATAGGAGACCTAGATGTTATATGAAGCAGTCATAATAGGAAAATCATAAATATTTTACATTAACAATAAAGTTAACCCATGCTCTGTATTCTTAAGCCAATCCCCCCCGTGGGTTATATTTAGGAATGGGAGTCAAGATATACCCGCAGTTGTTCAGGTTCTATAAAGATATACTTAGAAATTTTGAAATACAGTAATGCATTTACATGGGAAACACAATACAAATCTGGCACCTCTCGATGTGACCTCATCTCTCATGGACATAAATGTTTTCCTCTTCATTTGTGCACTTCTTGTTATATCAGGAAATATTCTAATCTGGTATCCATAGAGATTTTGTGATTGATTATGAAAGAAAGCTCTTAATACCAAGTCTCTTTCTGTCTCTGATGCAAAAGCAGATTGTACCAACAATGTAGCTCTATCGTCTACTATCATTTCATGAGATTTCTCAAGAATTGAAGTTAAATTCACTGAAGACTCTGGTGATTGGTCTTGAACCTGATTCTTCTCTCCCTTATATTGGGGCAGGTAATACATTTTTGCAATTACTGGAAATGCCAACTCTGGTATTTTAAGAATATTTAACATATAACTTTTAAACAATTCCCGAGAAGAGACCACTCTTATCCTAGGAAAGTTCAGTATCCTCAGATTAGATCTTCTTTACTAATTTTCAATATTTTCCATTTTATTCAATTGGATATTCTCTGATTTAACAATATTGCTTTGTACTTTCTCCACCTCCACTATTTTCTGTTCTAAACCTTTCAGAGATATTTCCATATTTGTTGTTTTATTTTCTATATTTTGAGTTTTAAACATGCTTTCCTTCACCAAGACTGTCAGTGAACTGATTGATTTATCCATTGAAGACAAAAGTTTCCATATTTCTTCTAGTGTGATTTTTTGAGGCCTCGTCAGTGGAGGGTGACATATTATTTGTATATCACAGTCTCCCTTTCCTACCTCCACGGGTTCGCCTTCTTTGCCCGCTCGATGCTGTGCCTGCGTGTTTCGGCCCCTGGAGCCCCATAATCCTGGGTTCTCCGAAGACGGCGATATTTCGCCGACACTTCTCTGGGTGCCTACCTCCAACAAGGCTGTTTGTCTCTCCAGCAGAGCAGCTGATATCCTCTTGGATTCCCCAAGGTTTCCAAGAGATGGCTCAGAGGTCATCGGCACACCGGGGCTAAGTGATGTTTCATCGGCCAAGGGTCTCAGCGTCTGCTCCTTGCTGAGACCACCAGTGGCACCTCCCTCCGGCAATGGCTTCATGAGTCCTGCAAAACACTTCTTCGATCCGTGGCTGTCTTACATCATGGAGTGGCGAGGTAACCTCCTTTATTTTTGCCTTTCGTTTTGTATGTGGCATCTTCCGCGGCTTGCGGTACAAGAAATTATAAAGAGTCAGGTAATAAAGCAAATTCAGAAAAAACGCCACCGGAGCTCAGAGGTTTGCGTGTTCACAATACGGCGGCTAGTGTATACGTTTCCATGTGACTATTATCTTTTCAAATTTCTAAATTGTTGATAAAAGACATTTATTTAAGGTATTTCTAGACTTGGGGAACAGTTTCAAGATGACATATGCGTAGCTGGCATCATCAGACATGATGTTTTACTTCTGCCCATTTTTTTTCTCAGTTGATCAAGATGATCAAATGCAAGGGGAAAGTGTGAAGCTGAAGGAGTCAGCTGCTTTTATTATCAGGCTGATGGATGCTTTTGTGATCCTGTCATCAGGCACTCTTTCTCTGGATAATCAATTGGCAGGGGCCCCTACTTGGGGGTAGCTGCAGCCCACCTAGAGGAAGACTCACCCTGCCAAGGTCATTGCAGCTCCAGATGCAGTAGGAGGAAAAGGGTGATTTGAGCAAAATGTAGACACTTTAGGTTCTTTTCAGCTTCCCATGGATGTTGGATTCAGTGAGGATTTTGGAGGCCTTGTTGGGTATATCCTGTAACACATCTGATCATGGCTGGGAGCAAGAAGACTGGAGAAGTTTTTTCACTAGGAACTTTTCACCCCTTGGTTCCTAGAAGTTTGAGTTTATCTTTTGCATCTACCCAAGCTCAGGTAGGACAGGAGATTTTGATGGCCATGCCTAAGGTGATTTCACTAGACTAGGTGTTGCAAGCTAGTTTTTAACTTGAAACTGTAGTCTCTAATTGTGTGACTGATTTGCTTAATATAGCGTAAGATACTCAATCCAAATTATCTGTCCAAGAGAATACTTAGTCTGAAGGATAACAGTACAAATATTATGCAAATAAAGGGCCAACTGACTGAGTTTCAGTCTTTGAAAATCCCCCTAATTAAAGAGAACATGGTCCTCCATGGGATAACCGAAACACTACAGAATGCTTTTAGAAAAAAATAATTTACAATTAATTTATGAACTTCCCCAGGAACTGCAAAGTTTCAGTGGTGAAGATGTTCAAATGTTCTTTATCTGGGGGCAAGGTATAGAGGTATTTTGTACCCATGTACTTTATAGCTAATTTTTTAAGAGAAATTATCCACTACTCACTTGCTATTTCCTAGATCAGTTGCATGTTGGAAAATATAGATTTAGTTACCCAGCTAGGTTCTTCTGAAAATTGGCCTTTTAAATTTTTGAACATCTCTAAATAGGCGATGCCACCAATTTCTTAGACATACTATCTTCCCATGGGATGCCACAGAGGTCTCAGGATGTAACAGGAGGGGCCCGATATTCAAGGGATTTATGCAGCTGAGTCGCAGCCACTGAATATGCAGCTGCGTTTAGTGGCCACAGCTCAGCTGTATAAGTCCTGCTTATCCCAAGACCTTCTGCTCCCGGCATATCTGCTAATTGCTACGCTCAGAGCTATGCTGGGAGCGCCCGGGATTGGCACGGATTGCAATCCCATGCCATGGAAAGGGTCGTATTGGAAGGTGCAGAGTGGGGGGGGGGGGGGGAGGGGGAGGCTTTGCCACCATGTAAAGGGGATAGAAATTGCCGGGGAGGCACTAGTTTTTAAAATACTTACTGGGGGAGTGAAGGATGGAGAGCCAGTGCAGTTCTATGCCAATTTTATTTTTAATCTTGTCATTTGAGGGGGGTTGCTGGTCTACTGGGGGTTTGAACATGAGAGGTGCTTGGGTCAGAGTGGTCCACAGTGCAATCTTTAATTGTTTTTAGAGGATCGTCACTGGGTAAGTGGCAGCTTATCCCGCCATACAAGGCCGGATAACTTAGAAACCTATCCAGCTATATTCAAACATAGCCAGTTAGGTTTTAAGTTATCCAGCTATATGTATATATATAGAGAGGTGTAAAAAAATAACAGAGTATTTTAACTTGAGCAAGAAGGTTGGGCAGAGGCTACTTGAAAAACAGAAAGCAATGGGTGTGCACGACCTTTTTCAGGATGCACAACCTTTTTCAGGATGTATTTATTTATTTTAAAATTCTTATATACCACCATCTTCAATTATAATTGTTCAAAGTGGTTTATAAATTCTAAAACCTAAACCAATATAAAATCACAGACAGAGGAGTAGCCTAGTGGTTAGAGCAGTAGGCTACACATCAGGGAAACCAGCATTCAAATCCTACCTTTGCTCCTTGTGACCTTGGGCAAGTCACTTTACCCTCCATTGCCTCAGGTGTTGCGGTCTCCACCGCTTCCCCTCTATCCGCTCTGCACTGCGCTTACCTACAGTGGTGGAAACGCCGCTCCCGCGGCTCTGTCGGTCCTCCAGAGCGTCCGCCATTACCAGCTCGTCTCCCTGCCGCCACGCGCGCGCGTGAGGACGCGCACTATGGACGCACAGCCGCCGGAAGTCTGGCCCCGCCCGGGCTAACGATGCCACGCCCCAAGCCTGATTTAACCGGCGTTCGGTTACCGTCTCATTGCCTTGCAACGAGGGTCGCTACTGGTTAGTAGTTCTGAGTTGCGCTTCACTTGTTCCACGTTCCTGCTTTGACCTCAGCCTGTTCCTGACTCTGCTTCTGCCTGCCGCCTGCCATTGACCTCCGCCTGTTCCTGACTCTGCTTCTGCCTGCCGCCTGCCATTGACCTCAGCCTGTTCCTGATTCCGCTTCTGCTCGCCGCCAGCCACCGACCATTGCCCGTGCCTGATTCCGCTCCTGCCTGCTGCCAGCCTGACCTGGGTTCGTCTCCGTTCCTGCTCACAGTCTGTTCCAGTTCTCAGCACGCTACAGACTCCGTTCCTGCTCACAGTCTGTTCCAGTTCTCAGCACGCTACTGACTCCGTTCCTGTTCACAGTCTGTTCCAGTCCTCAGCACGCTACAGACTCCGTTCCTGGTCACAGCTTGCTTCAGCTCTTCGCACGCTACAGACTCCGTTCCTGCTCACAGCTTGCTTCAGCTCTTCGCACGCTACAGACTCTGTTCCTGCTCATAGCTTGCTCCAGTCCACAGCACGCTATAAGACTCTGTATCTGCTCACTATCTGCTCCAGCATACGCCGGCCCCAACCAGCCCACGGACTACAGCTTTCTTATTGGACTACCTTATCATACTCTCTGCCCAGGCCTTCTTCTACTACAGAGACTCTCACTGTTCTCCTAAGTCCCAAGGTTCTAGGACCCTGCGGGCTCCTCCTGGGGGGTTCCTGGTTCCCGGGTGAAGACCTCTGCCTGTGGCTCCGCCTCCCGACCTGCCCTATCATTGGGGTAGTTCGGCCCAAGGGTTCACTCCTGGTCCGCAGCTTCCCAGACTGCAACATCAGGTACAAACTTAGTTTATAAGCCCTCTGGGGATAGGGAAATACCTACAGTACCTGAAGTGTGGAATATTAAAATCTAAAAGAAAAAGCAAGCATCAGATGAACCATAAGCAAATAAATCCTCATAAAGCCTTTCTAAGCATGGTGGCTTCTAACCAACAGAAAAATCAGTTTTCAATTTCCAAAAGTTTGTGTTTACAAAAAAATCTTATAATCTGATAATTCTCTCAAATATAAAGATGGAGAATTCCACAGGAAAGGTCCAATGACTGCATAAAAACATGCTTATGGTTTACCTATAACCAAACATTCTTAAATGATGGAATTACAAATAAAGAATTGCCAGTGAATGAAGATTCCTAAAAGGAGATGTAGGCATCGGGTGTAATTCCATCCATCTGATAATATAGATATTCCTGGTGGAATTCTGCACACAAAAATTTAAAATTCCTTGCACAAAAATTTTAAAATTCTGCATACTTTATATTGGTTAAAATACACAATATACTTCAAAGTCTTTGAGTCATTAATTTAAAATATAATACAGAAAAGTTAATTTTCAAAGATGCAGAGTTGTTAAGATATTTTGAGCAGAATTCCTCTAAAAGTGCACTTTAAGAGAGTACCTTTCATCTCTTTCCCTACTCCCCTGGCAGATCCTTTCACTCTGCCCTCTCAAGCCCCAATTCCTCTGTTCTCCACTATCTCTCCCATACCCCTCCAGGCTCAATCCCTTCTACTGCATCTCTATCCTTAGCACCCCCCCCCCCCCCCCAAAGAACATAGGAAGTTGCCATACTGAGTCAGACCAAGGGTCCATCAAGCCCAGCATCTTGTTTCCAACAGTGGCCAATCCAAGTCACAAATACCTGGCAAGTACCCAAACATTAAATAGATCTCAAGCTGCTATTCCTTATTGATTAATAGCATTAATTACAAGAATTTATCCAATCTTTTTTAAACCCAGTTACACCAACTGCCGTAACCACATCTTCTGGCAATGAATTCCATAGCTTAATTGTGCATTGTATGAAAAGAATTTTCTCTGATTTGTTTTAAATGTGTTACTTGCTAACTTCATGGAGTGCCCCCTAGTTCTTCTATTATCTGAGAGAGTAAATAACTGAGTCACATTTACCCGCTCGGGTCCTTTCATGATTTTGTAGACCTCTATCACCGGGCCTCATTGCTCTTCAGCTGCAAGCGGGTTGGGCTCCACTCACAGCCCACTGGGCCTCTCTTCTCCAAGCTGAACAGCCTTAACCTCTTTAATCTATCTTCAGAGGGGAGCAGTCCCATGCCTCTTATCCTTTTGGTCGCCCTTCTTTGTACTTTCTCCAGTGCAGCTATATTTTTTTTTGAGATTCGTCGACCAGAACTGCACACAGTATTCACTATGGAGCGATACCAAGGCATTATGACATCCACCGTTTTATTCATTATTCCCTTCCTAATAATTCCTAACATTCTGTTTGCTTTTTTGGCCACCACAGCACAGTGAGCTGACAATTTCAATGTATTATCCACTATGATAGCTAGATCTCTTTCCTGAGTTTGACCGTTCTGTCATAGAGGCCCTCACACAGGCTTTCTCTGTCTCTCTTGCGCACATGCACACACACATCCTCTCACAGGCTCCCTCTCACTCTCACTCTCGCACATAAACCCACACACCCTCACACATGTTCTATCTGTTGAATCACAAAAACAGAAGCCAACTCCTCTCAATATAAACAGTCAAAAAGCACCAAAGAGAGGGAAATAGAATCCAATTCTATTGCCACAAACCAATATACACAAGAGACACGCCGGCAATCCTGGATTAGCGCCTAATGGCATCGTCTCGGCCAACCCCCAGCCTACCCCTGCCCCACCCAGACCCTGCAACAAAACTGTCCCTTTTTAAAATCCCGACTCTTCCACGCACTCTGGCAAATAAGTGCGCGGCTGGGCCATTTAGAAAATGCACTTGGCACGTGTGTTCGGCCCGGCCATGCACATATCTGCCAGGATTTGCGTGTGTCTGGGATTTAAAATCCCCCTGTTAATGTATACTAATTTAGTTCATGAGTCCAATTCTAATTGGGCCTTTCTTCATGTAGACTTCTTGACCTCCCCCCCAGCTTGACCATCAGGTAGGTGCCTGACAGAGCTGACCTGTCTGAAAAAGCCCTTTTGTGATTGGAGGGTCCATCTCCAGGCAGAACTAAGTCATGCTGACAGGTTTGGATCTGTTTTTACATAAACACACCTGACCTGTAATTTGTCTTTCTGAGCCCCTTTTTGAAGGACTCAGCATGTAGGCACAGGCTTGCTTGTGCACTCTGCTATGTTTGCTAAGACAAGACTCCTGTTAGCAGCAGCCTATGTAAACTGTGCCTGCTTGGCAATCAGATAATTCAGTTCCAACTTCAACTAGTTAGAAATTCAACACTTCTGTGTCTCTCTGAAATACAGTTCACCTCTCCACTGAAGTCAGAGAATCCATTTTCCTGCATGTATAGTAGTAAATTTGGGGGGTTTATTCCTAAAGCAGCATCTCAAACCCTGGTCTCTTATAATTCTTTAAGCCAACAGTGTTGTTAGGAACAAGAAAACCTGTATTAAAGTTAGTCTCTTAAACACATTAAGCAAATCACATTTTTACAAAATGAAATACTCATGTTGCCTGTGCATTCTATTTAATTACTTATCTATTGTTTACTGCCATAGGCAAAAAGAGAGATCAAACATCAAAAACACTCTGTGGGAGAGGAGCGATAACAAGGAGCTCATTTCGTAACATTCAGAGCATTTTCTGTTGCGTGGGAGCTTCTTCACAAAAGGTGTCCTCATTCTATTTGTACTTCCAGGCACAGGAAGGTAAATGCTTCAGGTATAACTGATAAATACTGATTGCCTAAAATTATTATTGTAAGAGATTTGTGTGCCTCTTTTGTACTGTCAGGAAAGCACATAGCACATATTCGACACATAGTAATTACAGAAGCCTGCAGTATAGCATGTTTAACTGTGCATACTCTGCTTTCATTCATTGCATTGAATCACTATGGTTCATGCATCAGATAACGCTCCTGCTCTGAGTTTTTCTTGGGATGTTGAAAGCTTATGTGTTCCATCTATTAACCAAAATAAGCTTCTGAAGTCATTAAGGTAAAATGATAATATTGATTTAAAATATGAATGTGCTATCATACTTCTCCTTGTTAAATGTAATAAATGCAGAATGGACTTTGAGGAAACAAAGCAATTCTAAAACATTGCTGTTGGCTATATTTGTGCAACCACTTTTTTTTTAAAATGAACTTGTGGTACTTTGTTTTCTTTCTTAATAGGTTCAGTTGGATTTGGGACCATGAGGATCATGATCCAATAATTATGATGCGCTCAGTCTGGGTATTTTATGGGAAGCGGGACCTCTGTATCATGGTCTATTGTCAGAATACAATCAAATCATGAATCTTCTTAAAAAAAAAAAAGCCAAACCTTCCTCATCCTCAAGCCCATGAAATGAAACTACCCATTTTGAGCCCTGCCTTTTCCAATTACGATCATCACAAAGTAAAATGTGGTCATTCTCTAGTGTTTTGCTGGATATTTATAGATTTGATTGCTTGTTGCACGCAGGTGCACAATTGTTTAGTGCTGACATTGTTTGTTATATTTGTAAAATATAGGCACAGAGGCCAGGATTCATCAAATTATCACATGTGATAGGAAGAGGGGCATGTTTTATGATAATAGCCTATTTATTGCAAAGTGCGCTATCTTAGCGCTTCGCATAGGTATTACCACAGAGTGCTATAACTTTTTTGTACTTTGTGGTAAGTACCACAATATATGAGAGAGAGAGAGAGAGAGAGAGAGAGAGAGAGAGAGAGAGAGAGAATTATAGTAGTTAGGTATTTATACTAGGGATGTGAATCGTGTCCTCGATCGTCTTAACGATCGATTTCAGCTGGGAGGGGGAGGGAATCGTATTGTTGCCGTTTGGGGGGGTAAAATATCGTGAAAAATCGTTAAAAATCGAAAAATCGAAAAATCGAAAAACCGGCACATTAAAACCCCCTAAAACCCACCCCCGACCCTTTAAATTAAATCCCCCACCAAATAACTTAAATAACCTGCGGGTCCAGCGGCGGTCCGGAACGGCAGCGGTCCGGAACGGGCTCCTGCTCTGAATCTTGTCGTCTTCAGCCGGCGCCATTTTCCAAAATGGCGCCGAAAAATGGCGGCGGCCATAGACGAAAAAGATTGGACGGCAGGAGGTCCTTCCGGACCCCCGCTGGACTTTTGGCAAGTCTCGTGGGGGTCAGGAGGCCCCCCACAAGCTGGCCAAAAGTTCCTGGAGGTCCAGCGGGGGTCAGGGAGCGATTTCCCGCCGCGAATCGTTTTCGTACGGAAAATGGCGCCGGCAGGAGATCGACTGCAGGAGGTCGTTCAGCGATGCGCCGGAACCCTCGCTGAACGACCTCCTGCAGTCGATCTCCTGCCGGCGCCATTTTCCGTACGAAAACGATTCGCGGCGGGAAATCGCTCCCTGACCCCCGCTGGACCTCCAGGAACTTTTGGCCAGCTTGTGGGGGGCCTCCTGACCCCCACGAGACTTGCCAAAAGTCCAGCGGGGGTCCGGAAGGACCTCCTGCCGTCCAATCTTTTTCGTCTATGGCCGCCGCCATTTTCGGCGCCATTTTGGAAAATGGCGCCGGCTGAAGACGACAAGATTCAGAGCAGGAGCCCGTTCCGGACCGCTGCCGTTCCGGACCGCCGCTGGACCCGCAGGTTATTTAAGTTATTTGGGGGGGGGGGGTTCGGGAGGGTGGGGGATTTAATTTAAAGGGTCGGGGGTGGGTTTTAGGGGGTTTTAGTGTGCCGGCTCACGATTCTAACGATTTATAACGATAAATCGTTAGAATCTGTATTGTATTGTGTTCCATAACGGTTTAAGACGATATTAAAATTATCGGACGATAATTTTAATCGTCCTAAAACGATTCACATCCCTAATTTATACCTCTATATGAGGCCCACCTAGTAACTCGAGGTGAGGTAAGGGGTCACTGACATTCAGAGTGAGGTGTACGAACAGAATAGTGCTCTCTTGTGAAGATTTGATGTCCTTCGGAGTGAGGAAACTCACCCAAAGATGAGATTCGTGCAATGTTCTCTCAACCTAGCTTGATGTTACCCAGATAGAGTGTCCATCAAGCTAGGTTGAGAGAACATTGTACGAATCTCATCTTTGGGTGAGTTTCCTCACTCCGAAGGTCATCAAATCTTCACAAGAGAACACTGTTCTATTCGTACGTCTCACTCTGAATGTCAAAGTGGCCCCTAACCCCTACACTACTACCTAAACCTCACCTCGAGTTACTAGGTGGGCCTCATATAGAGGTATAAATACCTAACTACTATAACTTCTTCCCCATTTTGTTTTGTTTATTTTAAAGACTTCCTCCCGCTCTCCTTCTCACTTTCTACTCAGCTGCACCCTCAATAAATGTACTCCCTACTCCCCACCCGACCAGGAAGCCCATTGCCAGGAGTGAGGTACTTCTTATCAGAGCAACGCTGGAAGCACCAGGAACAAATGAACTGTTAGTAGGGAGGAGAATGGCAATTATAATGGGGCACCAATACTAAAACAGAACATATGATAGTCATGTATGTATGTTATACTCCCCCTAATTTCATTTAAAAATTCTATTTATACAAGCTTTGCATTTTTGCTGTACTGTTCAAAGTGATGCATTAGATAGACAAATAGAAACCTGCCATAGTAGATGTCAGAGGACTTGCATTATCAAACTGTGAAGGTTGTAGTCTGAGGGTTGCTCCAGAAGTGAGTGGACTAATCTCAGGGGAGTCAAATCCAGGCCGCCGACAGTAGATGGAGTTCCGCCTAGGCCATCCACCTTCTCTTCGGATTGAGCCCTCCGATGCGGGTGGCCAGCGAAGCACAAGATACCATTCAATTTGCTACCCTCTCTCCCCATGCTCCGTTTCCCACCCTACCCTCTTTCCCTCCTCAATCTCCCTCTTCACCTTACCTGCCCACCCATCCATCCCCTTCCACCCATCCATCCCCACCCTCCCATCCCCATCATGATATTATTTAGCTTGAAATAACAGAAATGTCTTCGGTGCAATATAGAAATTGTACCCACTCTCAGAACCGGTATTGTTTTAGATACTTTTAGTTATTGTGTTGGTTTGTAAAGGTTTATTAGTTACATCAATTTTTTAATTGTATGTTATACATTATTGGATGGTCCACAGTCTGTACAGTCTGTTTTCCATCAAAACTGTTATATGGAATTTATTTTATTTAATACCTATTAATAATGTCAATGTAAAGCTTGTTGCTAAGTTATTGTTAAATGTAAACCGCGGTGATGTATTTCTTTACGTACTGCGGTATATAAAAACCCATAAATAAATAAATAAATAAATAAATAAATAAATAAGAACAGGGTTAGCCCCCGACATAGACAAGGAGTGAGAGGCCTGACACAGGATAAGGTACAGGAACTAACCAGAAATCCAGGAAGGATATCAACAGGAGTGCCAGCTGAAGAAGATGAATGTAGAAGCTGAAAAAATTGTAGTCTTCTTGGAAACAGAATGGAAGGCAGAGTACGAGGACCGGAAAGTAGGACCAAGCTTTGGTATCTGACTGCTGAAACTACTTCAGTATAAGTACAAGCCTATGCAGTCAACAAGATGGCTGCTGGGGGGAAGTGAGGAGGCCAGAGCTGAGGGGACTAGACAGGCAGTTCATCTGCAGGTCAGAGGACTAGACAGGCACCATCTGCAGGCCAGAGGAATACTCTGCAATAGATCCTTATAACAACTAAGAACATGTTATTCATACTTTTCATCTGTACATATTAAAGACCTCAAGAAGAAGATGCTGGAACTACACTGCCTGGAGGGGGAATGGCTGGAGTAGCTGCATATCAGGCAGGAGCAGGCCAGAGGTAAGTTCATATAATGCCCATCAGGGAGGTGTCAACATAGGTTTTATGTTTACAGATTCCATTGCATACCCCACTATTGCCATGCAAGCCAACTGCACTCTGTCACAGCCAGCAGCTTGAAGCATCCCTCATGCTATTAAAGTACAATCCATCCAAATCCCATAGGTATCCATCCAGCAGAATGGTGGCCAAAGCACAACCCCTGTGTCATGGCATATGTTGCCATGAAGCAGTATTCTAACAGTAGTCCCAGACCAACTATATATGTTAGTGTGTTAATGAGAACTCTACATACCTTAATCAGGGAATCTCTATGCCTCCCTTCCACTAAGGTCTCTTGGTCCAGTGGCAGCATCAGGACCACTAAAATGTTGGAACACAAGGCAGACTCCATAAAAACCTGCCCTGCCACAAGGCCTACCTCTGAACCAGAAGTGCTCCTATTGAAGGTAATTTCCACATTTTTCACATATATAATTTTCAATATTTTTCTAATATTGTCAACATGTGTCTTCCTACAACAAATTCCCTTTCATCATTAGTGACTTATCATGACATGAATGACAGTGCTTAAGCTAACAGCCAACACTTTGGCATATAGTTTTTACATCAGTAGTTAACAAGGAAACAGGATGATATTACCCACAAACAGGTTTAGGAATGACTTATTTCAGCAGTTATACCTCTACCTATGACTGCATTATAAAGTTTTACTATGGGACCCCTGAATTGATTTTTAATGTTTTATAAAATGTAACTGTGTATGTATCCAGTCCAGGCAACTTGTTTACTTTCAAAGATGTCATGGTCATCGACTTTTCTTCAACTGAAAAATGGGCAACTCTAGAGTCCGATTCATCAAGGCCTTTTCTCATAGACACAGAATGGCACGTAAATCCATCCTGGGAGGTAGGCTGCACTCCAGTGGGGCCAAAAACGTATTTGTAATCTCTTTGGAGCTGGAAACCTGGCCAGCTGTTCCTGCAGTCTCTTTCTCCAAGGTGTGGATGCTATTTATGGGGGGGAGAGCGTTAACTTTCAGGGCCCCGAGTGCTAAGCGTGACTTTCCTTGGATTTTCCCTAGGATAGGAGTCTCACTTCCCTGTCTCTGTGTCCCCATGGAGAGAGGTACATGCTCTCAATGTATGCTTTAGGTACCAAAAAACACTCTGGAGGCACTTGTTTGGTGTCCAAAAAATAAAGTCTTTACTGGTTAAAAATACTGATGAGAATGGCACCACAGCATTTCTTTTCTTTTACAATCTTCCTTCCCTCTATCTGTGCAGGAATAACTTGTACCAGGGCAGGGAAATCTCCACCCTCCAGGGCAGTGGTCCTCAACCTTTTTTTTCTATCAGGACACACCTGAGAGATGACGCTCACATGCGTGACACACTGAGCACATGACCATCATGGGACTAAATAGCATCCACAGGTGTCCCCCGCTTCCTAACGATGGGTGCAGAACAGAACTAAGACATTTCCCTGTACAACTCACCATACAAAAAGATATTCTGATTCTGGTGACATCTCAATAACAGCATCACAAACTCCTACTACCACATGCACTGTAAAATAATACAAACAAACCCCACTCTGTACAAGTCTATCAAACCTGCCATACCAAAGCAGCACTAACTCCAAGATATAAAACAGCAATAGCCCTACCCATGGAAAGGCAGCAGTTCACCACCAGTGCAGTAGCATATTGAGAAAATACAACAAATAAGACTGATACAAATCCCTACATGCTAGTAAATTACCTCATCTCAGTCACACACAAACAGAATACAGACAGAACTGCCTTCACCTAATATAGAATAAAATATCACAAATTACAAATGCGGAAACAAAAACTGGAATGGAAAAATTAAGATCTTCCTTTTGCAGTACAAAACCGGAGAGCTAGAAACACTAAGCAAAGTTCAAAGATAGAAGAAATGCATATTCTCAAAACTGACATATTATGGATCTTGTACCCAGTCACTCCCCTCCATGCCCCCATCACCCCTCACTTCTCCCAACTACTCAATCGTCCCTTCACATGCTCATATCCCTGTCCAACATTCCCGACACCCCCTATTCCCGTATCCTCTTCCCTGTGCCGCCTATCTCCCCTGCCCTTCCTTCTCCCCTTCCCTACCTAGCATACCTATGACCACCTCTTTCCCACCCCTTCCTGCTCAGCATCCCCTGATCTCCCCTCTCCCCTAACCCAGCAGGCCCACCTCCATCTCTCTCTCCACTTCCATCTTTCCTTTCTGCCCAGCAACCCCCAACCCCCAACCCCTCTTTTTTCCACCTCTCCCTATCCAGCAACCCCAATCTCCTTTCCCCCACCCTTTCCTACCCAGCAGACTCCTGACTTCCTATCTTCCAAGGCCTTCCTGCCCAGCACATTTCCCCCTCCTCTTGGCTCCCAATCAGCCCTGCCCCTTCCCCTTGCTCATTTAGCTCAGTCACTCATCCTCTTCCCCCTTGGTCATTCCCCCCCCCCTTCCCTCCCCTGTCCCCACTCCAACTCTGTCCCCTCACACTCACCTCTCCCCTCATTCTTCCTCCCCTGACAGTTACCTCCCTCCTCATTCTCCCTCCCCTCACTCTCACCTCAGTGACTCCCCACCTGGTGAGGGCTGTTTTATAACCTTTCGGAGATGGTGCACATTTTGTGTATGTATTTGTGTGTGCCCTCCCCCTTTGTACCCCAAAGTAATCCCCACAGAAACTTTGTGTTTATATAAGCCTCCCCCACCTCCCCTCCCCCCCAGGCCGGTGAATAGACTAACCCACAAGAGTTGCAGAATCTCAGAACTGCCCCCTGGCCCCCCCCCCCCGAACATGGATGCAAGAACATCCCCCCCGCCCCCTGCAGGCCCGACGATACCTTTCAAAAATGGTAGTCGGTGGAGTGGGCGTTCGGTCCGGCATGGAAGTATTGGCGCCGGGCCCTCGAGGTGGAGCAATGGGAGCGGTCGTCTCGCTCAGATAGTAAGGGCGAAGGTGCGCCGGTTGCCAGTTCAGAAAATGGCGTCGACGGGCCCTCGCCCTTACTATGTCACATGGGCTACTGCCGCTATTGGCGTTCCCGAGTGTCCTAGTAAGGGAAAGAGCCGTCGGCGCCATTTTGATTGCTGGCATCCGACAGCCGTAGTGTATGCGATGTGTCCCGGAGCAGGGTTGCCCCCCCCCCCACCCGCTGGAGCAGCCCAAACTATTCTGCAGTTTTCCGTGCGTTCGGAGGTTGAGGGCAGTAAGTAGAAAAGGCATGTGCGTGGGGGGTGTGAGGAGGGTGTTTGTGTGTGAGTTCGTAGGGTGTGGGAATTGCAAACATGTGGCATGTGAGTTGCCTCCCAGTGTAGCATGCTGTTATTTAGTGGGTTTTTGTGTGTTTTTTGAGGGTGTGTGAAATAAGTACAATTGGCATGTGTGCAGGGGTGGGGGGTGTGTGAGGAGGGTGGATTTGTGTCTGCTCGGATGGTGTGTGAATCGCAAACATTGGTCACGTGTGTGTGGGGTGTGAGCGTTTGTGCAAGGTGTAAGAGCTTCCGCTTACGTCCACCAGATGTCGCTGTTTTGTGGAACCAAATTTTAAAACTTTTTTACCAGCCCCTGGTGTGACATATATGTAATGTAAGTGTAGAAGATCCTTGCCGTATGTGAGGTGAAACTTGTGTCCAAATTTGAACGCAATCGGTTAAGTGGTTGCTGAGATTAGCGATTTAGTACAAACTATTTAACATTTTTATTTATATAGATTGTTGCGTTCGGCAGTTCGAGGGCTGCCCCCGCAAACCACCGCCCTTACTTTCACAGCCACACCCCCTTCCGGTGCTGCAGGATGCCACTGACACTTGCTCTGACTGGATGCGGCCAGATGCCATGATCTCCACGCCTCTCCTTAGGTGCACGCATGCCTGATGTTGGGCCATATTAAAGGGACCGTGGCAGGAAAGTCCCCGCGGCACCTACTGATGATGTCACCGGCATTGCCCTTTATAAGGGCAGCTTCCCTGATGCTCCTTGCCTCAGCAACAGATCCAGCTACATTTGTAGTGTGTGTGTTGCTATCGGCCTTCATTCTAGCCTGTTCCAGTCTTCGAGCCTATTCCGGTCCTTGTCTGCCTGACCTGCTCCTACCTTGCATGCCTGCCTCAGCCCTATCCATTCCTCTTCTTCTCCCTCGGATAGATCTTGACCTTTGCCTGGATACTCGATACCCCTGACTGCTGCCTGCCACTGACCTTTGCCTAGACCCTCAATATGCCTGAATGTCATCTGCCTTTGACATTGCCTGGATACATGATATGTCTGATTGCTGCCTGCCCACAACCCTAGCCTGGCCTTGGACCATGTCTCCAGTAGGGATGTGAATCATTTTTTGATGATTTAAAATATCGTCCGATATTTTGCAAAATGGCCACCGCAAAATGGCGGCGGCCATAGACCAAAACGATTCGACGCAGGAGGTCGTTCCGGACCCCCGCTGGACTTTTGGCAAGTCTTGTGGGGGTCAGGAGGCCCCCCCAAGCTGGTCAAAAGTTCCTGGGGGTCCAGCGGGGGTCCGGGAGCGATTTCCTGCCGCGAATCGTTTTCCGTACGGAAAATGGCGCCGGCAGGAGATCGACTGCAGGAGGTCGTTCAGCGGGGTTCCGGAACCCTCGCTGAACAACCTCCTGCAGTCGATCTCCTGCCGGCGCCATTTTCCGTACGGAAAACGATTCGCGGCAGGAAATCGCTCCCGGACCCCCGCTGGACCCCCAGGAACTTTTGACCAGCTTGGGGGGGCCTCCTGACCCCCACAAGACTTGCCAAAAGTCCAGCGGGGGTCCGGAACGACCTCCTGCGTCGAATCGTTTTGGTCTATGGCCGCCGCCATTTTGCGGCGGCCATTTTGCAAAATGGCGCCGGCTGAAGACTACACGATTCAGCGTGCCGGTTTTCCTGCTCTCCCCCTTCCCCCGATTTAGCTACGGACCGCCGCTACGGAGGTAATTTAAGGCATTTGGGGGGGGGGGGTTCGGGAGGGTGGGGGATTTAATTTAAAGGGTCGGGGTGGGTTTTAGGGGGTTTTAGTGTGCCGTGTTTTAGTGTGCCGCTGGACCCCCAGGTAATTTAAGGCATTTGGGGGGGTTCGAGAGGGTGGGGGATTTAATTTAAAGGGTCGGGGGTGGGTTTTAGGGGGTTTTAGTGTGCCGGCTCACGATTTTAACGATTTTCACGATACTTTACACACCGAAACGGCAACAATACGATTCCCTCCCCCTCCCAGCCGAAATCGATCATTAAGACGATCGAGGACACGATTCACATCTCTAGTCTCCAGTCATCAGCAGAGACCCTCACCTAAGTCCTGATGGCCCCGGCACCCAAAAGCTCAACCCGTGGGGAACATGGACTGGTAAAAGTGATATGACAGAGGTCTTTAAAATCATGAGAGATCTAGAATGGGTAAATGTGAATTGGTTATTTACTCTTTCGGATAATATTAATCAAGTTGACTTAGGGAATAGCCGCTGCTATTACTGGCATCAGTAGCATGGGATCTTCTTGGTGTTTGGGTACTTGCCAGGTACTTGTTGCTTGGATTGGCCACTGATGGAAACAGGATGCTGGACTTGATGGACCCTTGGTCTGACCCAGTATGGTAATTTCTTATGTTCTTAAGCTCCTGACTGGTCTCTGCTTTGCCTGGGTCCGCCTGCTGACAGTGAGAACCCTCAGGGCTCCTCCCTGCAGGTAGAAACAATCTCACCTCAGTCCAAGGGTCCACACAACAGATATTTAATGTAATAGCTCCCTGTTACTCTTAATATGTATTTACAGTTAAACACAATACATTGACAATTTAAAAATAAATGCTTGGTTTTATTTTTAAGGAACACTTCTGGATCCCACTGAAGATTAAGAATTTGTGCAATTATCAAAGGTATGTATATTTAAGTTATAACAAATCGTTGCACCACAATAACGTTTGAGTCTTGATCACACGTTTCTCTTTGTGTATAACTGGTTACTCTGGGGGAGTTGTCCTGATCATTCTTAGGTTTCAATACCTTCAGTAGTCTGTGGAAAGAATAACCTCACTGCATAGATGAAAGTTTCTCTATGGATAACATCAATCCTGTCCCTGAAATTCAATAACAGGTAGATTTTATAAGGTGCGCGCGCACGTCCATGTGCACATGCTTCCCGGCACGCACACACGGATGCGCCGATTTTATAACACGCGGGCGCCCAAGAGGCCCAGCCACGCGTGTAAAGGCCGGTATGCGCTCAAGTGCCGGGCCTCTTGGACGGGGCAGGCCAGAGGGCGTGTTTTGGGCAGGCCAGGACAGCACCATTATTCACTGTCCTGGAGCCTCGCGTGCTGAGGGGTAAAATTGTGCAAATTCACGCAGCAACTCGACAGGTGTAAGTAAGGAAAATTAAGGTACATATACATGTTTTCTTATTTTTCTATTCTTCGATGTTTTATTATGGCTAATCAATTGTTTTCCTGCTTTAGAAGCCCCCCAATAAAATATAAACCCTATACAGGTAAGCACTTTGAATACCGATTATAAACTACCCAATATAAAATAGTCCTACTGATTCTGGACAGAATTATATATGTCCCCTTTTCTAGTGAGTTCATAATAACTCCTCGATGATGCTGTGATAAGTTTTGCTAAGATTCTGTCAGCTAAGATGATAGAAGATAATCCCACAATGCCAACGAGTATGTCATTGTAGCCATTCTCTGGCCCTCTTGACTCATGGCGACACTGTCTACCTCTTTCCCTAACTTTAAATAAAATCCTAGCTGCTTGCACATTCACAATGGAATCTTTTCCTAAACAGGTAAATGCACATGGGGGGGGAGGGGGGCCACTTTTCAAACTCTCTGAATAGGGTTAAAGAGCACCTGTACTTTTTGCCAACCGGCTCTGGACCAATTCTCAAAATGAAAGTATCTGTGTACTTTCTTTTTGAAACGTGCCATGGGAACGAATCATTTATTATCTCTTCTTTTAATTTTTTACTAAAAGTTCCCATATTCTGCCTAAGCCGACACAAGATGTTCTAAGCGGGTTAAAGCTTCGAAGAGAAAATTTTAAAACAATAATCAAAGTACCATCAACACAACAATTAACACTAAAAGAAAATAAAATAAAACAAAATAATCTAAAACAATCAACTCTATCAAATACGCAAGATCACTTGCACCTACTTTTTCTATGGGTAATATTTTGCTTGAAAAGTAAGGGCATAAATTGGAAAATAAAATGTATGTGCAGAATTGTAACTTCCCCGCCCTAAACACAACTCCAAATCATTTCATCTCATTGTAGCTAAAAGCATACAAGTTGGACTTTTAGCAGCATCGAGGGTGTGTAATTTCCAGACAATCAATTTACTCAGGTAAAATGCTTTTTATCTGTGGAAATTGCTTGGAAAATTGACTTCTAGTTGTATAGTCTAAAGAAAAAAAACCCATAAATGCATACAGCTGTACTCATAACTCTTGTTACTTTTTAAAATATCTTTACATATGTCAGTTTCTATTATACCAGCAACAAATGGCACCTTTAAAGGGAAAATTACAGTAGTAACTTCAGCTGGATTAGTTACTTTTTGATCTGAAGGAACTTTCCTACAAATCCTCTGTTAGCCTTCTTTATATACACATAATCTGGTGGGACTATAAATAGGATTGGTTTATTCACTTTATAATGTAACCAGAAAAGTTGACTCCCACAATTAATTAACTTTCAAACAAAAATACTCAGCTCTCTACGTAAGTATCTTAGGAGCCCATTTATTAAGCTGCATTAAACATGATAAACGCTGCATTTGGCACATAATATGTTATATATAAACATGTTAATATACATTATCAGTAAAACTTGTTAGCATTGCCGATGATGCTTAAACATATGGTGAAGTGTACGGCAAAAATGAATGAGCTGAATCGCATGCAATACAGCTCATTAATAGGAACAGTGTTTAATGTGGATCAGACACCTCCAGAGGTATAGTTAACTTGTCTCCAAGAGAATCAGCACGTTAATGCACCGACCAGTGCTCTCACGTCTCCTCCCATCCTCCACTTTACTGGGGTAGTAGCCCAAAGTGTTAAAGCCAACTTCCCTCCCCACCAAGGCAAATCACTACCTCCCCATCCAGACAAATACCCTCCCTCCCCCAGAGTCAGTCCCCTCCCATCAAAAGGGCAGATGCAAAAAAAAAAAAAAAGCGCGGAAAGTGGGTGCTGAAAAGTCAGCACCCGCTTTCTTAATGTGCGCATGTGCCCGCAAGGGGGGGGGGGCGCCATGTTATATTATAATTAGGTTGTCGCGACCCTAGCGCCTCCTTGCTAACGCGACCCCGCGGTTACCGGCGGTCTGCCTGTTATGAACACCGACGCCGATAAACTCGGCGGGCGCCATGCGCACATTGAGAAAGCATATCGGCGTCGGTCTTCTTAATGTGGCCGGATGAGTTGGTTTGGTTTTTTTTTTTAACTTTTAAAAGAAGTACAGAAAAAAAGCACATTTATTTTTTTGCATTTGGAGTGAACGAGTAATTTGCATGTGATGCGCGTTAACTCATTCACTCCACGGCGGATGCGTGTTAAATAGGCGCTAATCCCCTTATTGCATCAGGGGGTGGATTAGTGCTTATTTAACCCGCCTCTGACTGTGGGTTATACAGTGCGCTCGGCTGAGCGCACTTTATTGTATCGGCCTCAAAGTCTGAAAGAGCTTCGAGCCCCAATGCCCCCCCCCCCCAATCTCCAAAGGAAGATCTGAGTCCCCAGAGCCCCCTGCTGTCAGGTTCTCTTCCCCTGTGAAGAATCCTGAGGCTCTCCAGGCCAGGAGCGATCCCTAGTCACTCCTGCCTTCCTGGCATTAAAATGTCAGTTGTTGCCTGCTGACCTGCAGCTCCCTTTTGCCCCTCACAGGTAGCTCCCCTTTTCCTTTTCTGATCATTTTAAGGTATTAAAGGTTCAGAGTGTTTCAATAAGTATATTTAAAATGTCAAATGAAGTTTTTGTACAGACTGCCAGTTTGACAGCCACATAAGAAATAATATAGAGCTGTCTAAAACATATATTTTATTTAGAACCTATCCTCAAATTTAACAGTTTTCAAAAGATAAAGTACAAAGTGACTAATGTAGAGATCCTCTTGGATCCCTACCAGAAGCAATACAGAATAGTCCCTTTGTGTGAGGAAGAAACAGAGTAAAAATGTGGGTAGGTAGCTCCCCCGTATGGATGAGAGTAAATGGTGTGTTCCTTTGATATAAATGCTCATCCCACCATTTTAAGGTATGGATTTTCTCTTTCCTTTTGCAGGGGCAGTATGTCATGGCTATCCTCTAATTTGTTCTGCTTTCTTAAGTCTTAATGCTTCCATGGAGACTTTTATTTTGAAAATGACAGTTTCTTTCCACCCTACCTATCCCATTTCTTTTTTTATGATGATTTATCTGAGTTCCCAGTACTCAATAACTAAGGACTCATTTACTTTCTTTTTTTCTTCTTCTAACGGCAAAAGGGAGCGGTCTCTTCAAGAAGGAATCTGTTGCGCTCGGGGGTGGACCCTTGTCCTGGGGCAGAGGTGGAACGCCTCCTGAAAGGGAACAGGAGGTAACTGCCCCTAGGGGGCAGAGCACTGGAGGAGACAGAGGCTAGGAAGAGCTTCACCACTGGAAGCCCGAGGTCCCCCCCGGGAGGAGCCCATAGGGACCCGGGCTGCTTGGACTTAGATGGGCCTCGCAGGGTCTCCTAAGAGAGTGAAAGTCCGGCGTGCCCACGGAGACATGGGGAGCGCTATCGGATTCAAAGGGGGCTGCTGGTTGGAACAGGGAGAACCAGAACAGTGTTGGTGATGACAAGGCGAGGAACAGAGCCAGAATCTGGAGACGAAGTCAGGCAGGCAAAGGTCAATGTCCAGAGGTCAGTCCGAGGAATGGTCAGCAAAGCATGGGTCAGGTACCGGAGGTTAGATGAGGTCAAAGGCAGGCTGGAGTCTTGAGGCAGGCGGCAAGCAGGTCAGGAACAAGCTGTGGTCTTTGAGGCAGGCGGCAGGCAGGCAGGCAGGTCAAGAACAAGCTGAGGTCAGTACCAGTAAGACAGTCCGAGGGTACTACCTGGGTAGACAGACAGACGAACACAGGAACTAGGATGCAGGAACGAGTCAGGAATAGAACTGGAACAGAAGGATCTTGGAACGAAACTAGGAACAAGCAGGAACAGGTACAAGCGCAGAGGAAATCTTAGAACAAACCGACCCAATTGCCAGGCAAGGAAGCAGAGACAGGAACTTCCTTATATCGAGGGATCAATCAGGGTGCGCCGTAGAGCTAGGACCCGCCCTTGGCCCTACATGAGTCCGGACAGTCTGCGCGCGCGTATGGGTATGGCTAACATGGTAAGAGCTAACACAGGTAAGAGCTAAACCAATTGTGGGCAAGACCAGTTATTCCGATCTCGCGAAGTCGTTGGAGGAGTATCTGATGGCTATCTTAGGTTTTTTAAGAGGGGTGGAGGATTGTATGAGGTATGAATGTGAATGAGTGTATGTGGGGTGTTTTAGGATATTGCTTCTGAATAGATTTTGTATGTCCATGATATAAAAATGTTAGAAATTGATTGAAAATTTATTATATGGATTCTTGTAATTTGCACATGTGTTTTTGATATTGTATACATTAATAAAAATGATAAGCTATGAAACACTGTGATGTAATGTTGTGCTAAACTGAAGTATAACAATATGTATTAATATTGTATATTATACTTGGAAAACAGGATCTTTATGATTCCCTATATACATGTAAGGATTCCCATAAAGTAACACATCCAGGATCAAAACTCTCCTCTCAGGATCCCGATAAACATTCTGCATGTGAAAAGATCATGATTTATGAAAGAGGATGGACATACCTGCCATTTTTCCCATGCCCAAGGATATTCCACATCTTCCACCCATCAGCGTTTAAGTTTCTGATACTTGATATCATTCAAGCGCGTTTCTTATAGAACTGCAATTTTTTCATGCTGTCTATTTAAAGCACTCAAAATCTTTTGACCTTTGACTATTGAATTCACTTCCCCAACATTTCAAGTCACCACTTTCAACCCATCAGGTCATGCCAGAGAGAAGGGTTATTTTAGCTCTCGAACTAAAACAAAACCAACAAAGAAAGGGAAAGATTCCCCAGCTTAAAACTCTTCCCTTATCACTTCCACTCATCCAAAGTACCCTAGATAACCCCCCTTGAGACCTCTCCTACCTCCCCATCCTGCCTCCTACCTTCCAAACTACTCTCAGTGAGAATTCATCTTCCAAGTCCCCATCCACACATGGTAGTCACACCCAATGCATAGGGTGCTGCCTCCCCATTTACAGCCCACCATCCCATCCTCCCAAGCAATAAGTGCAAAAGAAGTAAACATAGTTAGCTGATCACATAGCTGAAACTTGGATCAGTTAACCATCATAATAACCCAGAGGATGAACACCAATAAAGTCTACATCCATGTGAATGCTCAAAAGTAACATGGAGGCATTTGCAAATATTGCTCCACTGAAAAAAACAGCGAGGAGGCAGCAACAAACTAAAAAAAAACAAAAAACAGTCTAGAAAAAAAAGAAGAAAATGTGTTAACAATCAAGTGTATGTGTTGCAAAGAAAATATCATAAGCTGAGGAAGAGGGGAACATCACTGAAAACCCTCAACATGAAAGACCCCAACATTGACAACCATCAGGAAAAACTGATCTTATTCTTTCCTCAGCCAAAGAAGTGCTTCCAACAGTTTAAAGACGTAGAAAAAAAACAGTAGCGCTTCCAATGTAAATGGTTAAGTAGTGGGCAAAACAAAGCCATTAGTTGCCATTAGGGTGTTCAGAGCATGTCACACATGTTGCTGCTTGGCTCAGCCTCCAGAAGTAGGAATGTAAGGCTTGCTAAGGAAACAACAGTGGCTTATCCATTGCTCAGTATTGCAGTGTCAGACGCTACTCAAAACGATCCTTCCAATGTGGCCAGAAACTCTTGTGCCGCTGTGAGAGTATTAAGCCACAGTGTTTCCCCTTTATGAGAAACTTGGAGGCGCACTGGATAGAGAAGCATGCTTTTCACCTTCTTTGTATACAATTTGGTGCACACTGGTGTGAACTCTCGCCACCTAGCAGACACTTTCTCTGAGTAATCCTGAAGATTAGGATCTTTTTGTTATAGAAGTGCATTTGTTTCCCAAGTCGTAGCAACTGCAAAATGAGTGATTTGTGAGAAAAATTAAAGACCCTAGCAATCACAGTATGGGCTCTACATCCATCATCCTCCTTCTGACCCACTCTATGCACACGCTTGATCCAAAATTTCTCAGGTCAGCCGCTAAGTCCAACTCACGAGATAGCCAGGACTCTTAAGAAGCTTTGTAGTTCCGTGTCAGACACTGCTTCCAGAATGCCCAAAAACTGAAGGTTATTATGCCTCAATCTATTTTCGAGGTCCTCAGCTTTCTCCTCCAACTGCAACACTCTCTCTTGCAACTCGGCAAGACCCTTGGTATTAGTGTACATATCATCCTGCAGATCGGACACATGTTGCTCTAACTCGGTATGCGACCCGTGTGTTAGTCACCTCCTCCAATTTTTGAAAAATGTTGTCCAGCTCAGTATCTAGTCCAATAATTGCCACTGGTGTAGACTCTGTTGCACTCAGATCACTCAGGAAGCTGGGCTCAGACTCCATCCCCCCATCGGCCATTTTGGAATCAGCCGCGCATTACTTTTCTTTGTCTTTTTTCACTGACCTTGTTGACATAGCCAGCTAAGAATCATATGAAGAGTATTCCCAAGATGTCAAATATCAGAGCACGAAAATGGAGGCCTGGAATGGTGAGCCAAGCGCCGATGGTAATGGATATCCAGGAGCAGACAAGGTAAGCATCCTCACTTACTCACAGCATCACATGACCTGAAGTTTAAGGTTTTAATAATCTTTTTTAAGGCCAGAAGAGATATGGGTTTTTATTATATTAAATCTCATCTTAAGCCATATGTCCCAAACTGAAATCTTTGATATGTTGCAGTCTATTAGCCTTCCTTCTACTATCAGCATTGTGACAAATGAACACAAACAACAGAGCTTTTTTAAATATAGCCCTGACTTTGTGGAACAGTTTGCCTTGGGAGCAATGCTTCATCAGCAATTATTTTCTTAAAAGGCTTAAAAAAGGCTAAAATGTGGCTATTTGAACAAGCCTTCTTAAATTTAATTTGTGGATTCCTAGGATTAAATAGTATTTCCCTGTTTCCCTGCTGAAATGTGTGCTGCAGCAGTCAAAAAAGCAAACAGAATGTTAGGAATTATTAGGAAGTGAATGGTTAATAAAATGGAAAATGTCATAATGCCTCTGTATCGCTCCATGGTGAGACCACACCTTGAATACTGTGTACAATTCTGGTCGCTGCATCTCAAAAAAGATATAGTTGCGATGGAGAAGGTACAGAGAAGGGCAACCAAAACGATAAAGGAGGTGGAACAGCTCCCCTATGAGGAAAGGCTGAAGAGGTTAGGACTGTTCAGCTTGGAGAAGAGACGGCTGAGGGGGGATATGATAGAGGTCTTTAAGATCATGAGAGGTCTTGAACAAGTAGATGTGAATCGGTTATTTACAAGTTCGGATAATAGAAGGACTAGGGGGCATTCCATGAAGTTAGCAAGTAGCACATTTAAGACTAATTGGAGAAAATTCTTTGTCACTCAACGCTCAATTAAGCTCTGGAATTTGTTGCCAGAGGATGTGGTTAGTGCAGTTAGTGTAGCTGGGTTCAAAAAAGGTTTGGATAAGTTCTTGGAGGAGAAGTCCATTAACTGCTATTAATCAAGTTTACTTAGGGAATAGCCACTGCTATTAATTGCATCAGTAGCATGGGATCTTCTTAGTATTTGGGTAATTGCCAGGTTCTTGTGGCCTGGTTTGGCCTCTGTTGGAAACAGGATGCTGGGCATGATGGACACTTGGTGTGACCCAGCATGGCAATTTCTTATGTTCTTATGAGGTTTATATTGTAATGCTGTTTTTATTTTGTTGTTCTGCACTCTGTATGTGATCACTAATCCATACAGAATCTCAGGGTGACCACAACTGAAAGGTTCCCAGGTATGCATGGGTAACAAAATCACCTACTTTAGTAAATTTGATGCTAAGATTCTTAACAAGGAAGTCCCTCTTTGCCTTGGATGAGTTTAAACATCAAGAAAAGCACAATTGCTCACAATAGACATACATATATAGTACTGTTTATGTAGAAACATAGTCAAGTAAATTACTTTTATGTCCTAAAGTTCTTTACTTGTATTCTTTTTAAACTTCCGAAGAAAGTGACATGTGGATACATTTTTTACAAAAAAAAATAAATTATAGTTTTCATTTACTGAAGAAACTATTTTCAAGAACTGTTTGGTCTATTCAGATGTTTACTTTAGTATATTTGACTTCCTGTTAATCGTCAGAGCACATAGTGGGATGTGATAATACAAATTCTTACATTTTAGGGCAAACAAAAAAGCTTTTAATTTATGGTGGGATTCAAATTGAATCGTGGTGAGAGTTTTCCATGTTGTGCCATATTATTTATATGGTTTACTCCAGGAGCCAGTTAATAAATATAATAGAGTCTTTTATAACATTCTTATCCCCTAATAATATCTTGAGATCAAGCATTTTACTTTGATATTTATGAATCATGGAAACTCAGAGAGAGATTGTTTAGCTTGCCAGTGCACTTAGGTCTTTATTCAATAAAGAGATTTTGCTGTATGATTATAATGGAAGAAACCCCTTTGTGCTCTTAATATTTGTAATCACAATACAATACTTAACTGCATTTTACGTACATACTTTAATTATACAAATGACTAAGGACCTTATTTTCTAAGAATATATTTTTTATGTACATAAGTGAAAGGGCAAAAACATTGCAGGTTTCCAGTGCTATCCCATTATCAACATTACGAGAAATCAAAATGATATATCAGCATTGACTGAACTGCTCATTAAGATGATAACCCAAAGTCAGGTGCATGGAAATAAATTCCATTATAGTGGAAAGCGATTGTCCAGTCCGATGGTGCAAAATAATTAACTTTAACTTGCCCATCTCTGTGCAGGACCTCTGGATCTTAATGGCCCTGATCTGCCAGATAGGGCTCCAGAACGGTCTCCTTCTCAGGGGATCTGAAGAAATGTTCTGGCTGAGTGAGATCTCCATAAATCTCAACATTCTTCCTCACTTGGAACCTGCAAAATAAGTAGAAGAGGACACAGCCCAGCAACAACAGAGCAAAACATGATATTAAACTTTGCTTATCATTCCAGTCCTTAGATTAGAAATACTATGCGGGAGCCATGATCAACCTTAAGAACAATGTCTGAGGTAGATAAATGTAAAGCAGCTACAGCAGAGCTCCACATATATTGGTTGGCTCTCCTCCTCCAGCATCAGACACCCTGGCTGCACCTCCAATGGCAGGGATATTGTTTCCCAGTATGGGGATGGGCATGCTTGAAGTGACATTATGTATCTCACCCAGCCGTTTGCACTGGGGCAAGATTTCATGATGGCGTCCACCTCCTTGATCACCCCAGGAACATAAGGGAAAATAGTGGCCATATAATTTAATTAATCCTCTGGGTCCAGCATTCTGGGAAAATAGGACAACCTACAGGCATGGAAATCTTCCTTCATTGGTATGGGTCCAGTGTAAGAACATAAGAACATACAAAGTTGCTGTACTGGGTCAGTCCTAAAGTCCATGAAGCCCAGTATCCTGTTTCCAACAGTGACAAATCTAAGTTACAAGTACCTGGTAAGTACCAAACATTAAATAGATTCCATGCTACTAATGCCAGTAAAGGCAGTGGTTATTCCCTATGTCAACTTGATTAATAGCAATTTTCAAATCTTTGTTTAAACCCAGCTAAACTAACTGTTCTAACCAAATCCTTCAGGAATGAGTTCCAGAGCTTAATTGTGCATTGAGTGAAAAAGAAATTTCTCTAATTTGTTTTAAATGTGCTACTTGCCAACTTCATGGAGTGCTTTCATCCATCTATTATCTGTAAGAGTAAATAACCTATTCACATTTACCCATTCTAATCCTCTCATGATTTTATAGACCTCTGTCATATCCTGACATGGCTCATATACCCATCTGATTACTGGAACTCAATCTACATAACCCAGCTTTAGTTCCCCAACCCAAGTGGGGTACTCCTCGTCAACTGTAGGCACCACTTGCTCATAGGAATCACACATGCAGGGGCTACCCTTATGAGTTCTCCTCTCGGTGGCAGCTGCAAAGAGCTCTGGAAACATTACTTGAACACTGGCCTCTACATCGGCAATGGCCTGTTCTCGATCCCTGCCCTTTGGATATCTAGTAGCAGTATCAGCAGAGGAATCACTCCCATCACCCTCCTTAGCCTACTGGTCGACCACTGACATACACAGGTTGGGTATAACTTGCCGTGCATCCTGACTCTGTAAATAATTTGAAGGGTTAGATGAGGTAGATTCCTCAGGTTATACCCAAAGATTTCTAATCCGTAGATCCAATGGGCCCCTCCTTTAAGTGGATAACACATCTCAGCTGGTTTCCTCCTGGGAGCTGGCTGCATCATCCACCACGGTTGAAGTTACCTTCACCTCTTTTAGTTCCACTCCGGGTCCAATGGCCACTCGATTAGCAGGGAAGCCATACTGGACATGTGGCCAATGAGGTGCCTCCCTAGAGGGTGCAGCTGTTTGGTAGTTATAAAGTCACTCGAGTGCAGCATCCAATGGTACCAATGTTCCAGATGGCTTTTGGCCGCAAACGCTGATAGTCACTGAACTCGTAGTCCCATACTTGGGATCGCTGATGGTTTTTGCAGGTGCAGTCCCACACAAAGGATCACAGATGATGTGGCAGTCCCTTGCAAAATTGCAGTCCTCAGTAAGGAATCGTGAAACTGCTCTTTGGCAATCTTGAGTGATGCGGTAGTCTTTTGATAGATGTAGACATAGTCCAGTTCCAAGAAAAAGTTTTGTTGAAGCAAACAAGTGCTCAGCACAGTGAGAACGCATGAATCTCTATCCTCCTGCGTCTGTGCCACAACTGCTCCTCATGCTTTTTAAACCAATCAATTACCACACAAAGTGGAAAGTGTCCCATTATAAATGCTCAACAGTGTCTTTGAAATATTAAAAGGGAAACATCCTCTTAAAAATATAATTAATTTCTTGCGACGATATTTTCATTACTCAAACCATTTGGTTGGTGTTAATAACGAATTATGCGGGACTCTAACCAACACTGCCGTTAAGAACAATTATTATATCTTTTTAAAGCACATTGCAATTTATAAAAAACTTTGAAAAAAATCATATCGGGTAGGAGGTGGAACGTTCATGATTAAAATCCACACAAGGCACTACAAGTCAGTAGTGCATTGAAATTTATGAAACAATCCACTTCCTTCCTAAAAATTTTTTTTGAGTAATGAAAATATCGTCGCAAGAAATTAATTATATTTTTAAGAGGATGTTTCCCTTTTAATATTTCAAAGACACTGTTGAGCATTTATAATGGGACACTTTCCACTTTGTGTGGTAATTGATTGGTTTAAATAATTTAGTGAACCCTATACGATTTGTTGGTGCCTAGTAAGTTTGGTTTGCCTCATGCTTTTTAGGCATTCGTAGCATGGTATCACCTACGTGAATAGCGTGATGACATGGCAGTTCTGTGTTGCGATTTCCAATTGGCTCAGTAACTTTGGTGCCAAAGGCAGTTTTTCTGACATGTCCACATGCAGATTTTCCATGCTTAGCTCTTGCAAGATGTCCCAATGGTGGGAATGTTGGCCATCTTTAGCAAATATCACTGTTCGCCAGAACTCATCGCTGTCACTCCAGGAAGTAGCATAAACAGTCACAAATATTACAAAACACAGGTTTTTTCACTTCAGGGCTCTTGTAAACTTGCAAAAAAGGGGCCCCTGTTCAGGCATCACTTTATGTAACCCCTGGGTGGGACGGATCCTTTAGCTGGCACCCAGGGGCACATAGGAAAAGAAAGATGGACCCATTATGCATACAACTCTGCTTAACTCTGTTTCTCACTCCCTACACAGATAGCTTAACTCTCTGAGGTCCAGGATTCCAAGATGGGAAAGAAAAATAGTTCTAATGCTTGTTTTATAATACCAGCCCGTCTCCATCCTTGTAAAATATGCTAATAATTATCAGGCTTTCATCTATAAAAACACACTGAGAAAGTGGGCTGGCTTCCATCTTTTTTTTACTGATAGTTGATTAGATGACTGAAGAATATTTACAGCTTCATCTCTTGTTCAAATAAAGTCAATAAATAATAGGACAGCAGAAAGATTAATACATTTGTGACTTTACTTCTTTAGCAAAGTCTCTTAGATTTAGATTACTGCAGCATTTCTTGGAAGCACACTTACATTTGAAATCCTTATTTTCCCCAATTACTTCAAATAGTTCAAATTACTCAGATTACTCAGATTGAAGATGTGATGAGTGGTTCTGGTTGATGTAGCCTTGTAGGCGAACCTAGACCAGTCGCTTTTCTGACAGGTTGAGCCCTTGGGTTCTAGCGGCTGACATGACTTATGCGGATCTCTAGGCAGGTAGAGAGAGCAAGAGTCCAAGGACATGCTGGGGACAGGCAGCAAGCTGGAGATACTGGGACAAGCCAAGGGACAGGAGAGGCCAAGCGTCGAGGCAGGTGGCAAGCACGTATAATCTGGTACAAGCCAAGAGATCAGGACCAGGAGGCAAACAAACATGGTCAGGTTCAAGATAAAAGGTCAGATCAAGATGGCAGCAATCATGGTCAGGTCCAAAGCAAGAGGTCAGATCCAGGTGTCAGGCAATCATGGTCAGTCCCAAGCAAGAGATCAGTAACAGGAGATCAGGTCAAGGATGGACGAAGATGCACAAGAGACTCTGGACGAGCCAGTCAGGGCAGGACAAGGCTGGATGAGTCAGGCTGGGCAATAGGAACCAAGGAACAAGGAGCCAGGAATGCAGGAACAATCAGGAACACAGGAGCAACTTACATTACTCTAGGCAGAGATCCATTGCTGAGGCAAGGCCTAGGAGCACGGCTGGGGTTTAAATTCTCAGCCACACTGATGTCATCAGGAGGTGACTCTGAGGACTTTCCAGCTGCAAGGCCTAGATAAAGGACAGAGGGCTATGTATGCATCTATGGGAAGGTACTGCTCGATGAAGGAGGTTAGGTGGCGTCCTTCCTGAAAGGGAATCTGGGTGGTGTTTCAAGCTGTTTTCGGTGGTGGTCAAAATCGAGCAGCGTGCAGGCCTCGAATAGGTGCTGGCAGCATTGGGGTGAGTGCGGTGGCTTGCAGGGCAATCCCACAAGCCACCAAACGTAACAGAAAAAAGTTTAATCTGCCTTTATACTCTCAAATTTATCCCAGTTTGGTTAGAATAAAGTCTGCATATTATTATTTGAACTTAAGTCCCAGTTCTCATACCTTTCTTGAAGTCTTTGGTTATACTTTAGCTCTCCTGTTTAGTACCTGACAGATACTGTTCTCTCCAGTACCTCTCACTTTCACCAGCAGCGTACACATTTCTTAATACCTTCAGCTCCTTTTGTTTTCTGCAATGGGCAGAACTCCCTTCTATGATGATATTTAGTTGGAGAGTAGAAAGTAGACAGGCTGGTGCCACTTCTCATTGTGTCATAGGAGACAGTGATCTCTCTTATTAGGCCGATACAGTACAGTGTGCTCCGATGGAGCGCACTGTTAACCTGCTCTTGGACGCGCGTTTTCCCTTACCCCTTAATCAGTAAGGGGAGGAAAATGCGCGTCCAACCCGCGGCACCTAATAGCGCCCTCAACATGCAAATGCATGTTGATGGCTCTATTAGGTGTGCGCGCGGGATACAGAAAGTAAAATGTGCAAGCCGCACATTGTCCTTTCAGAAATTAGCGCCAACCCAAAGGTCGGCGCTAATTTCTTCCAGCACCGGGAAAGTGCACAGAAAAGCAGTAAAAACTGCTTTTCTGTGCACCCTCCAACTTAATATCATGGCGAGATTAAGTCGGAGGTCCCGAAGAGTAAAAAAGTTAAAAAAAAAATTTTTTTGAATTCGGCCTGCGGCTGTCGGGCCGAAAACCGGACGCTCAATTTTGCCGGCGTCCGGTTTCCGAGCCGTGGCTGTCAGCGGGCTCGAGAACCGATGCCGGCAAAATTGAGCGTCGGCTGTCAAACCCGCTGACAGTCGCCGCTCTGGGCCAAAAGGAGGCGCTAGGGATGCGCTAGTGTCCCTAGCGCCTCCTTTTGCCCGGATCTACCGCCGGACCTAATTTAAATACTGCATCGCGCGCACCGGGAGTGGACTTTAGTGTATCGGCCTGCTTGTTAGGGTTAGAATATACCAACAGGAATTAGAGGGCCATGGAGGGACACAGTATTTCACTGTCTCCAGCAGACAGGAGATATGTGTGTGTGTTATTGTCACTCTGGAAGGAATATAGCAGTATGTGTGTGTCTTACTTATCGTAAGCATGCAACAGAACAGTGTGCATTTTATTTCAGAAAAAAATAACTGTTTGCTGTGTGTTTGTGTGTCCACCCTTCTGGGAGTATTATAACACTAAAGACCCCAGCCAATGATACTAGTCAGCTGTAAACATTGCATTATGCCATTTATTCTGTCCTCAACTCACCGATATCCTAGTTTAGGAGCCTATACAGATAGTTAAAACTCTTCCTTTTGTAGTTTCCAAAGTCAGAGAAAACTCAGATGTTCAAACCAAAACATTTATTGAATGATAAACAATTTAACACTCGCTGTGAATGGTATGGTATTGAAGACAATTGCTCAGAGAGCGGAACTGACACAGCTGTGATGAGAAACTCTGAAAGCTGCAGCCAGTGAGGAGGTTGAGACTTCCAGCAGATAGCAGAAACCAGCAGTGGTGAGCAAGGAAGTGAGGAAACAAGGCAGCAAGATGAAAAGAGTAATGCTTCTAAAGTCTGTAGAGGAGTTCTGGAGAGCTGCAAGCAAATCAAGAGCCAGTTCCAAACGGAACTTTAGCAGGAAATAAAAACTATCAGGGATTCAAAGAGGAAAAAGACCAATAGGAAGAATCAAGAGAACATAGACAGAAGGGGGGTAAACAAGAACAAAACCAATCAGAAGTTCAATAACATTTAAACAATAACCAATGTAACCCTTAGTGGTGTGTTTTAAGTCCCAAGGCACACAAAGTAATTTATTTCTCTTCAGAGGTTGCACCGACTAGCATTCCTCCCAGGTCCTGAGCTCTCTATCCCAGAGATGGATTCTTTTTATGGGAGGAGACTCTTGTCTATGGCTCAGACAGAGCTGTGATTTATCCTTTTTGTGTGTTGGTGGATGTGGCAACTCCTGGAGGTAGGCCCAGGCACTGGGTGTTAAATAATAATAATTTACTGATTAGTTAAAGGAGAATTAAAGTCCATTTTGAAATGTGTGCAGTTACAGATGATTCTTTGTACACTTAGGTGTTTCACTCCGGTTGAGCTTCCCATGGGATTCCTATGTCAGGGGTCCCCTTTTAGCATATCCAAAAACATCCTACCTCAATCTCCAGATTCTCACCGATCACCCAGCCCTGTATCCTGGTCCCTTGGGTGGAGATTCAAATGGGGTCTCCATGATCTTACTGGTCCTTTCAGATGTTCTGAAAAGGGTGACTCCTTGGGTTGAAAAGTCTGTGGGTCAGGAGCCTGCTAGTCCAGCCTGGCTCCCAGTGAGGAGGGGGTGGCTCAAAAAGCCTCCTCATGAAGCAAAAAATACTTTCCTAATCGAAAATCTTCCCAGACTAATGTGTGTTCTGCTGTCACAGGTGCTTCCTACATTCATGAGCTGAATGGGCTCCCTGGTCTTCTTCTTTCACTGTCCTCTGAGTCCAGCCAGCAGGGATAACCTTTTCCAAAGGGGCAGGGTTTAAACACAGTCCCTTCCCAAGAATAGGATTCTTCTAGCCTTCAAACACCTCACACAGCCAAGCCTGTCACGGGTGCTTGCCACATTTAGGGAGTGAATGGGCTCAACTGGTCTTCAGTCCTGGCGTGGGAATCCCTCAGGGGTTCCAGCAAAAAGAGGCCCTTACTGTAACCAAACTCTAAGAGACCCTCTGGCAGGGTGTGCACAGAGGAGACTCCCTTCAAAAAGCAAAAACCTGACGAGGCAGGGAGGCCTCACCAGGGAGGAAAAACAAACATCTTTACTACTTGGTATCTGCTCTTAACTGAAACAAGCCACTCCTTAATTTGCAAAATGGCTGCTTATAAAGCAAAGAGCAACCAATCCCGGCTCTCCTAGGTGGGAGGAGGGCACAAGGGGATGGATAGTTCAAGAGGTGTTAAATCTACTGGAACGGAACTAAGGGCTTACAGTGGCAGACTGGAGTGTCCTGCTACACCAGTAAGGAGGTTTAGCTCTACAACATGCAGAGAATCTGAGCTCAAGAACATCAAGAATGATACCAGGTGGCAGCACAGTAAGAAACATATATATTTAAATGATACTGCAGAGGCAGAACACCATTGCTTATGGTTTGGAAAGGCAGATGTGATGGTAAGAATGGGAAAGAAACAGGTCTAAGGGAAAAAGTCTGTTCCTGTACAAGGAGCTAGTTCCAGCACAAGCAGGACAGATGATATTAATGATCAGGTCAGAAGTCTTTCTTCCAAGATAAAGAGAGGTTATTTTGGCAGGGGGAAAACAGTTACAGAGATAAGGTCAGGTAAAAGCTGGAAGAGTAGTTGTCTGTTCCCATTTCCTCCTTCACTGTGGTACAAGGGCAGAAGAAGTTGGAGTCACTTAAAAGTGGGATCAGCGACAGATTCCACAGCTTAATTGTGCATTGAGCGAAAAAATGCTTTCTCCAATTTGTTTTAAATCTGCTACCTGAAAATAGGTGGAGGAGGAATTAAGATGGCACCTGGTATGGATGCTGAGTTTTAGCTCCCAGCAGTTTACCTTGTATGTTGCTATGCATGAGATAAGGAAGGCCAAGTCGAAAGTCTGGCCAGTTTTGCATCCATTGCTGGCTCGGGATTCATCAACTCCTTTGTATTGACAGGCTCTCGGTGTCTGGTAGATAATGCCATGGTTTGTGCAGTGACGAACAGCTTGAGTGAGCTTTCTCTAAGCTCTGGCGGCAGGACTTCTCTTTTGCCTCAGTTCCCTGCTTCTCTCCCCAAAACAGCCTGGCATGATGGAGGCGGGGAGAGTACATGAGTGCAGATCTCATCAATAGGGCAGGAGCCCATATTGCAGGGGGCAGATGTAGGAAATACCATGGAAGAGTAAATTTGTTTCTTATAAGGCCCCTAAACTGATATCAGTTACAATGCTTACAGCAAGGGAAGATGGAAATGTTGCTGACTGACATCTCTACCCCTGAGAAGAAAAGCACATTGGGGGACATCTGCACCATTATTACTAGGATGGAAGGTATTTTATTTCCTGTAGTTAGTAGTCTATGCAATTTTTCTGTTGAAGTAGCAGGTAAATTTGTGAACCAGGACAAAAGGATGGAATGGCTTGCTTATTTATTTATTTATTTATTTATTTATTTATTTGAAGGAAAGGTCACTACTATGGGAGGTCAGCTTGCCAGCCTGCAGACATCTAGTATGGCTTTTATCAGAAGCTTCAGAGAATCATCTTAAATAGAGGAACTTGTGAATTTTGAATTTTCTACAGTTCAAACTATTGGCTTTCAGGATCTATTTAAGAAATATATGAAGATGATTCTTAAGATACGGGGTGATAAACTACCTTGAATCTACAATATGTACTACCTACCAAAAAGAAAACATGTAATTAATTCTGAGGAAGGAGAGGAAAAAGAGGAAGGAGGTCTGGATACTATCTCATCTCTGGATAGCCAGGATTTGTCTGCCTTCCAATAAAGTTTACTGAAAGGGATTCCAACAAGAGCCACACTATTAGTGACTTTCAATTTTGAGTCTGACAAAAATTGGTTGCTTAGGCCATATTTCAAGTTTAGAAATATTACTTTCTGAGGTCAGTCTATAAGAATATTTCCTGATGTGGCTAGGTCTACCCAACTTCAGAGGAAGGCCTTCCTTCTGTTATGGTAGTGTATATTGGGGCTGCAGGTTACTTACTTTTTGAAGTTTCCGTGTAAATGCCTTGTCAATTATAAAGGGAATAAGTTTGTTTTGAAGGACCCATCTTATCTGTGAATATTTTTCAGGATACATCATCTTCAGATTGATTTCTCTTTCTATCCTTTCAATAAGCCCAGTGAAAAGGGAGTCTATGGGATATATATCAAGTGCAATATGTAATGTAACCATGCATTTTGTTAGGTTATCTTTTTATTTTTTTTATTTTATTATTTTCCTCTCCTTCTTTCTCCTCTCCCATATTATGGATTTGGCTTTTACTGTAATCTATTTACTTTTTTTTGTTTCTCTTGGAGATATTCTGTAACAGTGTAAAGTTTTCTTGATTTGCGGATGAAGGGGTGAGTTTTCTAAACTTTATGTGCATTAAAATGAGCATATGTGCTTGTAAGTAGCCTCTACTCTAGTATTCCATATTTTATAAAAGTCGAAAATGCATGCGTATATTCACTTTTTTGTACACATATACCCACATAAAAAAGGGGCAGTCTAGGGGCATTTCAGGGTGGGACCAGCACGTATGCATGTCGGTGTCTATTTTAAAAGACACTTGCTAGTGTACATTTGCCACCTCACATATTTTTCCACCTGTAAATTATCTGGCAACAGTGATATTAAACATGTTTATTGTGTAGTACCAACTGGGTGGTAGGACTGGGAGAACTGGGGGGGAGTTCAGGCTGAAGAACCTAAAAGATCTCAATGACTTGGTGAAGGACTGGGCAAACTGGTAAACTAATTGGCAAACTGGTTAATTTCATTTATGTGCACGTTTTAAAACTGGCTAACTTACAATTCTGTAAATTGGGACTAATGCGAATAAGCCCTACTTTTCATGCGTAAAATATACGCACGTATATTTTTTAAATAGGAAATGTACACGCATTCAATGCATTGATATATGTGGTTGCGATGAATTGCATGTATTCGAACATCAGCCTAGATGCACACCTATGTTATGGGGTAGAGATACCTATCATACGTGCAAGGTATAAAATACTTGCATATATCTGCTCGCAGCCATATATGCATGTATATGCTACTGCACACATTTGTATGAAAGTTATCCTGCTTTTCAATTAATGTATGAAAATGAAAATATAAAATAAAAAACTAAAATCAGGTACCTGCTCATTTCATGGAATGTCTCATAATGATAATTTCATCCCTTCCCCCACCTTCTTAATAACTCACAACACAATAAATACTTGACACATCATTGTTGGATAAATTGGGTCACAGATTTATTGGCTATATACATACTGATCAAATTATCCTTGTATCTGAGACATACTGATAGCTAGCTTGATTCCCCTCAAACTATCTGTTGTGAACTATTAAGACAGTGTTTCCAAGCAAGAATGCTGTATTGCCCAGGTGAGTAACTATTAATCCCTATAGCCTCTGTAGTATCTATCACAGGAGCCTCATTAGAAGGGCAATTCCACAATAGAGACAGTGCATGCAAATCTATTTTATGTATCTTATCTGGAGGATTGGAGTTGGTCACCTCTGCTGTATAATAGCTTTAAAATCCATCCCTTTCTGAGCATTCTACCAAAACACTTATGCACTCTTTTATCACCTCCCATTTAGATTACTGCAGCATGCTCTTTGTTGGCCACCTACTGAACCATCTTTCTCCAAAGCAACCTATTCAAACTTTGACTGGACAACTTGTATTTATTTATTAAAACATTTTAAACTGCCTATTGACATATCTAGACAGTTTATATATGAACATTCATAATAAAAGCAAACATTAAACAAATTAAAATCAATCCACTAAAAAACAAAATAAACATAGCATCAACTAACATAAAATCAAAACATACATGTAAAATCAACCTGCTGTAAAATCTGACAGTATAATATTATAATAAAACCCAAATCTGTGGTTTAGTTAATAAACACACTTAAAAGCCTAAAACCTGCTAAAAAGATAAAACTGCCTCCAACATGTTTCCTGTATTTGGTAGCCACTCGCCTTTAAATATTGAAGGCTTGCTTAAATAAAACTGCCTTCAGCATTTTCCTGAATCTGGTGACTGTTACATCTCCCTTTAGATCCTAAAGTAGAGCATTCCATAGCAGAGGGCCTTGAACATTAAATAAACATTCTTGTGATTCATCAAGGAACACATTTCTGAAACAGGGTACATCTAACAGGGCCTGATAAGAAGACCTCAGTGTCCTGGTTGGTTGGTACAACTTCAAGCTTGGAGGAGCAAGACCATTAATCCCTTTAAATACTAATGTTATGGGATAGATTTTAAGACCTGCGCGCGGGCATACATGTGTGCGCGCTATCCAGTGCGCACACATGTACGCCCAATTTTATAACATGCGTGCGCATGTTATAAAATCGGGGGTCGGCGCCTTGGTGGACTAGGGGGCAGAGGCAACTTCATTACTAGATGTTTAGTGGAATGCCTGAGGATTCCCCTTATCAAATTAAAAAATCCACTACTGTTGTCTTCCATTCACGGGGAGCCCTTGCCAGGCGACATGACTTGCGAGACCATATCAGTTACGCTTCGCACCGGAGCACTTCATACAGAAATAATCTCCTTCTTTGTATTGGAAAAGGCCATGAACCCTATCGTCCTGGGGTTACCCTGGCTGCAAGTGCATCAACCCCAATTTAACTGGGCATCCCTGGATCTCTCACGATGGGGCCCAGAATGTCATGAGGAAGTGCCTCAAGGAGGCCTCATCTATCATTTGCATGCCTACGATTCCAGAAATACCAGGACTGCCGCCTGAATACGCATCCTTTGGGGATGTATTCTCCAAAGAAGCAGCTGATGTTCTTCCTCCACATAGGCCTTATGACTGTGCCATAAGGCTGAAGCCCAATGCTGAGCCACCGAAAGGATGGGTGTACCCCCTCTCAGCTAAAGAGAATAAAGCAATGTCAGAATACATTGAAGAAAATCTCCAGAAGGGCTTTATCCGACCATCTAAGTTGCCGGCCGGCGAAGGCTTTTTCTTTGTGGGGAAGAAGGACGCTACCCTACATCCATGTATCTATTATCGAGGTCTAAATGAGATCATGATCAAAGACCGTTACCCCCTGCTGTTAATCTCGGAGCTGTTTGATAGGCTGCAAGGGGCCAAGATATTTTCAAAGCTTGACCTGAAGGGGGCATACAACCTCATCCGCATTCGAAGTGGCGATGAATGGAAAACAGCCTTCAATACGCGAGACGGCCATTTCGAGTATCTTGTAATGCCGTTCAGGTTGTGCAATGCACCCGTTACATTCCAAAATTTGATGAATGACATCTTGTGGGACCTGCTATACAAGAATGTGGTGATATACCTGGATGACATACTAATCTTCTCCCAGGATGTGGAGACCCACATTGCAGATGTCAAGCAAATACTCCGCTGCCTCCGCGAACATCGGCTGTATGCCAAAGTCTCAAAGTGTGAATTTCACAAAGACTCAGTGCCTTTTCTAGGCTACATCGTGTCTAAGGAGGATTTTGAAATGGACCCTCACAAACTTGAAAGTATCCAGAACTGGTCTCAATCCACCAGCCTGAAGGCTTTGAGGAGATTCCTGGGGTTCACCAATTATTATTGCAGTTTTATTAAAATCTATTCTTCTTTGACTGTACCCTTGACTGCGATGGCCCGTAAGGGTGCCAACACTTCAAAATGGTCAACGGAGGCCATTTCCGCATTCGAGAAATTGAAGACTGCCTTCTCCACTGAACCGTGCTTACAGCATCCAAACCTCAATAGACCCTTTATTGTCGAAGTCGATGCTTCGGATGTGGGGGTAGGGGCTGTGTTGAGCCAGACAGGAGACTCAAAGAACCTTCAACCCTGTTCATTCTTCTCACGAAGATTTTCTCCAGCCGAGAAGAATTACGGAATCAGTAACAAGGAGCTCCTAGCTATAAAGCTTGCATTTGAGGAGTGGCGGCCATGGCTCGAAGGTGCTCAACATCAAATAACCATCTTCACGGATCACAAAAACCTTGAGTATCTCCGTCATGCACAACGTTTGAATTACAGACAGGCCAGGTGGTCTTTATTCTTCAACCGTTTTGATTTTGTGCTTAAGTATCGACCTGGAGATCGAAACACCAGAGCAGACGCACTATCTCGTTCGTTTCACTTAGAAGATGTGCCTGATGAACCACAGCACATAATAGATCCAAAGAAAATATTTTAGCAACCAGCCAGTCCGTTTCCGCTGGTGACGCTATCAACTCTCATCCAACTACGTCTACTGGAGAGTCATCTTTAGAAGTGGATTTTGGACCTTCTTCTACACCACCACTTCCACTGAATCCCTCAGTGACGTCCACAGCAGCTCCACCCATTGCTGCTGATATCATCAATAGCACTCTGCAAGATTCTTCCAAGTCTCAAGATCCATCTGTCATCGTTGTAGAAGACGAGGTTGAACTCAAGATCAAAGAGATTTTGGATGTTCGTAACAGATGCAAGAATTTTGAATACCTTCTGGTTTGGGAAGGCTTTGGCTCTGATTTGATCACTTGGGAGTCTCAGATCAATATCTTGGATAATAAGATGCTTCATCAATTCCACCTTGCACATTCTTTGAAACCTAAGCCTGGTACCTGAAGAGGAGATCGCCCTTTGAAGGGGGGTACTGTTGCGTTCGTGCCTGCTTTTCGCCCTCGCTCCACCCTCTCTACCTATGTGGCGACTCCCTCCGGGCCTGATGGATGGCTTGCTGCCGCAGCGTCTCCATGCCGTTTCTCCCCAGTGTCCCCAGGCCGGCTCGATGCTGCGAAGCCGCCATGTTCCTGATGACGTAGGGTGCGCGTGCACTCCAAAGTATGTACCAGCAAAGGCGCGAACCTCAGGGGCATCCTCCTGTATTGACGTCATCCGCTTCCAACATAAAAAGTCTTTACTTTCGTTAACAGATTGAGTTAGCAAGGACTACGAATCAGACTCTGACAAGGATACGAATTTGTCCAAGCTACTCTGCCTCCTCGGACTTACCAGAGGTACCCGCTCCTCGGGGACCTCGCTCTCTTTTCTCTATTTCAGATTGCAGATAGGAACCGGTACTCGCTCCTCGAGGGCCCATGTTCCTGAACACTCTGAGGATTCTCTACTGCCTGGAAGCTATTACAGATACAGACTATTGTGAGTTACCACCGCTCTCTCAGAGCTTTCCCTAGAACCAGGTACTTGCTCCTCGAGGGCCTAAACCTTTCCAGCTACTGAGCTTTCTCAAGACCTTATGTGAGTTATCATCTAAGTACTGGCTATGTATAACAGCATACCCTGTCTATTCATTATCTACAGTCTCTTTACAGATCAGCAACACTGGGATCGCTGTTCCAGTATCTGAGGGACTTCAGCCCTGCCAGGCATATCAGCTCACTACTGCCACCTCTGGTGGTTCTTCTACTTGTCTAATAAAAGAACTATCTGTGTCTGTCTCCATACTCAAGCCTAGCCGGTGGTCCCTCTCAGGATATCCTCCTGGGGGCTCTGTCATCTGCCTTCGGCCCAAGGATTCACCTATTTACATTCCTGTCCAGCTGAGTACCCTCTCTAGCACTCTGCTGGTATAGATTGCCAACTCAGCAGTCTATATCATAACAGATTGCCAACTCCTTAGCAGATCCATAACAGATTGCTAATTCCTCCCCTCTGGAGGAGTAGATCCTATCAGATTGCTACTCCCATCTGCTTGCTCCTCCCATCAGCATAGCAGATCACAACAAATACTTTAACAAAATGGGAGAAATGAGTTGCTAGAGGGACACCCCTGAAACTATACAAAACTACACTTATCTTCCTTTATTGTCATTATATCCATGTAACCTTTCTTCTCAAGTGACTACAAGAGCTCGTCATCTGCTTCTGCATACAATTCAAGCTTCTCTTACTTATCTATAAATGCATTCACTCTGTAGCTCTTCATCAGCTATTTTATCTTCTTTCTACCTACTCCCTATCTTATGAACTCTCTTCTTATCTGTGCTCTTCTTCTCTACTCTCAACTCCCAACAATCTGCTTTCCGCCTTGCTGTGACGTATACTTGGAATAGGGTCATGCTCCCTCTCTGCCCATATTCAACTGTATTCTAACAACTCACCTTTTGAACAATGCTTTTAATTATTAAATCTTTCTTTATAATAAATACATTTCCTGTAGATTCTTATTTGTCCTATATGTTTGTTTTGACTAAATGCCTTTTTAGATGTAGTTTATTAGTTTTAATTGTTTTAGATTTATTATTTATTTATTTATTTTATTTATTAACTTTTATTTACCGACATTCGTGAAACACATCATGCCGGTTTACAAAAAACTCAAAGGAGGAGAGTTACAATATAACAATAAAACAGTAAAACAAATAAAAACAATAGAACAATAGAGCAATAATACAGGGGAGGAGAGTGGGGAGGGAGGATACAGGAAGGGTGGGAGGGGGGGGGGCTAAGGGGATGGGCAAAAGGCTGAACTGATAGCAGAAGTGAAGAACACAATAGAGGCAACTATATACAGTTGATAATATGTACAGTCACAATCAAATTGTAGAGCTAAGGAGGTATTGAGAGACATTCACTTAAATGTATTCACTTAAATATGAAATAAGTTGGGGGTTAGGAGGATTTAAAGGGCGGCATAGAGGGAAACAGGGGTTAACTGGGTTAACAAAGGAGGGTAGTGGAGGGGGGTACAAGGGGTAGAAGGAAGAGCCGGGAGGGAGCTGAGGAGGGAGGAGAATTAAGTTTGGTTTGTATCGGGGTAGGCCTGTCGGAAAAGCCATGTCTTGATTCCTTTCTTGAATTTGTGAAGTGAAGTCTCTAGGCGTAGGAAGGTGGGGAGGGAGTTCCAGAGGTTATAAGTTATTCTTATTTTTATTTGAAATATTATAACTGTTTTAATTGGTGTTTCTTATTATGTATGTTTATATACTTGTAAACCTCTTAGCCAGACAGATACTGTTTAATTTGCGGTATATAAATTCTTTTAAATAAATAAATAAAATAAATAAATGGTAGTCTCCATGGAGCAGGGATAGTGCCTTATGTGTATCTGTATAGCACTTTGTATGGTTAGTAGCACTTTAAGAATTAGTAGCAGTAGTAACAGTATTGCTAGAAGTGGAAGTAAAATACTCACCAAGCTGGATAATTACATGCTGGACTTTCCATGTAACCCACTCAACATTAGTGGAATCGTTTTGATGGAAATTTGTTGAGAAAAGATCCATTTTCGTATTTAGTAACTTGAGAGGCAGAGGGAAAGTGGGGATTCAGTGCAGAAAAAAGCGGGCATCTCACACAGTACCGTCAGCATGAGCAGCACTCTGTAAGCTACCAATTCCTTACCATTTTTTATCTGCCACCCTGCCACTCCCAGTGTCTGCTGAATAATGAGCTCTCCTAATACAGATCATAGTTAAAGAGGTTGGCAGCAGAGATTATACCCCTCAACAGTGCAGGAGACCCTAGCACAAGTTTCAGTCATATGCCATCTTGCAGAGCCTTTCGAGGACATGGCCACAGATTGGTTGGTATATTGGGCATACAAAGCTGCAGTCTGACCAGACCTAGCCAAGGTAGCCCAGTATTTCCAACCAGTGCACCTAGTGAATGGGTATTCTCAATAGCAGGGGACATCGTGAGTCTACATCTTTCACGTCTGGCACTAGAGTTATGGACTAGTTGTTTTTTATTAAAATAAAAGCACAAACAAACAGGAGGAAAAATATTTACACTTAATTTATATTATCACACACTACAATTAGGACTCCAGCTTGCTTTTATGCCAGAAAAATACTGCTTGTTATCATCTGCCAGTTCTTCAAAAAAACACGCTCACAGGAGGGCAAAATGGCAGCATAGACTTGGTAGTGTTGCCTCGCTGCTCTGATCCTTGTTTCTATGCTTGTTGCCTTCTTTGTTAATATGCCTTCCAAACGTAAGGGGAAAGTACGAGTCCTCTCCTCAGACTC